>NC_057805.1:303484715-303824328 GCF_018294505.1 Triticum aestivum | reverse complement strand
GCCAGGAGCATAGCCGGCCTCCAGAAGCCGGCGACTCCCTTCCTCGAAGCAGGAGCCCATTTAAGGAGACAAGACGAGGCGAGGCTACAGTGATAGCCCCCGACGCGGATCACTGTAGCCACGCTTACCTCGACAAAGCCCTCATCATCAGAGGCGCGGCTACAGTAAGCAGCCGCCGACAAGACCCTAGGCGGTGGGGCCGGCCTGCCGACCGAGTAGCCGGCAGCCGGCGGGACCCACCAGCCGGCGGGACCCAGCAGCCGGCGGAGGAGCCGGCAGGCGTAGACACTGACGGCTGGGGCCAGTTCCCAGTCGGATTACCATTGTACCCCCGGGGGGTAGGCCTATATAAACCCCCCGGAGCACCCATGCAAAGGGTTGGCACCTCTGCATGTTTGGCTTCCAAGCATAGCACACGCACACACACCATAGATAGAGAGAAGCAAGAGCTAGCCTTGTTCTTCTTCTCCCTTGATCCCAACAGCTCTAGGAGCGATTGTAGCTACTCTTTATCGAGCTAGTGATCATGCGGAGACCCCGCAGAGCAGGACTAGGGGTGTTATCTCCTCGGAGAGCCCCGAACCTGGGTAAGATTCGCCGGCGTGCATGTCTTCGCCTCATCCCGTTTCCAGGCACCGGCGACGTTTTATTGGCTCCCACAATGATAAGCCATCCTTTGGCATATGTCGCACCAACCACCCGACATTTGGCGCCCACCGTGGGGCCAGGTGCACCGTCGTCCGGAGACCTGTTCTGGACGGGAACCTTCTTCCTTCCCCGCGAGCGCAGCCAGCCTGCTGCGCCCGATGGCGCTTGCCCCGACGCGCTGCAAGGCGTCGACGACGCCTGCGCAGCGAGCCGCCTCGCCGATCTGCTCGGCGAGACTCGCATCTCCGACGAGCCTGCGTCCGACGCAGGCACCGACTACCCCGAGAGCCGCCTCGTCAGCCTCCTCGACCAACTTCACGTCTCCAGCGAGCCTGCTGCGGACATGGAGTCTGTCGGCTCCACCGACCCGATGCTCATCGACTCCGACACCGCGTCGCTCGACGCCTACCCCTCCGACGTGGTGGTCTTCGACGACCCACTCCCTCGAGCTGACAGCGGCAGCAGCGCTGTCACCGAAGTGCTGGTCATCAGCCACGTCTCCAACTCGGGCGGGAGCGCCCGCGACGCTCAGCAAGCAGCGATGCACGACCTCTCCATCCCCCTCCCGGCCGACGCCGACGCCGAGACCCTGGAGGCACGCCGTCTTGCCCTCATCACGGAGAGCAAGAAGATAGCCTCGATGAGACGCCTCACCGAGGCCCACCAGCGCGAAGTCGACCGCGCCGCCTTCGGGACGCCGCCGCCGAGCGGCCCGAGCCGAGCCGGCTTCGTCCAGAAGCGCGGCGCAGCCGTTGCCAGCATGCTGGGCGCAGATCGCCCCGTCTACGCCACCCCGCTCGAGAATCTGCGAGCCGCTCAGGCGGCAGCAGAGGAGCTCAATGGGCTGGGAGCCGATGAGCTCCCCTACATGACAAGACGGATCCAGCAGCTGATCGACGCGGCTGCAGAACGGCACGAAGCCGGCGCCCGAGCTGATAGCCATCCCCCGCGCCGGGAGCACGCCGCGACGTCCCGCTCGCCGACTGCGAGCGGCACGCGCCAGAAGAAAGACAAGGAGCCGGCTGCCAGCCGCAGCCGGACCCGCATCACTATCGAGCGCGACGCGGAAGGCCGCCCTCGGGCGGTTGAACATCAGGGAAACCTGCCTCCTCCCCCGCCTCGAAGAGAAAGACGCCTCACTCCGCCGCCCATCACACATCCGACTCTTGGCGACCGACTCGGCCGCCGAGAAGGAGTCGGCGAGAGTGACGCCCGCCACAGGATCGACCGCCTTGCTCGGTCCCTGGCGTTAGAAGAAGAAGACGATGTCGGCCCGCCATGCTTTGGCCCCCGCATCCGCGACGAGCCCTTCCCCAAAGGGTTCTCGCTCCCCAGAGACACGCCCAAGTACAACGGCTCGGTGAAGCCGGAAGATTGGCTCATCGACTACTCCACGGCCGTCAGCATCGCCAACGGCAATCGGCGCGTCGCCGTGAAGTACGTCCCCTTGATGCTGCAAGGGACGGCGCGCACGTGGCTCAACAGCCTCAAGCCATACAGCATCAACAGCTGGCTGGACTTCACCGAGGTTTTCGTCCGCAACTTCACTAGCACCTACAAGCGGCCTCCCAAGCCTCGCCAGCTCTCCCTCTGCGTCCAAGGGCCCAACGAGTCGACCCGCGACTACCTCACGCGATGGGCCGAGCTCCGCAACTCCTGCGAGGGAGTGCATGAGGTCCAGGCCATCGAGTACTTCACTGCCGGGTGCCGAGAGGGCACCCTCCTCAAGCACCGACTCCTCTGCGACGAGCCGGCTACCCTCGATGAGTTGCTGATCACCGCCGACAAGTACGCCACTGCCGACTCCTCCATGAAGACCGAGCTCCGAGTGGACGCCTCGGGGAAGGTAGTCGCTCCGGCTCCCAAGACGCCGGCTGGCGACCCAAACCGGCGCCCCTACCAGAACGACCACAAGCGCAAGGGCCCCATGCCGACTTCCTCCAGTCGGCAGGTGGCCACAGTTGAAGACGAGCAGCCCGAGGAGCGGCCCGCTCCCAAGAAGAAGGGAGGCCGGCCGCCCTGGCAGCCGTCCTTCTCCTACGAACAAGCACTCGATGCCCCCTGCAAGTTCCACAGCGGCGCGAAGCCGTCCAACCATACAACACGGAAATGCCACTGGCTCACCCGCATCACCAAGGGCGAAGGGATAGTGCCGCCTCCGCCTCCCGGCCCGCCGCCTCCAGCTCCCCAGCAGCCGGCGGCCCGGCCGGCAGTCGGCGCCATCCAAGACGAGTTCCCCGAAGCGCACGACGCCTACGTCGTCTTCACGAGTCAAGTCGACGACAAGCGCAGCCGACGCCGGCAGCACCAAGAAGTAAACGCAGTCGCCTCTAGCACCGCCGAGTTCATGCACTGGTCGGAAAAACCCATCAGCTGGAGCCAGGCCGACCACCCAGAGGTGATGCCTTCGCCTGGCTCCTATGCTATGGTTTTGGACGTCACCCTTGCGACGGAGAGGCGAGCTGCCAGATTTTCCCGCGTCCTGATAGACGGCGGAAGCAGTATCAACATACTGTACCGCGATACCATGGACAAGCTGAACATCAAAGCGAAGCAGCTCATGCCGAGCCGCACAGTCTTCCATGGTATCGTACCCGGCCTATCTTGCTCTCCAATCGGCAAGATCAAGATGGATGTTCTCTTCGGAGACAAAGATCATTTCGCCGGGAAGCAATATGGTTCGAGGTGGTGGATTTGGAAAGCCCCTATCATGCACTGCTTGGCCGACCTGCTTTGGCCAAGTTCATGGCTGTGCCCCACTATGCCTACCTGAAGATGAAGATGCCGAGCTCGAAAGGGATCATCACGGTAGCCGGCGACTACAAGAAGTCCATCGAGTGTGCCATGGCCAGCAGCCGGCTGGCCGAGTCCCTCGTGGTGGCGGAAGAGAAGAAGATGCTGGAACGGGTTGTGGCCATGGCCGGCAAGCAGCCGACCTTGTCCCCCAACCCCAAGGACTGTGATGCGCAGGGCTCCTTCCAGCCCGCAAAAGAGACGAAGAAGGTACGTCTAGACCCGGAGCACCCGGAGAGGTTCGCCGTGATTGGGGCGAACTTGGACAGTAAATAGGAAGGCGAGCTCGCCGACTTCCTCCGTGAGAATCGAGACATCTTTGCATGGTCCCCAAAGGACATGCCGGGTGTCCCGAAGGATTTCGCCGAGCACAAATTACATGTCCGAGCTGATGCGAAGCCGGTCAAGCAACCCCTCCGCCGACTATCAGAAGAGAAGCGAAGAATCGTGGGAGAAGAGATAGCCCGGCTCCTCGCAGCCGGCTTCATCATGGAAGTGTTCTTTCCAGAATGGCTTGCCAATCCAGTTCTGGTTTTGAAGAAGAATAACAAGTGGCGCATGTGTATAGACTACACAAGCTTGAACAAGGCCTGCCCAAAGGATCCGTTTGCTTTGCCACGGATTGACCAAGTGATAGACTCTACAGCCGGATGCGAGCTGTTGTGTTTTTGGATGCATACTCAGGGTATCATCAGATCAAGTTGGACCCAGCTGACCGCCTGAAGACTGCCTTCATCACACCCTTTGGAGCTTTCTGCTACCTGACAATGACATTCGGCTTGAGAAACGCCGGTGCCACTTTTCAGCGTTGCATGCAGAAATGTCTCTTGAAACAACTCGGCAGAAATGCCCACGTCTACGTAGACGACATTGTGGTGAAGACAGAGAAGCGCGGTACCTTGCTGGAAGACCTGAAGGAAACATTTGCCAACTTGCGCCGATTCCAGATCAAGCTCAACCCCGAGAAGTGCGTGTTCGGAGTACCAGCCGGCCAGCTGCTAGGCTTCCTGGTCTCCGAACGTGGCATTGAGTGCAACCCTGTCAAGATCAAGGCCATCGAGAGGATGGAGATACCCACCAAGCTGCGAGATGTGCAGAAGTTCACAGGCTGCTTAGCCTCCCTGAACCGTTTTATCAGCCGACTAGGAGAGAAGGCCCTCCCCTGTACCGACTCATGAAGAAGTCCACTCACTTTGAGTGGAATGATCAAGCCGACCAAGCCTTCCATGAGTTGAAGAAAATGTTGACCACTCCGCCCGTCCTGGCTGCGCCGACTGAGAAGGAGCCCATGCTTCTCTACATCGCCGCGACAAGCCGAGTCGTCAGCACTGTTGTTGTGGTCCAGCGCCCGGAGGAAGGCCGAGCCCAGCTGGTCCAGAGGCCGGTCTACTATCTCAGCGAAGTACTATCCAGCTCAAAGCAAAACTACCCGCACTACCAGAAGATGTGCTATGGGGTGTACTTCGCTGCCAAGAAATTGAAGCCCTACTTCCAAGAGCACCCCATCACGGTCGTGTGCACTGCCCCGCTCGCCGAGATCATAGGAAGCCGGGATGCATCCGGCCGGGTGGCCAAATGGGCCATTGCCTTGGCGCCTTACACGATTTTCTATCAACCCCGCACCGCCATCAAGTCGCAAGCATTGGCCGACTTCCTCATCGACTGGGCCGAGACCCAGTACTTACCGCCGGCTCCCGACTCTACCCATTGGCGGATGCACTTTGACGGGTCCAAGATGTGCACCGGCTTGGGAGCCGGCATCGTCATCACCTCTCCCAAAGGCGACAAGCTCAAGTACACGCTGCAGATCCACTTCGCCGCCTCCAACAACGTGGCCGAGTACGAGGCGCTCGTACATGGGCTCCGGCTAGCCAAAGAGCTCGGCATACGCCGGATCCTGTGCTACGGCGACTCCGACTTAGTGGTCCAGCAATCATCTGGTGATTGGGACGCCAAGGACGCGAACATGGCGAGCTACCGCTTCCTCGTCCAGCAGATGAGCGGATACTTCGAAGGGTGCGAGTTCCTTCATGTGCCAAGGGCCGACAACGACCAAGCAGATGCCCTAGCACGGATCGGCTCCACCCGACAAGCCATACCGACTGGCGTCTCCCTCCAACGCCTCCTCAAGCCGTCCATCAAGCCGTCTCCAGAGTCGGACTCCATCTTCGTACCGCCTGCGCCAGAAACAGCCGGATCCGGCTCAAGAAATCCCGCAGGCGGCACGGGGACTTCGACGACTGCCCCGGGAACTGACGTAGTCGCACCCGGCCCAGGGACCTCAGAGCCCGGCCCGGGGACTGCAGCAGTCGGCCCGGGGACTGCAACGACGCAAGAAGTGGTGGTCGACCCCAACACAACACCCAACCCACCCACCCGAGTCATGGTGGCCACGATAACAGCAGAAGAAGTCACAACTCCCTCATGGGCCCAGCCCATCCTCAAGTTCCTAGTCAGCAGAGAGCTGCCGACTGATGAGATCGCAGCAAGACTAGTGCAACGACGAGCCGCAGCATACACAATAATCAACAGGGAGCTTGTGAAGCGCAGCGTCACTCGAGTCTTCCAGCGTTGCGTCGAGCCAGAAAAAGGAGTGGCAATCCTCAAAGACATCCACCAAGGCGAATGCGGCTACCACGCCGCCTCAAGATCCCTCGTGGCCAAGGCTTTCCGCCATGGGTTCTTCTGGCCGACTGCCTTGGAGGATGCTAAAGAAATAGTAAAGAGCTGCAGAGGGTGTCAAGTCTTCAGTTCCAAACAACACCTGCCGGCTTCCGCCCTCAAGACCATTCCCCTCACCTGGCCTTTTGCCGTCTGGGGACTGGACATGGTAGGCCCTTTCAAGACGGCCCGCCGTGGCTTGACACATCTACTCGTTGCTGTGGACAAGTTCACAAAGTGGATCGAAGCCAAGCCGATTAAGAAGCTGAATGGGCCGACTGCCGTGACATTCATCACCGACATCACCACTCGGTACGGCGTGCCGCACAGCATCATCACCGACAACGGCACGAACTTCGCCAAAGGCGCACTGGCACGTTTCTGCGCGACACAGGGCATCCGACTGGACTTAGCGTCCGTTGCCCACCCGCAGTCAAACGGCCAGGTCGAGCGAGCAAATGGACTTATCCTCTCCGGCATCAAACCCCGACTGGTTGTACCACTGGAGCGATCGGCCGGCTGCTGGCTTGAAGAACTGCCGGCTGTCCTCTGGAGTCTGCGCACTACACCCAACAAGTCAACCGGCTTCACTCCATTCTTTCTTGTGTACGGTGCCGAGGCTGTCATCCCAACAGACATCGAGTTCGACTTGCCTCGGATCACCATGTACACGGAGGAGGAAGCCAAAGAAGCAAGAGAAGACGGCGTTGACCTACTGGAAGAAGGCCGGCTGTTAGCCCTCAGCCGGTCCGCCATCTATCAGCAAGGCCTGCGCCGCTACTACAACCGCAAGGTCAAGCCAAGATCCTTCCAAGAGGGCGACCTTGTGCTCCGGCTGATCCAGCGAACAGCCGGCCAGCACAAGCTCTCGGCCCCTTGGGAAGGCCCCTTCATCGTCAGCAAGGCACTCGGCAACGACTCCTACTACTTGATCGACGCGCAAAAGCCAAGAGCACGCAAGAGAGACGACTCCGGCAAGGAGTCGGAGCGACCATGGAACGCAAACCTCCTAAGACGATTTTACAACTGAAAAGCAGTATGTATCACGCTACCCCTTTTGTATTAAGTTACAAACCAACAGGCCCCCCGAACAGTACTCGGGGACTGCCTTTTATTTATCTATGGATGACAAGTGTCATATCCATGAATGTCTTATTACATTTTGAATTCTTGTCCGGCACCGGGTCCGACTAGTCGGCCCGGGGACTGGCCGCCTTAAGCTATATTATAAGTTCTTCCCGAAGTCAGCAAAGTAGTGCGCCGGCTCCCCAGTCCTCTCTTGTTGAAAGTCGCAGCTCAAAGAACTGACTGTCCGACTAGCAAGAGAGAAGACAGAAAGGACGCCCACACGAAAACGGCTAAGGAACAACTAACCTATATAGCAAAAAGACGGCCTCTATATACGCCTGCCGACTGTCACAACAGCCGGCCGACCGGCTTCCTAAAAACTTAGCTTAAGTCCGACCGAGCTAAAAGTACTTCCCCCTCCCCAATCGGCCAGGCACTCCCCGGCTACAGATTGCGGAGCAACTGTTTGACTAGGGAGGAGGCAACCAAGGGAGGGTGGCAAAGGAAAAAAGCAGAAGGACAAAAAGCGAAAGTACAAGGAAAGACCGATTGCATAACTTATATACATAAAAGCCCCCGATAGGCGGCAACAGACTTGAGTTTCAATACACCCAGTGGGTGGAACTGCGCAGACTTAACCAAAAACATTGTTCAAAAGTAACAAGACAGGAAACAAAAGAAAGAAGACAAAGGCGCGAAGGCCGAGTTGGTCGGTGAAGGCAGCTCGCCGGCTGAAGGAGTGGCCGCCTAGCTGGTCCCGGCTTGACCGCCTCCCGCAACAGGAGACGCACTCGCACGCAGCGTAGTGCTGGAGGCGCGGTCAGGCTGGCCGGCTGCTCCACCAGCCGGCTCGACGTCTTCACCCTCCTCCTCCTCCTCTTCGCCCTCGTCGCTGGAGTCGATCTCCTCCGCCGAGTCCTCGCCGCACGCCGGGTCCAGCCCGAACCAATCTTCCGGCTGGGCGACTCCATTGCCGTCCACCTCGGGGGCGAAGACGTTGGTGTCGGTGTAGTCGGCGATTGCCGAAGCCGGTCGAATGATGGCCGGCCGCGCCGGCTCCAGCTCCGCGTCGGCTTGCTGCCGCCAGGTGGCCAGCTGGTCCAGATTCAGGCCTGGGTACCAGGCCTTGACGAACTCCAGCGCCCGCCCGGCGCCGGAGCGAGCCGCTGACGCCTTCCAAGCCTCGAAGCGCCCGACGGCCACCTCCAGCCAGTCGGCGGTCCGACTGGGAGTGCGCGGGATCACTTGGCCGGGCCAGAGGGCGGCCAGGACCTGCGACCCGGCACGCTGAAGCCGACGGAGCAGCCTGTGAGCCGGCTGGATACGAGCCTGGATCGCCAGGAGCTGCTCCTCCAGCGAGCGGCCGGCAGTCGGCGAAATCTCGCCGGCTTGCCTCTTCGCCTGGCGACGAGCTTCGATGGCCTGGCGGCAGTGGAATAGCCGGGGAAGTACTCTGCGCAGAAAAGAAAAGAAGAACCCCAAGTCAGAAAAACAAGTCAAAATGACAGATGGCAAGAAAGGACGAAGGGGTAGACGACTTACCGTCAACCAGATCCTCAATCTGGCCATAGCCGGAGACCAGAGTCTGCCTGGCTTCGTCCCAGGCGGCCGCCTCCGTCTCGAACTCGGCCTGGAGGGCGGCTTCGCGGTCCTGCGCGGCCTTCAGCGCCGCCTTGTGGCTTTCCTCCTGGTCGGCCAGCTTCTTGACCAGGCGATCGTGCTCCTGCACCAAGGCGGCGAGCTCCGCGTCCTTGGCACGAAGAGCAGTCTGGGACTCCCCCAGCTGTGCCCTCAGACTGGCGTTGGCCGCTGCAGAGACAGAAGAAGAAGAACAATGAGAAATCATCAAGGAAGATCCGAGCCGACTGCTCAGCAGTCGGCCCGAATCTCGGGGACTACACCTAGTGGGTGCGCTGACGCGCCCCCACATGAGATAGAGATCAAGTCACATACCTCGGCTTTCAGTGAGATCGGCGGTCTTCTGCGTCAGCTCCCGAGCCTGGGAGTTGAAGGCGGCCGCTCGGAGGTTGTGGTAGTCCTGCAAGATGGACAGAAGACCGAAGTAAGAACAAAAATAGCAAAGGCAAATCCACCAAGAAGTTCCAAGCCGCCTGCTCAGCAGCCGACTCGGAACTCGGGGACTACACCCAGTGGGTGCGCTGACGCGCCCCCACGAGAAAAGTCAAGGGCAAAATTGAGAATACGAACCCGGATGGCTGCCCGCGTGGCGAGGAATTCGTCGGTGAACTGCCTCAGCGTCGCGGCTTGGTTCTGGAGCCGGGTCCGGACGTCTTGTGCAGCGATGTTCACCACGGCTGTCCCTCCGCCTGGCGTCCACCCGGAGGTAGCGCTGGCCGCCTCCGCGTCTCGGGCCGACGAGCTGGAGCCCACAGCCGGCCGTGGCTCCGACGCCGCCTTATGCGACTCCGACGCGGCCTTCCCTGCGCGCCGGCTTGGCGGAACCCGGACTGCCACCTCAGCTCCCGCGGCCGGCTCGCCTTCCGCCGACCGTGCGAGCGCAGGCTCGGTCTGACCGCCTTGGGCCGCCCTAGTCGGAGGAGTCGGCCCCGGCGCCTCCCTCACGAAGATGACGTCGTCGCCGCTCCCGCCCAGACCCGGCTGGGAACCGCTGGCTCCCCTGGCGAGGGATCCACGTCCCCGGGCGCCATGGCCTCCCCTGCCGCCGCTTCAGCCTCGGCCTCTGCCTGGGCCTTGGCTGCAGCCTCGGCGAGCGCCTTCGCCGCCTCCTCGTCCCGAGCTGCCTGGGCGGCGGCTGCCTTCCGTGCCTCCGCCTCCCGCGCTTCCTGCTCCTCCCGCACCTCCCGCGCGTTCCTTTCCGTCGCCTCCAGGAGGGCGGCGCGGGGATCTACGCGGCGGGTGGTGCTCCCAGAGCCCCCTGGCGACTCGACAACGGAGCCGGCAGCCGCCCGCTCGAGTGACAGTGGAGCTCTGATCAAAGAAAAGAAGACAAAGGTTCAGAAGACCACCCAAGAAAAGAAAGAAGGAGAATACACAGAAAGAAAGAAAGCTTACGCTGACACAGCCTGCGGCTGCTTCACCACTTTGCGGAAGCGAGCCGCCTTCGCGGCCGCTTCTTCCCGCCTGGTGGCTGCCGCCCCACCCCTCGGCTTCTTCGTCCGGCTACCGAACATGCCCTGGGTGGCGCGACGTTTCTGGCCTCTACCCCGAGCAGGCTGCGCGCCGGAGGAGCCCGCGCCGCGTCCGGAGGCTGGCTGGCGGGGCGGGACGACTTCGGCTTCATCCTCGTCCGGCCAATCGTCGAAGGTCGCGGAGAACCCGGCGCCGCCTGCTTCGCCGCCGGCTTGGCCACCAGCCGGCTCGGCGGCTTCCTCCATATGGACCGCCCCCAGATCGGGGTCCTCCTGGTCGTGCTCGGTCCGGTCGGGGGCGAAGCGGCGCTCCACGTCCGCCCCGCCGGCCGGCCGAAGCAGAGGATTCTGTCAAAAGAGCGAGCCGACTGAGTTAGAGTCGGCCCGGAGGAACTCGGCGACAAAGAGAAAAAGAGAAGGGGAGCGTACCGTAGGCGGAGGATTGGCGCGGCTGTATGGCTCCTTGCCGAATTGCCAGTCGTCGGGAAGCTGGCAGTTGGCGAGGTAGTTCACCATGTCGGCAGCGTCGGCCTGCGGCATCTCCTTGGTACACATCCAGCTCGGATCGAGCTGGCCGCTCATCTGACAGATCAGATGAGGCCGGCTCTGGAGCGGGAGGACCCGGCGCGTGACGAACGCGGCCAGGAGGTCGGGCCCCGTCAGGCCCTCCGTCTGGACCATCACCCGCAGGCGGGCGATGGCGGCGTTTCCTCCCTGCGACAGCGTCACCGCCTGGAAGGACCACTGGGGCAGCCTCCCCGCCGGCTGGCCGGCTACGTAAGCCGGCAGGTTGACGTAGTCGCCCCGTGGAGCGATGTTCCGCACGTAGAAGTATGACTTCTGCCACTTCTTCACTGATTGGATCAGCGTGATGACGGGGAAGGGGTTGTCGGTGCCCGATCTCCGCGACGTGATGAAGGCACCAGTGTGGGCCGGCACGCCCTTGCTGCGCGTACCCAGCTTCAACTGGAAGAACTCCCCCCAGAGCTCAAGGGTGGGGAGGACGCCGAGATAGCCCTCGCACAGGGTGACGAAGGCCGACAGCAGCACCACCGCGTTGGGGGTGAGGTGGTGCGGCTGGAGCTGATAGAAGTCCAGCCAGGTGCGGAAGAAGGCGCTCACTGGCAGGCCGAAGCCGCGCAGGAAGTGCGAGCGGAAGACCACCCGCTCGCCATCCCGTGGCGCTGGCCTGATTTCTTTCTCCGGCGCGAGGCGGACCTCCACTTTGTCCGCACTGGGCAGACGCCGTGTGTCGCGGAGGAAGTCGATGTGGTCGTTGTGGACGATGGAGCCATCCCAATCCCCGCCAAGCTGCTCTACGTGGGGAGGCATGGCGGAAGCCGGCACGGCGGCGGAGGAGCGTGCGAAGGAAGAGCGCGGCGGCGAGGCGCTGTCGCAGGAACGAGCAAGGCGAGAAGACGAAGGGAGTAGGAGGAGCGTGCGAGGGTCTGCCGCCCTCCACCTCCCCCTACTTATAGCCTCACGCAGCCGAAGAGGCCGGACGTGGGGGGGAGACGTGGGATTAACTGCGCCCACTCCCCCCACGTCTCGCGTTTATTACGCATAAGTGCGAGCCGAAACTGCCGCACGGAACATGCGGGCGGTTCCGGGATACAAAAGATCCGCGCCTGGGCTGGGGCGCGGACGTGGCGGGCCCCCTCTCTGCGGCAACGTCCCGTCTCGCGCGTGGGCTGGCAGGCTTTCCGGCTACGTGGCGCGCCGTCGGCCCGTGGCCGGCCCGCAGCCCGGCGCACATGCCAGCGGGTTCCCGCCCTCCGACTCCAGAAGATTTCGGCTCAGGCGACGTGCCTGACCAAGGCCGGCTCCCAGCTGCCGGCTTGTCGCGATGGGAAGCTGTTCGAGCTTCTCGAACCCTACTCCACCTCGAAGCCCGATCAGCTTCGGGGACTACTGTAGGAGTAAGTGGCCACGGGTAGCCAAACCGGCTACCCCTGGCTCTTCAGAAAATTTATCAGGCCTTTGGGCCTTCAAGCACTCCAAGCATTTGGGCCGCCTTCCCGGGCCGGCTACCACTAAAGCCGACTCCCGGAAGGCGACCCAGCCTCGCCGACTCCAAGAAGCCGGCCAAGAGAAACGCCGACTGCTAGAAGCCGGCCGAGACCACAACCGCCCCTACATAACGACGACCTGACGGGGCATGGCCACAGTGCGGCCCACGACCCCCGAGGCCCGAGGCAGGCATGGTTACAGGAGGCCGTACGGGAGGGATGTCTCCCGTGCGGCCGGGCACTGTAGCCACGCCAGCTACGACGTCATCCACGACCCACTCCTGCACGGCCCAAGGACTGCGGGCCCCTTCAGCCAGAGGGAGGCGTGAAGGCGGCCCGGCCTTTCCTAGTCGGCCAGGAGCATAGCCGGCCTCCAGAAGCCGGCGACTCCCTTCCTCGAAGCAGGAGCCCATTTAAGGAGACAAGACGAGGCGAGGCTACAGTGATAGCCCCCGACGCGGACCACTGTAGCCACGCTTACCTCGATAAAGCCCTCATCATCAGAGGCGCGGCTACAGTAAGCAGCCGCCGACAAGACCCTAGGCGGTGGGGCCGGCCTGCCGACCGAGTAGCCGGCAGCCGGTGGGACCCACCAGCCGGCGGAGGAGCCGGCAGGCGTAGACACTGACGGCTGGGGCCAGTTCCCAGTCGGATTACCATTGTACCCCCGGGGGGTAGGCCTATATAAACCCCCCGGAGCACCCATGCAAAGGGTTGGCACCTCTGCATGTTTGGCTTCCAAGCATAGCACACGCACACACATCATAGATAGAGAGAAGCAAGAGCTAGCCTTGTTCTTCTTCTCCCTTGATCCCAACAGCTCTAGGAGCGATTGTAGCTACTCTTTATCGAGCTAGTGATCATGCGGAAACCCCGCAGAGCAGGACTAGGGGTGTTATCTCCTCGGAGAGCCCCGAACCTGGGTAAGATTCGCCGGCGTGCATGTCTTCGCCTCATCCCGTTTCCAGGCACCGGCGACGTTTTATTGGCTCCCACAATGATAAGCCATCCTTTGGCATATGTCGCACCAACCACCCGACAGAAAGCACAAAGGATCGAACTCATACCCTAACTTGGCGATGAGCTCGCTACGGTGGCAACGGCAGTGAAGATTCCCGTTGACAGCAGCGGAGACCAGCAGCAGGAGGTCGCTAGCGATGAGGAGACAATCCGGAGACTCGAGTCGGCAAAGCAGGATATGCACGGGCGAAGGGTTTCGGAGGAATTTCCAAAATTGACCCATGGGTATATATATCCTGACCCTATCGGTGTGCCGAGTGGAACGACTCGGTGGCACCGAGATGCAGAATCGCAAGCGGTTACTGCAACTCGGTGTGACCGAACTGATCTAATCGGTTGCACCGAGATTGAAAACCTAGATCAACTCAATGAACTCGGTATGACCGAAAGGGATGAATCGGTCAGACCAAAATACACAGAGAGGTTTTGGAAGTTTAAGTCTATGACGAATCGGTGGCTCCGAGTGCTCCTCACCAGGAGGGTTCGAATCTGACTTGATCAAACTTTGTGATGTAGCATGAATAGAGTTTGAGATGAGAAAAGAATAGATAGCTAGAGTAAGTTCTTAGGCATTCTTGTCCATCCATTTGGCAAAACAAAAAGACCAAACAATCAAAGCAACAAATGGATGTCCTCGAATGAAAAAAATATGCAATCAACATGCTCACACAATAAGATGGAAAATGAAATATGTGGCAAAGCATGCACAAACACTCTAGCATCTATCAAGCAATTGGCGATGACTAGGTCATCTATATAAGAGTATATTGACTGAGGAGTCAAATGAGAACATTTGATCTTAGGTCATACTCATCGTTTAAGCACAAGTGGGGTTACCACTTTTACATAAAGCATTGTTGTATTCACACCATTAGAGTTGCTTTAGCTCAATTCTTAGAGTAAAGCTCCCCCTAGATGTGATATCCCCCCTAAGAGGGATGAACTAACATTGGGTTTTGTCGATGATGACTTCATGTAGATGTTGAAGATGTGGATGCTCAATGTTGATGTAGATCACTTGGAGCAATCCATTGGAGTGAGTTGCACTTTCAATACCTACATGGGTTAGTCCCACAAGAAACAAACAAGGATATCCATAGACATAGAGTGAAGTACATACAAGATGATGTCCATGAAAGTATTAGGTTACCTTGTCCCTTGTCTTACCAACAAGAGGGTTTGTGACTCCTTGAACTAGTGCAAGATGTAGAAGTTGTTTGCACATGTTCTCGCCAAAATGATGTGAGTGAAGTATGTTGGCGGAGTCACCCTCAAGAACTATCTAGTTCTTCTTCTTCGGGATCCACATCAACTTGATGGGAATCCTTTGAGTTGTTGTCGTACTTGATGAAGTAGAACTTGATGTAGTCTTGGGAACCCACTTGACCAAGGCCTTGGGAGCTTCTTCAAATGCATCAATTTCCTCTTGAAGCTTGTCCTTGCCTTTTTGCTTGTGGTCTTGTGGTGGAAGATCATCTTGAGCTTGTGTCCCCTTGAAGGAAGTAGGATCATACTTCTCTTGTTGAGGAACAAACTTAGTCTTGGGGTATTGATGTTCTTCCCACTCAACTCCATTGGCATTGAACTTTCATTCAAAACCAACACCTTGATTCTTCTGGTGCCTTCCTTGCTTGCGTATAATTTCCTCAAATTGCTTACTTCCGGCAAGGATCTTGTAAACAACTTTCTCTATAATTCCCTTCAATAGGCTATTTTCTTGCTCAAGTGTAACTTGGCCAAGAGAATCATTAGTGGAATCAAGAGAACTACTAGCAGCAACAATATTGGATTTAGCATGATTATTGTTACTACTAGATGAAGAATCTTTCTTATTCTTGTTACTAGATTTTACTTGTGGCATGTAAGTAGACAAGAGTAAACACTTGGCAATGTAAGAAGAAATTTTCTTACGAAGACCATCATTGATTGCTTTTAAGAACCCATGCTCTTGCTCTAGGTTGAGCTTTTCAAAGCGTAGCTTCTCATGAGTCTTTAAAAGCTCTCGATGATCTTCTAAGGTAGTTTCATGAGCTAACTTAAGAGTGTTTAGTTCTTTAGTTAGATGCTCAATCTCCTTCTTATCATCGTCATTCATTTTATCTTGAGTAGCATGATTAATAGCAAGTTCATCATATTTTTCATCACTAGAGTTGTCAACAAGTAAATCATCATCACCTAGCAAATCATCTTCATCACTATTGAAATCAACATACTCGGGTGTGATACCTTTGGGCCTTTAGCCATGGCATCTTCCAATTCCTTCATTTGATGAATCAAAAATGTCATAGGAATTGGTTGACACAAGTGCTAGACCGGCAACACCTTCATCTTGAGTATATTCTGAGTCGGAGTGATAACTTCTCTCAGAGTGGTGGTCGGAGTCGGAGCCGGATACCCATTCACCAACATGATCTTGATGTCTTCGTTTTGTATAGCTCCTTGATGACTTGTCCTTCCTTTCCGAATCCTTGCTTCTGCGAGAGGTTCTTCGTTCATAACGATCATATCTACTCCTCTCTCTTGGAGCTGATTCTTCTCTATTGCTTCTCCTTTTAGGTGATTCTTCTCTTCTTTTGTAGGGAGTCGTACACTCATTGGAGTAGTGCCCGGGTCTTCCACAATTGTAGCAATTACGCTCACGACTAGATCTTTTGTCATTGTAGGACCTTGACTTGGAACTTATTTCTTTGCTTCTACTCTTGTAGAACTTGTTTAAGTTCTTCACCATTAGGCTCAATTCTTCATTGAAGGCTTGTTTCTCACTTGATGATGTAGGAGCATCACATGAGGCTTTGTAAGCACCACTAGACTTGTTGTGAAGCTCTTCTTTATCCTTGAGTGACATCTCATGAGCAGCAATTCTTCCAATGACTTCGGTTGGCTTGAGATCTTTGTAATTGGGCATCATTTGGACCAAAGTGCACACGGTCTCATATTTTCCATCCAAGGCTCTTAGGATCTTCTTGATGATGAATCTGTCGGTCATCTCTTCACTTCCTTAGCCGCAATCTCATTTGTGATGAGAGCAAGCCTAGAGTACATTTCAGCGACACCTTCACCATCCTTCATTTCGAACTTGTCAAGCTGACTTTCAAGCACATCCAATTTGGATTCCTTGACGGAGTCGGTAGCTTCGTGCATATCAATCAAAGTATCCCAAATTTCCTTAGCATTCTCAAGATGGCTGATTTTGTTAAATTCTTCGGGGCACAATCCGTTGAAGAGGATATCGCAAGCTTGAGCATTGTATTGCAACATCTTCAATTCTTCCGCGGTCGCTTCACGATTCGGTTCTCTCCCATCGAAGAATTCACCTTGCAAGCCAATACACACAATAGCCCAAACGGCGGGGTTATGTCCAAGAATAGGCATTTTTCATCTTATGCTTCCAACTAGCAAAATTAGTACCATCAAAGTAAGGACATCTACGGTGGTAATTTTGCTAGACGCCTTACTCTCCTAGGTTGTGAAACCAAGGCTATGATCACCAAAACTATGGAAATCAAGGCAAAGGGAGACCTAAGCTCTGATACCACTTGTAGGATCGAAAGTATGTCTAGAGGGGGGTGATTAGACTACTTGACCAAATAAAAATCTAGCCTTTTCCCATTTTAAGTCTTGGCAGATTTTAGCAACTTAGCACAAGTCAAGCAATCAACCTACACATGCAATTCTAAGAGTATAGCAGTAGAATGTAAATCATTGCATATGAAGGTAAAGGGGAGGAGTTTGAAGGGACCAAACGCAATATAGACATGGAGATTTTTGGCGTTGTTCCGATAGGTGGTGCTATCGTACATCCACGTTGATGGAGACTTCAACCCACGAAGGGTAACGGCTGCGCGAGTCCACGAAGGGCTCCACCCACGAAGGGTCCACGAAGAAGCAACCTTGTCTATCCCAACATGGTCATCACCCATGAAGGACTTGCCTCGCTAGGGTAGATCTTCACGAAGTAGGCGATCTCCTTGCCCATACAAACTCCTTGGTTCAACTCCACAATCTTGACGAAGGCTCCCAAGTGACACCTAACAAATCTAGGAGACGCCACTCTCCAAAAGGTAATAGATGGTGTGTTGATGATGAACTCCTTGCTCTTGTGCTTCAAATGATAGTCTCCCCAACACTCAACTCTCTCTCACACAGATTTGAATATGGTGGAAAGATGATTTGAGTGGAAAGCAACTTGGGGAAGGCTAGAGATCAAGATTCTTGTGGTTGGATTGGAATGTCTTTGTCTCAACACATGAGTAGGTGGTTCTCTCTCAGAAAATGAGTAGTGGAAGTATAGGCACGTTCTGATGGCTCTCCTCACGAATGGAGGAAGGGTGGAGGGGTATATATAGCCTCCACACAAAATCTAACCGTTACACACAATTTACCAAACTCGATGGGACCGAATAGTGAAACTCGGTCAGACCGATTCAGTTCCAAATGTGAACGTTAGGCTTTTCAGTGGGACCGATGTGCTAGGGTTAGGGCATAACTTGATCTCGGTGAGACCGATCACATGAACTCGGTGAGACCGATTTCAGTAATAGGCAAACAGAGAGTTGGTCAGGAAAACTCGGTGGGACCGATCGCTCATTTCGGTAAGACCGAAACGTTACGAAAAGGGAACAGAGAGTTTGCATTGCGAACTCGGTGGGACCGATCGCTCATTTCGGTTAGACCGAAACGTTACGAAGGGAAATAGAGAACTTGCAATCCCATCTTGGTGAGACTGAGATCCCTATTGGTGAGACCGAACTGATTAGGGTTTCTGGCTATGGCTATGTCAATAGAACTCGGTGGCGCCGGATAGATCAAATCGGTGGGGCCAAGTTTGACTTTAGGTTTAGGACATACGTGGGATTGAGAAAGAGGTTGAGGGCTTTGGGAGCATATCACTAAGCATTTTGAGCAAGCAAGCCATTAAGCAACACCTCATCCCCTTTTAATAGTATTTGCTTTTCCTATGGACTCAATGTGATCTTGGATCACTAAAATGAAAATGTAGAATCTTGAGCTTTTGCCAATATGTGTCCTTAACATTTTGAGGGGTCCACATCTCTAGTCCATGCCATGCCAATCATTAAACTTTCTGAAATGATCATCTTGAAATAGTATTAGTTCAATGAGCTGTATGTTGTTAAGAATTACCAAAACCACCCAGGGATTAGTTGCACTTTCACTTGTTCAGCAACCAGAATGTATTTCGCCTCTTTCTTTACCGTCTTTAATAGTACAAGTATACAACTGTGGTTCATCATTCTTTATTTGGTTCTTATGTAATTCTTGAACATATGTACCTGTGAATCGAATAATGCATTTGTTGTTTGAACCTGATGGATATGAATACAGCTATAGCATACTTTCAAATTCAAATTCGGTACAATTTGAAATAGCAGCAATTACGTTACGGTGAAGTTACGCTCCACAGGTCGTTACGGCGCACATGGTCGGTAAAACACAAACGTTTGTGATATAAACCATAATCCGACATGGTTCACAGAGAGGAAACGTGTGGGAGCATGCACACAGTTGCCGTTTGCAAACCGTGTGTGATGTCAGACAATAATACAAACGGTGCGGGCAAACTAAACCTTTGTGATAGGTGCCTTATCATACACGATTTGCAACCATGAACTGTTTCTGATGTATTACGCATCATAAACGTTGCACCACAGAATAGTGTGTGCAATAGTTATCATGTATGACGATGTTACAACGGTCCGACATTTCGTAATCCTATATGACACTCGTATGACCATTAGCTAATCTTCTTAATTAGTTATCGCACACAGTTCGGGAAAAGTGAATGTGTGTGATTGTCTGCTTATCATACATGTTCTATAATCGTGAACCGTTCGTGATGGGCCGCGCATCGTAAAAGTAGCACCACAGAATACGGACTTTAATGGCAATGCGAGCACAAACAAGTAGGGACAACTATATATATGCACCAAGGCTCCCTATCCCCGACGGTTTTTGGGTCGTGTGGGAAGGACCCCCCCCCTATCGCAGTCACTCACTAGGCAACGGTTCAGAATGCCGTCACGGAAAGGGGTTAAAAAACGTTTGTATAGCACCTTGCTACCTCTTGAGCATGCGTTGGTTTTCCCTTGAAGAGGAAAGGGTGATGCAGCAAAGTAGTGTAAGTATTTCCCTTAGTTTTTGAGAACCAAGGTATCAATCCAATAGGAGACTACACGCGAGTCACCTAGTACCTGCACAAACAATCAAGAACCTTGCAACCAACGCGATTAAGGGGTTGTCAATCCCATCACGGCCACTTGCAAAAGTGAGATCTGATAAAGATAATAAGATAAATATTTTTGGTATTTTTGTTGTATAGATTGGAAAGTAAAGATTGCAAAATAAACGGCGACAGAAATTGGCAAGTTGATAATAAACTAATATGATCTAAAATAGACCCGGGGGCTATAGGTTTCATTAGTGGCTTCTCTCAAGATAGCATATATACGGTGGGTGAACAAATTACTGCCGAGCAATTGATAGAAAAGTGCATAGTTATGATGATATCTAAGGCAATGATCATGAATATAGGCATCACGTCCGTGTCAAGTAGACCGAAACGATTCTGCATCTACTACTATTACTCCACACATCGACCGCTATCCAGCATGCATCTAGAGTATTAAGTTCATAAGAACGGAGTAACGCATTAGGCAAGATGACATGATGTAGAGGGATAAACTCAAGCAATATGATATAACCCCCATCTTTTTATCCTCGATGGCAACAATACAATACGTGCCTTGCTGCCCCTGCTGTCACTGGGAAAGGACACCGCAAGATTGAACCCAAAGCTAAGCACTTCTCCCATTGCAAGAAAGATCAATCTAGTAGTCCAAACTAAACCGATAATTCGAAGAGACTTGCAAAGATATCAAATCATGCATATAAGAATTCAGAGAATAACCAAATAATATTCATAGATAATCAAGTTCATAAACCCACAATTCATCGGATCTCGAGAAACACACCACAAAAGAGTATTACATCGAATAGATCTCCAAGAACATCGAGAAGAACTTTGTATTGAGATCCAAAGAGAGAGAAGAAGCCATCTAGCTAATAACTATGGACCCGAAGGTCAGTGGTAAACTACTCACACATCATCGGAGAGGCTCTGGTGTTGATGTAGAAGCCCTCCGTGATCGAATCCCCCTCCGGCAGATCGCCGAAAAAGGCCCCAAGATGGGATCTCACGGGTACAGAAGGTTGCGGCGGTGGAATAGTGGTTTCATGGCTCCCCTGGATGTTTTTAGTGTATAAGAGTATATATAGGCAAAAGAAGTAGGTTGGTGGAGCTACGAGGGGCCCACGAGGGTGGGGGCGCGTACCCCCTGGGCGCGCCCTCCTGCCTCGTGACCGCCTTGTTGCTTCCTTGACTTCCACTCCAAGTCTCCTGGATTGCGCTTGTTCTAGAAAAGATCCTCGCGAAGGTTTCGTTCCGTTTGGATTCCATTTGATATTCCTTTTCTGCGAAACACTGAAATAGGCAAAAAATAGCAATTTGCACTGGGCCTTCGGTTAATAGGTTAGTCCCAAAAATAATATAAAAGAGCATAATAAAGCCCATTAAACATCCAAAACAGATAATATAATAGCATGGAACAATCAAAAATTATAGATACGTTGGAGACGTATCAAGCATCCCCAAGCTTAATTCCTGCTCGTCCTCGAGTAGGTAAATGATAAAACAGAATTTTTTATGTGGAATGCTACCCAATATAATTTTCAATGTAAATCTCTTTATTGTGGCATGAATGTTTAGATCCAAAAGATTCTAGACAAAGTTTTAATATTGACATAAAAATAGTAATACTTCAAGCATGCTAACCAAGCAATTATGTCTTATGAAAATAACATAGCCAAAGAAAGCTTATCCCTACAAAATCATATAGTTTGGCCATGCTTCATTTTCGTCACACAAAATGCTCCCATCATGCACAACCCCGATGACAAGCCAAGCAATTGTTTCCTACTTATCCTTTTCAAACTCTTTCAACTCTTACGCAATATATGAGCGCAAGCCATGGACATAGCACTATGGGTGGAATAGCATATGATGATGGGGGTTATGTGAGAAGACAAAAAAGGAGAAAGTCTCACATTTACGCGGCTAATCAATGGGCTATGGAGATGCCCATCAATTGATGTCAATGCGAGGAGTAGGGATTGCCCTGCAACGGATGCACTAGAGCTATAAATATATGAAAGCTCATCAAAAGAAACTAAGTGGGTGTGCATCCAACTTGCTTGCTCACGAAGACCTAGGGCATTTTGAGGAAGCCCATCATCGGGATATACAAGCCAAGTTCTATAATGAAAAATTCCCACTAGTATATGAAAGTGACAAATAAGAAACTCTCTATCATGAAGATCATGGTGCTATTTTGAAGCACAAGTGTGGAAAAAAAGGATAGTAACATTGTCCCTTCTCCCTTTTTCTCTCATTTTTTGGGCTTCTTTGGCCTCTTTGTTTTTATTTGGGCTTCTTTGGCCTCTCTTTTTCGTCCGGAGTCTCATCCCGAATTGTGGGGGAATCATAGTCTCCATCATCCTTTCCTCACATGGGAGAATGCTATAATAATGAAAATCATCACACTTCTATTTATTTACAACTCAAGAATTACAACTTGATACTTAGAACAAAATATGACTCTATGTGAATGCCTCCGGCGGTGTACCAGGATATGCAATGAATCAAGAGCGACATGTATGAAATAATTATGAAGGTGGCTTTGCCACAAATACGATGTCAACTACATGATCATGCAAAGCAATATGACAATGATGGAGCGTGTCATAATAAACGGAATGGTGGTAAGTTGCATGGCAATATATCTCAGAATGGCTATGGAAATACCATAATAGGTAGGTATGGTGGCTGTTTTGAGGAAGATATAAGGAGGCTTATGTGTGATAGAGCGTATCATATCACGGGGTTTGGATGCACCGACAAAGTTTGCACCAACTCTCGAGGTAAGAAAGGGCAATGCACGGTACCGAAGAGGCTAGCAATGATGGAAGGGTGAGAGTGCGTATAATCCATGGACTCAACATTAGTCATAAAGAACTCACATACTTATTGCAAAAATCTACAAGTCATCAAAACTAAGCACTACGCGCATGCTCCTAGAGGGATAGATTGGTAGGAAAAGACCATCGCTCGTCCCCGACCGCCACTCATAAGGAAAGCAATCAAAGAACACCCCATGCTTCAAATTTGTCACACAACATTCACCATACGTGCATGCTACGGGACTTGCAATCCTCAACACAAGTATTCCTCAATTCCACAATTACCCAACTAGCATGACTCTAACATTACCACCTTTATATCTCAAAACACTATCAAGTATCAAACTTATCATAGTATTCAATGCACTCTATATGGAAGTTTTTATTATACCCATCTTGGATGCCTATCATATTAGGACTAATTTTATAGCCAAAGCAAATTACCATGCTGTTCTAAAAGACTCTCAAAATAATATAAGGAAGCATGAGAGATAAATAATTTCTATAAAATAAAACCACCACCGTGCTCTAAAAAGGTATAAGTGAAGCACTAGAGCAAAATTATCTAGCTCAAAAGATATAAGTGAAGCACATAGAGTATTCTAATAAATTCCGATTCATGTGTGTGTCTCCCAAAAGGTGTGTACAGCAAGAATGATTGTGGTAAACTAAAAAGCAAAGACTCAAATCATACAATACGCTCCAAGAAAAACACATATCATGTGGTGAATAAAAATACAGCCTCAAGTAAAGTTACCGATAGACGAAGACGAAAGAGGGGATGCCTTCTGGGGCATCCCCAAGCTTAGGCTTTTGGTTGTCCTTGAATTTTACCTTGGGGTGCCTTGGGAATCCCCAAGCTTAGGCTCTTGCCACTCCTTGTTCCATAATCCATCAAATCTTTACCCAAAAACTTGAAAACTTCACAACACAAAACTCAAACAGAAAATCTCATGAGCTCCGTTAGTATATTCTAATAAATTCCGATTCATGTGTGTGTCTCCCAAAAGGTGTGTACAGCAAGAATGATTGTGGTAAACTAAAAAGCAAAGACTCAAATCATACAATACGCTCCAAGCAAAACACATATCATGTGGTGAATAAAAATACAGCCTCAAGTAAAGTTACCGATAGACGAAGACGAAAGAGGGGATGCCTTATGGGGCATCCCCAAGCTTAGGCTTTTGGTTGTCCTTGAATTTTACCTTGGGGTGCCTTGGGAATACCCAAGCTTAGGCTCTTGCCACTCCTTGTTCCATAATCCATCAAATCTTTACCCAAAAACTTGAAAACTTCACAACACAAAACTCAAACAGAAAATCTCATGAGCTCCGTTAGTATAAGAAAACAAATAACCACCTTTAGGTACTGTAATGAACTCATTCTTTATTTATATTGGTGTTAAACCTACTGTATTCCAACTTCTCTATGGTTCATAACCCCCGATACTAGCCATAGATTCATCAAAATAAGCAAACAACACACGAAAAACAGAATCTGTCAAAAACAGAACAGTCCGTAGCAATCGGATTTGTTCGAATACTTCTAGAACTCCAAAAATTCTGAGAAAATAGGAAAACCTGGATAAATTTTATATTGATCTACTTCAAAAATAATTGGCATTTTATCACGTTCTGGTGAATTTTAACAATTACTTTCGTGAGCGTAAAGTTTCTGTCTTTTTCAGCAAGATCAAACAACTATCACCCAAGAAGATCCTATTGGTTCTACTTGGCACAAACACTAATTAAAACATAAAATCACATCTAAACAGAGGCTAGATGAATTATTTATTACTAAACAGTAACAAAAAGCAAGGAACAAAAATAAAATTGGGTTGCCTCCCAACAAGTGCTATCGTTTAAGGGTCTGTCTAGGACACATCTAGATGTGACATAGTTATATCACATCTAACCTGATTTGCACTATGTTTGTGGTATGCTTTTTTGTTGTAGTTTTTTTTATTTTTTGTTGCTGCATTATATATTTGTGGGTGCTTAGATGTGACATCCTTAAAAAAACATCTAGATGTGAATTAGACAAATTGATCGTTTAACGACTCTAGCTAGGCGGTATTGTCATCTTTGGTATGCAATCCATAAGTGGCTCTCATAATAGATTCATAAGGTAATTTAATTTTCTTCCTAGGAAAGTGTTACATGCCTTTTCTTAATGGAAATTGGAATCTAATATTTCCTTCTTTCATATCAATTATTGCACCAATCGTTCTAATGAAAGGTCTACCAAGAATAATAGGACATGTAGGATTGCAATCTATATCAAGAACAATGAAATCTACGGGCACATAATTCCTATTTGAAACAATAAGAATGTCATTAATCCTTCCCATAGGTTTCTTAATGGTGGAATCCACAAGATGCAAATTTGAAGAACAATCATCAGATTCACGGAAACCTAGCACATCACACAAAGTTTTTGGAATCGCGGAAACACTAGCACCCAAATCACATAAAGCATAGCATTCATGATTTTTTATCTTAATTTTAATAGTAGGTTCACACTCATCATAAAGTTTTCTAGGGATAGAAACTTCTAATTCAAGCTTTTCTCCATAGGATTGCATTAAAGCATCAACGATATGTTTGGTAAAAGCTTTATTTTGACTATAAGCATGAGGAGAATTTAATACGGATTGCAACAAGGAAATACAATCTATTAAAGAACAATTATCATAATTAAATTCCTTGAAATCCAAAATAATGGGTTCATTGCTATGTAAAGTTTTGACCTATTCAATCCCACTTTTACCAATTTTTGCATCAAGATCTAAAAACTCCGAACCATTGGGACGCCTTTTAACTAAAGTTGACTCATCTCCAGTCCCATATTTATAAAGATTCATATTGGAAAAAAAGATTTAATAAGAGACACATCAATCACTTTTAGATCTTCATTATTATTATCATGAAAACTAGAAGAACACGCTTTCACAAAGCAATCTTTTTTAGCACGCATCCTAGCGGTTCTTTCTTTGCACTCATCAATGGAAATTCTCATGGCTTTGAGAGACTCATTGATATCATGCTTAGGTGGAATAGATCTAAATTTCAAAGAATCAACATCAAGAGAAATTCTATCCACGTTCCTAGCCAACTCATCAATCTTAGGCAATTTTTCTTCAAGCAAAGCATTGAAACTCTTTTGCGAATTCATAAATTCTTTAACACTAGTCTCAAAATCAGAGGGCATCTTATTAAAATTTCCATAAGGTTTGTTGTAGGAATTACCATAATTATTAGAGGAATTACTGGGAAACGGCCTAGAATTAAAATTTCCTCTATACTCGTTGTTACCAAAATTGTTCCTACCAACAAAATTCACATCCATAGATTCATTATTATTCTCAATCAAAGTGGACAAAGGCATATCATTAGGATCAGAAGAAACACTCCTATTAGCAAACAATTTCATAAGTTCATCCATCTTTCCACTCAAAACATTAATCTCTTCAATAGCATGAACTTTTTTACTAGTGGATCTTTCGGTGTGCCATTGAGAATAATTAACCATAATATTATCTAGGAGTTTAGTAGCTTCTCCTAAAGTGATTTCCATAAAAGTGCCTCCCGCGGTCGAATCTAAAAGATTTCTAGAAGCAAAATTCAATTCAACATAAAAAATTGTATAATCATCCATAAATTCAAACCATGTGTAGGGCAATTATGTATCATTAATTTCATCCTCTCCAAGGCTTGTGCAACATGCTCATGATCAAGTTGCTTAAAATTCATAATATCGTTTTTAAGAGAGATGATCTTAGCGGGAGGAAAATACTTAGAGATAAAAGCATCTTTGCACTTATTCCATGAATCAATACTATTTTTAGGCAAAGAAGAGAACCAAGTTTTAGCACGATCTATAAGAGAAAACGGAAATAGATTCAATTTAACGATATCATTATCCACATCTTTATTCTTTTGCATATCGCACAAATCAACGAAGTTGTTTAGATGGGTAGCGACATCTTCACTAGGAAGGCCAGAAAATTGATCTTTCATGACAAGATTCAACAAAGCAGCATTAATTTCACAAGATTCAGCATCGGTAATAGGAGCAATCGAAGTGCTAATAAAATCATTATTGTTGGTATTGGAAAAGACACACAATTTAGTATTATCTTGAGCCATCGTGACAAACAATCAAACCAACGCACAAGCACAGAAGAAGCGAGCAAAAAGAGACGAACAAAAAAGGGCGAATAAAACGTCAAAGGTGAAGTGGGGGAGAGGAAAACGAGAGGCAAATGGAAAATAATGTAATGTTTGTGATGGGTACTTGGTATGTGATGTCTACTACACAACCTTCTTCTTGTAGACGTTGTTGGGCCTCCAAGTGCAGAGGTTTGTAGGACAGTAGCAAATTTCCCTCAAGTGGATGACCTAAGGTTTATCAATCCGTGGGAGGCGTAGGATGAAGATGGTCTCTCTCAAACAACCCTGCAACCAAATAACAAAGAGTCTCTTGTGTCCCCAACACACCCAATACAATGGTAAATTGTATAGGTGCACTAGTTCGGCGAAGAGATGGTGATACAAGTGCAATATGGATGGTAGATATAGGTTTTTGTAATCTGAAAATATAAAAACAGCAAGGTAACTAATGATAAAAGTGAGCGTAAACGGTATTGCAATGCTAGGAAACAAGGCCTAGGGTTCATACTTTCACTAGTTCAAGTTCTCTCAACAATAATAACATAATTGGATCATATAACTATCCCTCAACATGCAACAAAGAGTCACTCCAAAGTCACTAATAGCGGAGAACAAACGAAGAGATTATGGTAGGGTACGAAACCACCTCAAAGTTATCCTTTCTGATCTATCTATTCAAGAGTCCGTAGTAAAATAACATGAAGCTATTCTTTCCGTTCGATCTATCACAGAGTTCATACTAGAATAACACCTTAAGACACAAATCAACCAAAACCCTAATGTCACCTAGATACTCAATTGTCACCTCAAGTATCCGTGGGTATGATTATACGATATGCATCACACAATCTCAAATTCATCTATTCGACCAACACATAGAACCTCAAAGAGTGCCCCAAAGTTTCTACCGGAGAGTCAAGACGAAAACGTGTGCCAACCCCTATGCATAGGTTCATGGGCGGAACCTGCAAGTTGATCACCAAAACATACATCAAGTGGATCAATAGAATACCCCATTGTCACCACGGGTATGCCACGCAAGACATACATCAAGTGTTCTCAAATCCTTAAAGACTCAATCCGATAAGATAACTCAAAAGGGGAAACTCAATCCATTACAAGAGAGTAGAGGGGGAGAAACATCATAAGATCCAACTATAATAGCAAAGCTCGCGATACATCAAGATCGTATCACCTCAAGAACACGAGAGAGAGAGAGAGAGAGAGAGATCAAACACATAGCTACTGGTACATACCCTCAGCCCCGAGGGTGAACTACTCCCTCCTCGTCATGGAGATCGCCGGGATGATGAAGATGGCCACCGGTGAGGGATCCCCCCTCCGGCAGGGTGCCGAAACAGGGCCCCGATTGGGTTTTGGTGGCTACAGAGGCTTGCGGCGGCGGAACTCCCGATCTATTCTGTTCTTCGATGGTTTTAGGGTATATTGAGATATATAGGCGAAAGAAGTCGGTGAGGGGAGCCACGAGGGGCCCACGAGGGTGGAGGGCGCGCCCAGGGGGTGGGCGCGCCCCCCTGCCTCGTGCTCTCCTCGTTGATCCCCTGACGTGCACTCCAAGTCTCCTGGATTGCTTTCTCTCCAAAAATAACTTCTCCCGAAGGTTTCATTCCGTTTGGACTCCGTTTGATATTCCTTTTCTTTGAAACACTAAAACAAGGGAAAAACAGGAACTGGCACTGGTCTCTGGGTTAATAGGTTAGTCCCAAATATAATATAAAAGTGTATAATAAAGCCCATAAACATCCAAAACGGATAATATAATAGCATGGAACAATAAAAAATTATAGATACGTTGGAGACGTATCAGCATCCCCAAGCTTAATTCCTGCTCGTCCTCGAGTAGGTAAATGATAAAAACAGAATTTTTGATGTGGAATGCTACCTAGCATATTTATCAATGTTTTCTTTATTGTGGCAAGAATATTCAGATCCATAAGATTCAAGACAAAAGTTTAATATTGACATAAAAATAATAATACTTCAAGCATACTAGCAAAGTAATCATGTCTTCTCAAAATAACATGGCCAAAGAAAGCTATCCCTACAAAATCATATAGTTTGGCTATGCTCTATCTTCATCACACAAAATATTTAAATCATGCACAACCCCGATGACAAGCCAAGCAATTGTTTCATACTTTTGATGTTCTCAAACTTTTTCAATCTTCACGCAATACATGAGCGTGAGCCATGGACATAGCACTATAGGTGGAATAGAATGGTGGTTGTGGAGAAGACAAAAAGGAGAAGATAGTCTCACATCAACTAGGCGTATCAACGGGCTATGGAGATGCCCATTAATAGATATCAATGTGATTGAGTAGGGATTGCCATGCAACGGATGCACTAGAGCTATAAGTATATGAAAGCTCAACAAAAGAAACTAAGTGGGTGTGCATCCAACTCGCTTGCTCACGAAGACCTAGGGCATTTTGAGGAAGCCCATCATTGGAATATACAAGCCAAGTTCTATAATGTAAAATTCCCACTAGTATATGAAAGTGACAACATAGGAGACTCTATATCATGAAGATCATGGTGCTACTTTGAAGCACAAGTGTGGTAAAATGATAGTAGCATTGTCCCTTCTCTCTTTTTCTCTCATTTTTTTTGTTTGGGCCTTTTCTCCCCCTTTTTTTAGGCCTCTTTTTTCCCCTTTTTTATTTTTTATTTTTTGTCCGAAGTCTCATCCCGACTTGTGGGGGAATCATAGTCTCCATCATCCTTTCCTCACTGGGACAATGCTCTAATAATGATGATCATCACACTTTTATTTACTTACAACTCAAGAATTACAACTCGATACTTAGAACAAAATATGACTCTATATGAATGCCTCCGGCGGTGTACCGGGATGTGCAATGAATCAAGAGTGACATGTATGAAAGAATTATGAACGGTGGCTTTGCCACAAATACGATGTCAACTACATGATCATGCAAAGCAATATGACAATGATGGAGCGTGTCATAATAAACGGAACGGTGGAAAGTTGCATGGCAATATATCTTGCAATGGCTATGGAAATGCCATGATAGGTAGGTATGGTGGCTGTTTTGAGGAAGGTATATGGTGGGTGTATGGTACCGGCGAAAGTTGCGCGGCACAAGAGAGGCTAACAATGGTGGAAGGGTGAGAGTGCGTATAATCCATGGACTCAACATTAGTCATAAAGAACTCACATACTTATTGCAAAAATCTATTAGTTATCGAAACAAAGTACTACGCGCATGCTCCTAGGGGGATAGATTGGTAGGAAAAAACCATCGCTCGTCCCCGACCACCACTCATAAGGAAGACAATCAATAAATAAATCATGCTTTGACTTCATCACATAATGGTTCACCATACGTGCATGCTACGGGAATCATAAACTTTAACACAAGTATTTCTCAAATTCACAACTACTCCACTAGCATGACTCTAATATCACCATCTTTATATCTCAAAACAATCATAAGGAATCAAACTTCTCATAGTATTCAATGCACTTATATGAAAGTTTTTATTATATCCCTCTTGGATGCCCATCATATTAGGACTAAATTCATAACCAAAGCAAATTACCATGCTGTTCTAAAGACTCTCAAAATAATATAAGTGAAGCATGGGAGTTCATATATTTCTTAAAAATAAAGCCACCGCCATGCTCCAAAAGGATATAAGTGAAGCACTAGAGCAAACGACAAACTACTCTGAAAGATATAAATGAAGATCAATGAGTAGTTGAATAATCATGCAACTATGTGAAGACTCTCTAACACTTAAGAGTTTCAGATCTTATTATTTTATTCAAACATCAAGCAAAGCTAAATAAAATAAAACGATGCTCCAAGCAAAACACATATCATGTGATGAATAAAAATATAGCTCCAAGTAAAGTTACCGATGAACGAAGACGAAAGAGGGGATGCCATCCGGGGCATCCCCAAGCTTAGGCTTTTGGTTGTCCTTGAATATTACCTTGGGGTGCCTTGGGCATCCCCAAGCTTAGGCTCTTGCCACTCCTTATTCCATAGTCCATCGAATCTTTACCCAAAACTTGAAAACTTCACAACACAAAACTTAACAGAAGATCTCGTGAGCTCCGTTAGTATAAGAAAATAAATCACCACTTCAAGGTACTGTAATGAACTCATTATTTATTTATATTGGTGTTAAACCTACTTTATTCCAACTTCTCTATGGTTTATAAACTATTTTATTAGCCATAGATTCATCAAAATAAGCAAACAACACACAAAAAACAGAATCTATCAAAAACAGAACAGTCTGTAGTAATCTGTAACTGACGCAAACTTCTGGAACTCCAAAAATTCTAAAATAAATTTCTAGACCTGAGGAATTTGTCTAGTAATCATCTTCAAAAAGAATCAACTAAATAGCACTCTCCAGTAAAAAGTTTTAGCTAATCTCGTGAGCGCTAAAGTTTCTGTTTTTTACAGCATGATCATAAAGACTTCACCCAAGTCTTCCCAAAGGTTCTACTTGGCACAAACACTAATTAAAACACAAAACCACATCTAAACATAAGCTAGATGGATTATTTATTCATAAACAGAACCAAAAAGCAAGAAACTAAACTAAAATTGGGTTGCCTCCCAACAAGCGCTAACGTTTAACGCCCCTAGCTAGGCAGGATGATTTCAATGATGCTCGTATAAAAGATAAGAATTGGAACATAAAGAGAGCATCATGAAGAATATGACTAGCACATTTAAGTCTAACCCACTTCCTATGCATAGGTATTTTGTGAGCAAACAACTTATGGGAACAATAATCAACTAGCATAGGAAGGCAAAACAAGCATAACTTCAAAACTTTAAGCACATAGAGAGGAAACTTGATATTATTGCAATATGTAGAAGCATATGATCCTCTCTCATAATAATTTTCAGTAGCATCATGAATGAATTCAACAATATAACCATCACATAAAGCATTCTTTTCATGATCCACAAGCATAGAAATTTTATTACTCTCCACATAAGCAAACTTCTTCTCATGAATAGTAGTGGGAGCAAACTCAACAAAATAATTATCATGTGAAGCATAATCCAATTGAAAACTAAAATCTTGATGACAAGTTTCATGGTTATCTTTATTCTTTATAGCATACGTGTTATCACAATAATCATCATAAATCGGAGGCATGCTTTCATCATAATATATTTTCTCATCAAAACTTGGGGGACAAAAAATATCATCTTCATCAAACATAGCATCCCCAAGCTTGTGGATTTGCATATCATTAGCATCATGGGTATTCAAAGAATTCATACTAACAACATTGCAATCATGCTCATCATTCAAAGATTTAGTGCCAAACATTTTAATGCATTCTTCTTCTAGTACTTGAGCACAATTTTCCTTTCCATCATTTTCACGAAAGACATTAAAAAGATGAAGCATATGAGGTAACCTCAATTCCATTTTTTTGTAGTTTTCTTTTATAGACTAAACTAGTGATAAAACAAGAAACTAAAAGATCCGATTGCAAAATCTAAAGATATACCTTCAAGCACTCACCTCCCCGGCAACGGCGCCAGAAAAGAGCTTAGTTGACGGGGTGTGTGTGCCGCTTACCTAGCCTCCCCGGCAACGGCGCCAGAAAAGAGCTTGATGCTACTAGACAACCTTCTTCTTGTAGACGTTGTTGGGCCTCCAAGTGCAGAGGTTTGTAGGACAGTAGCAAATTTCCCTCAAGTGGATGACCTAAGGTTTATCAATCCGTGGGAGGCGTAGGATGAAGATGGTCTCTCTCAAACAACCCTGCAACCAAATAACAAAGAGTCTCTTGTGTCCCCAACACACCCAATACAATGGTAAATTGTATAGGTGCACTAGTTCGGCGAAGAGATGGTGATACAAGTGCAATATGGATGGTAGATATAGGTTTTTGTAATCTGGAAATATAAAAACAGCAAGGTAACTAATGATAAAAGTGAGCGTAAACGGTATTGCAATGCTAGGAAACAAGGCCTAGGGTTCATACTTTCACTAGTGCAAGTTCTCTCAACAATAATAACATAATTGGATCATATAACTATCCCTCAACATGCAACAAAGAGTCACTCCAAAGTCACTAATAGCGGAGAACAAACGAAGAGATTATGGTAGGGTACGAAACCACCTCAAAGTTATCCTTTCTGATCTATCTATTCAAGAGTCCGTAGTAAAATAACATGAAGCTATTCTTTCCGTTCGATCTATCACAGAGTTCATACTAGAATAACACCTTAAGACACAAATCAACCAAAACCCTAATGTCACCTAGATACTCAATTGTCACCTCAAGTATCCGTGGGTATGATTATACGATATGCATCACACAATCTCAAATTCATCTATTCGACCAACACATAGAACCTCAAAGAGTGCCCCAAAGTTTCTACCGGAGAGTCAAGACGAAAACGTGTGCCAACCCCTATGCATAGGTTCATGGGCGGAACCCGCAAGTTGATCACCAAAACATACATCAAGTGGATCAATAGAATACCCCATTGTCACCACGGGTATCCCACGCAAGACATACATCAAGTGTTCTCAAATCCTTAAAGACTCAATCCGATAAGATAACTCAAAAGGGGAAACTCAATCCATTACAAGAGAGTAGAGGGGGAGAAACATCATAAGATCCAACTATAATAGCAAAGCTCGCGATACATCAAGATCGTATCACCTCAAGAACACGAGAGAGAGATCAAACACATAGCTACTGGTACATACCCTCAGCCCGAGGGTGGACTACTCCCTCCTCGTCATGGAGATCGCCGGGATGATGAAGATGGCCACCGGTGAGGGATCCCCCCTCCGGCAGGGTGTCGAAACAGGGCCCCGATTGGGTTTTGATGGCTACAGAGGCTTGCGGTGGCGGAACTCCCGATCTATTCTGTTCTTCGATGGTTTTAGGGTATATTGAGATATATAGGCGAAAGAAGTCGGTCAGGGGAGCCACGAGGGTGGAGGGCGCGCCCAGGGGGTGGGCGTGCCCCCCTGCCTCGTGCTCTCCTCGTTGATCCCCTGACGTGCACTCCAAGTCTCCTGGATTGCTTTCTCTCCAAAAATAACTTCTCCCGAAGGTTTCATTCCGTTTGGACTCCGTTTGATATTCCTTTTCTTCGAAACACTGAAACAAGGGAAAAAACAAGAACTGGCACTGGGCTTTGGGTTAATAGGTTAGTCCCAAAAATAATATAAAAGTGTATAATAAAGCCCATAAACATCCAAAACGGATAATATAATAGCATGGAACAATCAAAAATTATAGATACGTTGGAGACGTATCAGTATGTCTTGACTTGTGCGTAGATCTCCCCGACAACGGCGCCAGAAATCCTTCTTGCTACCTCTTGAGCATGCGTTGGTTTTCCCTTGAAGAGGAAAGGGTGATGAAAGCAAAGTAGCGTAAGTATTTCCCTCAGTTTTTGAGAACCAAGGTATCAATGCAGTAGGAGACTACACGCGAGTCACCTAGTACCTGCACAAACAATCAAGAACCTTGCAACCAACGCGATTAAGGGGTTGTCAATCCCTTCACGGCCACTTGCAAAAGTGAGATATGATAAAGATAATAAGATAAATATTTTTGGTATTTTTGTTGTATAGATTGGAAAGTAAAGATTGCAAAATAAACGGCGACAGAAATTGGCAAGTTGATAATAAACTAACATGATGTAAAATAGACCCGGGGGCCATAGGTTTCACTAGTGGCTTCCCTCAAGATAGCATTTATATGGTGGGTGAACAAATTACTGCCGAGCAATTGATAGAAAAGTGCATAGTTATGATGATATCTAAGGCAATGATCATGAATATAGGCATCACGTCCGTGTCAAGTAGACCGAAACGATTCTGCATCTACTACTATTACTCCACACATCGACAGCTATCCAGCATGCATCTAGAGTATTAAGTTCATAAGAACGGAGTAACGCATTAGGCAAGATGACATGATGTAGAGGGATAAACTCAGGCAATATGATATAAACCCCATCTTTTTATCCTCGATGGCAACAATAAAATACGTGCCTTGCTGCCCCTGCTGTCACTGGGAAAGGACACCGCAAGATTGAACCCAAAGCTAAGCACTCTCCCATTGCAAGAAAGATCAATCTAGTAGGCCAAACTAAACCGATAATTCGAAGAGACTTGCAAAGATATCAAATCATGCATATAAGAATTCAGAGAAGAACCAAATAATATTCATAGATAATCAAGTTCATAAACCCACAATTCATTGGATCTCGACAAACACACCGCAAAAGAGTATTACATCGAATAGATCTCCAAGAACATCGAGGAGAACTTTGTATTGAGATCCAAAGAGAGAGAAGAAGCCATCTAGCTAATAACTATGGACCCGAAGGTCTTTGGTAAACTACTCACACATCATCGGAGAGGCTGTGGTGTTGATGTAGAAGCCCTCCGTGATCAAATCCCCCTCCGGCAGATCGTCGAGATAGGCCCCAAGATGGGATCTCACAGGTACAGAAGGTTGCGGCGGTGCAGAAGTGGTTTCGTGGCTCCCCTGGATGTTTTCAGGGTATAAGAGTATATATAGGTGAAAGAAGTAGGTCGGTGGAGCTACGAGGGGCCCATGAGGGTGGGGGCGCGCCTACCCCCCCGGGCGCCCCCTCCTGCCTCGTGGCCGCCTCGTTGCTTCCTTGACTTCCACTCCAAGTCTCCTGGATTGCGTTTGTTCCAGAAAAGATCCTCGCGAAGGTTTCGTTCCATTTGGATTCCGTTTGATATTCCTTTTCTGCGAAACACTGAAATAGGCAAAAAAACAGCAATTTGCACTGGGCCTTTGGTTAATAGGTTAGTCCCAAAAATAATATAAAAGAGCATAATAAGCCCATTAAACATCCAAAACAGATAATATAATAGCATGGAACAATCAAAAATTATAGATGCGTTGGAGACGTATCACACCTCGATGTACTAGTGGGTGGCCCTTTCCTTTCTCTCATGTGGAGGGGAAAGCAGGAGGGGCTAGCCCTCCCCCTTTCCTTCCTTAGGGTCGGCGGCCTAGAGGTGGGGCCCGCCAGCCCCTTGAGGGCTGTTCTGCTCCCCTCGTTTGGCCCATTAACCTCTCAGGGCCTCCCGGAACCGCTTCCGGTGATCTGATGTGATGAATACTCGATACATTCCGAAACCTTTCCAGTGATCAAATAGCATCGTCCTATATATCATCTGGGACTCCAAACAACATTCGGTCACCAACTCATATAATACTATATCATCAACGAACATTAAGCGTGCAGACCCTACGGGTTCGAGAATGATGTAGACATGACCGAGACGCCTCTCTAGTCAATAACCAATAGCGGGACCTGGATGCCCATATTTGTTCCTACATATTCTATGAAGATATTTATCGGTCAAACCTTTATGACAACATATGTAATTCCCTTTGTCTGTCGGTATGTTACTTGCCTGAGATTCGATCGTCGGTATCTCTATACCTAGTTCAATCTCATTATCGGCAAGTCTCTTTACTCATTTCGTAATACATCATCTCGTAACTAACTCCTTAGTCACTTTGCTTGCAAGCTTCTTGTGCTGATGTATTACTGAGAGGGCTGAGAGATACCTCTCCGATACACGGAGTGACAAATCCCAATCTCGATCCATGCCAACTCAAAAGACACCTTCGAAGATACCTGTAGAGCATCTTTATGATCACCCTGTTACATTGTGACGTTTGATAACACACAAGGTATTCCTCCGGTATCCGGGAGTTGCATGGTCTCATGGTTGAAGGGATATGTATTTGACATTAAGAAAGCAGTAGCAATAAACTGAACGATCATATGATAAGCTAACGGATGGGTCTTGTCCATCACATCATTCTCCATCACAACTCATGTCCACGGTTAGGAAACCTTAGCCATATTTGATCAACGAGCTAGTCTAGTAGAGGCTCACTAGGGACACGGTATTTGTTTATGTATCCACACATGTATTTAAGTTTCCGGTCAATACAATTCTAGCATGAATAATGAACCTTTATAATGAATAAGGAAATATAATAATAACAACTTTATTATTGCCTCTAGGGCATATTTCCATCAGATTCATCATGTAATTGAGTTAGTTTTGTTAGGGCTTGATCCCTAGTATCCACTATGTTCTGAGATTGAGGTTACTATGACTTTTCTATGCTTAATGCTTGTCACTAGGGCCCGAGTGCCATAATTTCAGATCTAAATCGTTTATATTTTCATCATTATATCTATGTTCTAGATCCGATCTTGCAATTCATATGCACCTATTACGTGTTATGATACGTAAATGCTTGTGTGACAGTAATTGGGATACTTTTCCGGTGATGACCGTAGTTTGAGGAGTTCATGTATTCACTATGTGTTAATGCTTTGTTCCGGTTCTCTATTAAAAGGAGGCCTTAATATCCCTTAGTTTCCTTATGGACCCCGCTGCCACGGGAGGGTAGGACAAAAGATGTCATGCAAGTTCTTTTTCATAAGAACGTATGACTATTTGCGGAATACGTGCCTACATTATATTTATGAACTGGAGCTAGTTCTGTGTCGCCCTAGGTTATGACTGTTATATGATGAATATCATCCAACGAATTCACCGATCCAATGCCTACGAGTTTTTCAAATATTGCTCTTGCTAAGTTACTATTGCTATTGCTACTGTTACAACACTACAAAAAAAGACACATCCGTGACATTTTGGGCCGAACGAATTTTTTTCCTGTCATGCTTATGACACTTCTATGACGATAATTGTGACAAAACCACATATCATCATAGATGTGGTGGGCTCCTACTTCTATGAAAGAAATCATGACAAAAAATGGGCTTTTCATCCTGGGCGGGCCAGGGACGCACCTGCATGACATTCTTTGGGCCATCCATGACGGAAAAATTTGTGGTAGAAGCGAAGGCGAGGAAAATATTGGGGAGTTCCCGGTTACGATGGGTGATCGGGGCCGAGCGATGCACGGAGGTTTGTGCGTTTCTCTCGTACACGTACGCGCGCATGTGCGAGGCGTTGGGCTCTAACTGAACCCGAGCGAGGTGTTCGCTTACTGAACCCGAGCGATTGCACTAGCTACGTTACTAAACCCAAGCTATCGATCCCTTGGCTGTTAACTGAACCCGAGCGATTCCTTCGCTACTGGTGCTAACTAAAGCCGATCGAACCTGCTGCCTCTTGATGAACAGTGACCGTTGTTGGGGGTTGGATGAACAGGACCCCGTGGTAGTAGAGGCCCTTCCCGCAGGATGAACAGGACCCCGATCGAGGAGGTGAGGGTGGATGAACAGGACCCCGTGGAGGGCTGGTTGAACAGTAGCCGGTGGAGGCTAGATGAACAGGACCCCGTGAATGAACAGTAGCTGGTGAAAGCTGCAGGAAGTCGACGGTGGATGAACAGTAGCAGGTGGAGGCTGGAGGAAGTCGACGGTGGATGAACCGTAGCCCGTGGAGGCTAGAGCATATTGGAGAGAGAAAATATTGTGCTCCAAAGATGCGTATATCATGTCATTGTGTCTATGTTTCTGGATGCTTTTGTTGTTTTAAATATGTCTTATTCTAGCTCCAGCAAAAAATCCTTGCCTTGGCCGCATTTTTTTTTGCCTATACATCACTCCCAGTTTTTTTCTTAAAGGTGAGACACTGAAAGTTTGTGGATTTTCACGGAGTTTGTAAGGGTCACCTCAACACCTACTTCTGGGCCGAGATAGAGTTTTAATTCTTGGGGCTCATGGAGAAGAATGTGGGACTTTGTGTCGTTCGGGATACACCTCTCCAATGGAGACTAACTTCCCTCCAAAAAAAGTGAACTTCGACATACATCTTCGTCTCTAAGTGATTTGATTGTTTCTATCATTCTTCTTCATTTGCAATGTTATCTCGCTTGCTAGTACATATAAGGGTCACACATAGTTGCATGTTTAGAGAATATTATTTATCCGCAATTCCTAAAATCATACTCAACCCCCTTACCCCCTAGTTGATATCTTTGGTCCTTCACAAACCCACAAAATCAGGGACAATCCGGTAGTCGTTCTCATTGGTTTTAGCACAGAACACCAATAGGTTGCTCAGCTCCCACACGGTGGAGAAACGCCGGAGCTCCACTCAAACATGTGCAGGTTGTCCTTGGGGTGCATGTTGTCCTTCGGGTCATCGTGGGCACGCACCACCGCTATGACCGATCTTACCCTACGGATGTGCTCATAGAGTCTAGATATGAACTTTGGCGTGTATTGCCTCCACGAGTGCGGTGATAATGGGCCCGCAACGCAGAAGATTCGATGGCACAGAGGCTTTGTGGGAGCGAAGGCGTTCCATTGTTGGTGGTGGCAGAGAAGCTGACGATGGGTGAAGGTGCCCCCCTCATTGTGTTGTTCGGTGAGCTAATTAGATCTCTTCGTCCATCAGATTTGACGACGCGGCAAGGGGTCCACACTACCGTCATCGCCACAAGAGATCGAGGTGAGAGTGACTCCACCACACGACTACGTGCGTGCTTTTGAGGACCACCTTAGCCTGCGCCTGGCAAGCGTATCATGCATGACTCAACGGGCCATAATCTTTAAAAAGGTATAGTTAGTGACGATTTCACTAAATTGAATAATTAGGGGGAATTTTAACTAAATGGGGTAATTGGTGTCACAAATGTGTAACTAGGGGGTTAAAAGTTGAAAATATGTTTTGGCTCTCACGCTTCATGGACCCTGTTATTTTTTAAAACTTGAAAATAAAATTCAAGTTATCAAAAAAATTGTAAGATAAAATTCTTGATGTAACTACGCGTGTGCAAAATTTCAGTAGAAGAGAATTTAACATGCGGCAAATGCGTGGACTTGAAAATAGCAAACAACACACGCACTGTTTATACTAGTATTAAAATTCCACAAAGTTGTCCTTTTTTTAGCTCACTTGTTCAGGTATCTCACTATGGAACTTTATACACACGTAGAATACATTTTTTTTTTATATTTCAGAAATTTTGATACTTTGAAAGAAGAGTTTCAATTTTCTTTCTTCTAAATTTCAGGCTTCATGTATCAAAATTTATTAGGAAAGTAAAGTTGGATATTTTTTCTTGTAGTTCCGCTATTTTTCTCGAGGTTTCTTTCATGGAGCCTGTTGCATAACTTGTTGATTGTGTTTCCTTCTCCTTTTGGCGTCAAAAGATCCTAGAAAGGGCATCGCCACTTGTGACTGTGACCTAGGTTTGGTTAATAACGTTGTTTTCAACACTGGTATCATCTCTCGTAGGCACGAGCTGTACCCCGCATGTAAAAGACCTCGTGATGGTGTTTTGGTTCTCCCTAACACTCTCATCACCAGGGTATCTAGATATTTCCCAAAATTTAAACCAGGCTAACATTCATAGTTGTAATCTTAATGTTATTGCAAGAGCATCAAATCATGCCGGGGAACTTACCCCGCTTCAGACCAATTATCCTGCTACCATGGTTCACAGCCTTTCATCATCAGCGACAGAAATCACCATCATGTGACTCTGAAAAGGCAGCCTAGTCGGTAAAAAGAGGACTTATTGCCTTCAAAAATCTGTCTGCACCTAGAGTAAGTGCAACGTATATTTTCAGTGTTTACAAATTAGCCACTTGTCAGAGTTAATTACCTCAACTGAACGCAAGAAAGATCATGGAAAAACATGTGAGATCACGCTCAGTTTATCTTCCTTCTTTTGTGAGGATATTCAACCTTGCACTGCCTTCCGCGGACAGCGTCGGCTTCGCTTTCACTTCACTGTCGATCACAGATTAACATCAATGAGACACGGTCCTATTATCTCTTGCGAAGACCTTTTCCTTAACCATGCTCTAATTAAGGCATGCCTTGTCAGCATAGTCCAAAATATAATCTATATAACTGAAAGAACATTCTCTCCAGTGCAAAAGTGGGTGATAAAGAAGGTCAATCATGGGCATCATTAGTTTAATCCCCACCAAATTTCCCTCTTTACGTGCCTTGAATCGCACCCCTAATCATCACTAAACTCCTTTAAACCCCAATGAAAAACAGACTTTCCAAGCAGCACCACGAGCATGACATGAAAGACCAGCACACTAGTCACTAGTGCACTCGTACCGACTGAACTCAAGATTGAGGTGGGGAGGAGTTGCCGTAGAGCAAGGGTCACGTTCGCGCGGCCGTATCTTCCGCGGACAGCGAGACGTACGGGGACGACCGGTATCGGCGTGCTCAGCTACAGCCAGCCACCGAGGAATTGCTGGGGCAGTGGGAGCTTGAGGCTTGGCTTGCTTTCAAGTCAAGTCGTTGATATTTGGCACCACTTCTCCCGCCTGTATCTTTCTCTCCAGAGCTTGCAGGATCCTATCATTTTAGCTTGGCGAATGCACGTCCCATCATGAGCCGCATCATGGGCTGCGGTTGTGGTGCCGGTGGTTGCCTTGCGCTCCAGAGCTTTTGCTGAGCACCTAAAACCGCACCTCGCCCCCCTCTGCGAGCTCGATCGGCTCACTTCTTGCGTGCGTGCGTGCGTGGAGGAAGCTGGTGGCTGTGCGAGGATGGGTCTGAGAGGGGTGCTTCTCGCTCTGGCCTTGCTGCTCTCGGTGTGCGTGCGAGCAAGCCATGGACTCACGGACAGCCAGGACAGTGAGTACCCTGACTCATCCATTCTTGCTTAGTTTCACAAGTACTGTAGTACAATTCATCGATGATGAGACAAGAATTTTGAGCTCTTTCTCCTCTTTCTTTACCCAAGTAGTATAACTCACGTGTGATAACTCATACTACCTTGGAGTCGATTGTAGCTTCTGTTCTCCGAGCGTTAATGGATCAGTGGCAGAACTCGCCGCCTACGTGGGGACAATCCGATGATCCCTGCGGTGTTTCGCCATGGGACGGAGTGACATGCAGCAACGACAGGGTGATCTCCATGTAAGTGTGGGCAAAGCTCAACAAGAATTTCACTGCACACTCCGCCGAGTGCCAAGTCAACAAATCTTACCATTATTATACAACCGTGTCTTTCAGAAAAGTGTCAACCATGGGTATCAAAGGACTTCTAGCTGCTGACATCGGGCAGCTGACCGAGCTGCAATCCCTGTATGTAGCGGCAGAGCACTAGAGTGTCAAGCTAAACCTTTTCTTCAACATAATCCCTCTTCTTGCAGCTCTGCTTGAATTACTGAGCCATGACATGAGCAATTCTATGTGTATGCAGGGACCTGTCATTCAACAAAGACCTTGGAGGTGTGCTCACTCCGACCATCGGTAATTTGAAGCAGCTTGCGACCTTGTAAGTTTCCAAACGTGCTCTGCCTCTTGTTTTCGGTTAGGTTATATGTCACTATGCTCATGTGTTGTACTTGTGCCGCCTGGTTTGAAGGATTCTGGCAGGTTGCAGCTTTCATGGCAACATCCCTGATGAGCTAGGCAGTCTTCCAAAACTATCCTACATGTAAGAGACTACTCGCTGGCGCAGGAATCATCCGCACAGATGATCGTGCACGTTTGTTCCTCTGTGCTTCAGTTTTTGCAGGAAAATAATGAGATTGATCAAACTCTCTTTCAGGGCTCTGAACTCGAATCAGTTCTCTGGAAAAATACCAGCATCTCTGGGCAATCTCTCCAGCCTCTATTGGTTTGATGTCGCCGACAATCAACTGACCGGCCCATTGCCAATCTCATCAAACGGGGGAATGGGTCTAGACAAGCTTACAAAAACCAAACACTTGTAGGTTATACAAGACTTTTTTTTTGGTCATCATCATTTCTGAAGCAGAAATGAGAAGTGGAACGTATCTCTAACCGTACTGTTTCTGGTGATCTGTAGCCACTTCAACAAGAACCAATTGTCTGGTCCCATCCCAGATGCTCTCTTCAGCCCTGAGATGACACTGATTCATCTGTGAGTTCCTGAAGCCCTCTCTGTCTATAGACTCATCTTTCTCCTGCTTCGCAACATATTTGCTGACACCTTAAGATATTCGGTGCAGGCTTTTCGATGGAAATAAGTTCACCGGTGACATCCCGGACTCTCTTGGGTTTGTTAGCACACTCGAAGTTGTGTAAGTGTCCTTGTCAGACGAAACTCTGCCCAATTCTTCTTATTTTGTTGGATGAGCTGCCAGATATGAATCTTCTATATGTTTGTTTGGACAGCCGGCTGGATAGAAATTCCCTCTCCGGACCAGTTCCGGCGAACCTGAATAACCTCACCAAAGTAAACGAGCTGTAAGTTGTCTACGATACACTGTGTAAGTAAGTGCAAGTACAAAGCTACAGCCATTGTAAGCACATTATCTTTATATATGTTTCAGCAACTTAGCCAACAACCAGCTTAACGGACCGTTGCCCAATCTATCTGGGATGACTCTTCTCAATTATGTGTAAGCACTAAGAAATTCGCTGCGCACAAGATTTCTGCTGCTAATTTGTTCGAACCACCAGGCTTGATCTCATAGTAATTCATCTGGTCTAATTGCACCGCAGTGATCTGAGCAACAACACATTTGATCCTTCCCCGAGCCCGCAGTGGTTCTGGAAGTTGCCACAGCTCTCAGCTCTGTAAGTTCCCCTGAAATAACTTTGCAACTTCACAGTACATATGCTCGGATGGATAAATCTGACACTGTCTTGTGATGCCAAACCAAGGATCATACAATCCGGAAGACTCTACGGCACGGTGCCGATGAAGCTGTTCAGCAGCCCGCAGCTGCAGCAAGTGTAAATTCGCGCAAAAACCTTGTCTGGATTTTGCACCAAAAAATGGTGAAACTGGTGTTCTTTAGAGTGCCGTGCTGTGGCAAATCTGACAAGGCCTCTTTGCAGGATCCTGGACGGCAACGCGTTCAATGGCACCCTCGACCTGGGGAGGAGCATTAGCAGCGAGCTGAGCATGGTGAGCTTCAAGGACAACGACTTCTCCTCCGTCACGGTGACCTCCAGCTACAACGGCACCCTCGCGTGAGTACCAAGTAGTAGTGTCCAGTTCCGGTTTCCAGACGGTGGCAGTGCTGTCATCTTACTTACAAACTCCTGCCACGGCATGGCATCGTTCAGGCTGGCCGGGAACCCGGTGTGCGACCACCTGCCGAACACGGCGTACTGCAACGTGACACAGCACGCGCCTTCTCGGGCGTACACGACAAGCCTGGTGAAGTGCTTCTCCGGGGCGTGCCCGCCGGAGCAGAGCATGAGCCCGCAGAGCTGCGGGTGCGCGTACCCGTACCAGGGGGTGATGTACTTCCGCGCGCCCTTCTTCGCGGACGTGGGCAACGGCACGGCGTTCCAGGAGCTGGAGAGCAAGCTGTGGACCAAGCTGGAGCTCAGCCCGGGCTCCGTGGCCCTGCAGGACCCCTTCTTCAACAGCGACTCCTACATGCAGGTCCAGGTGAAGCTCTTCCCTTCCGGCGGCCCCTACTTCAACCGCACCGAGGTGATGCGCATCGGCTTCGACCTCAGCAACCAGACCTTTAAGCCGCCCAAGGAGTTCGGCCCCTACTACTTCATCGCCTCCCCGTACCCCTTCCCAGGTCACCAACGAACAACGATTACCTGTTGTTTGCTCAACCTTTGAGTACGTATGTGGCTGAGTGAGATACCATGTGGGATGTGTGGTTTGCAGATCGGAACGTGCCGGCATCCAAGAGCAAGGGCGCCATCATCGGGATCGCGGTTGGCTGCGGCGTCCTGGTCATCGCCCTCGTCGGAGCTGCTGTCTACGCGCTCACGCAGAGGCGCCGCGCACAGAAGGCCACGGAAGAGCTCGGCGGACCTTTCGGTACGCCTTCTTATAAATAAACTTATAGGAGGATTGAAAGCATTTTCTTCACCGGCCGGCCAGACGAGTGAAGTGAAACTGGTGGTGCTGCAGCGTCGTGGGCTCGGAGCGAGGAGCGGGGCGGCGCGCCGCGGCTGAAAGGGGCGAGGTGGTTCTCGTGCGAGGAGCTGAAGCGGAGCACCAACAACTTCGCGGAGGCGAACGAGCTGGGGTACGGAGGGTACGGCAAGGTGTACAGGGGCATGCTGCCCAACGGGCAGTTCATCGCCATCAAGAGGGCGCAGCAAGGGTCGATGCAGGGCGGGCACGAGTTCAAGACCGAGATCGAGCTGCTCTCCCGGGTGCACCACAAGAACCTCGTCGGCCTCGTCGGCTTCTGCTTCGAGCAGGGCGAGCAGATGCTCGTCTACGAGTACATGTCCGCCGGCACACTGCGCGACAGCCTCACCGGTATGCAGAGCATGGCTTCGTCCCGTCTCAATAATAATCGTATCAAGTCAAGTACAAGTCCAGCAACCTTCCGCCCGTGGTTGCAGGGAAGAGCGGCCTGCATCTCGACTGGAAGAAGCGGCTCCGGGTGGCGCTGGGCGCCGCACGCGGCCTCGCCTACCTGCATGAGCTCGCCGACCCGCCCATCATCCACCGGGACGTCAAGTCCAGCAACATCCTCATGGACGAGCACCTCACCGCCAAGGTCGCCGACTTCGGCCTCTCCAAATTAGTGTCTGACAGCGACAAGGGCCATGTCAGCACCCAAGTCAAAGGAACGCTGGTAAGGCTCATGCATCCATCCCTGCAGTTGCAGATGTTCCTTCCAGTGAATGTGACTTGGTGTGGTTTCTGTTCTTGGCCTGCAGGGTTATCTGGACCCCGAGTACTACATGTCCCAGCAACTGACGGAGAAGAGCGACGTCTACAGCTTCGGCGTGGTCATGCTCGAGCTGATCATCGCCAGGCAGCCGATCGAGAAGGGGAAGTACATCGTCAGGGAGGCCAAGAGGGTTTTCGACGCTGCCGACGCCGAGTTCTGCGGCCTCAGGGGCATGATAGACTCCAGGATCATGAACACCAACCATCTCGCCGCGTTCAGCAAGTTCGTGCAGCTGGCCCTCCGGTGCGTGGAGGAGGGCGCTGCCGCCCGACCGTCGATGAGCGACGTCGTCAAGGAGATCGAGATGATGCTGCAGAGCGAGGGGCTCAGCAGCGCCTCGACATCCGCCTCAACGTCTGCGACGGACTTCGACGTCACAAAAAGCGCTCCTCGCCACCCTTACAACGATCCTCTCCCAAAGAAGGACAAGGACATGAGTACAGACTCATTCGACGATTATAGCGGAGGATATTCTTTCCAGTCAAAGGTCGAACCAAAGTAGCTGGTTTCTGGTAGGGATTCTATGCTGGCCGGACCTTTTCTTCCTCCTCAGCAAGTAGCTTGCCTAATACTATGTCGAGATGTGAAGAATTTTTATTCTATGTGATTTACCTCCCATTAGCACTCTCTTATTAGAGTGATTTTGTATGGCCATGTTCTAATCAAAACGTTGTTACTTACGGCTAACACCGCTGGGGCCACCAAACAAACAGTTCTGAATGAGTAATTGCCCTGCTAATAGGGGGAAATCCTATTTATGATACTAGATCGGTCCTGACTTTTGCCAGACGAATTCATTGCACGGAAGAATTTCCTCACACACAAAAATGTTTTCAGCACACTACATTTGTTGCATGAAAACATCTCAGAAATAATGTTATGATACAGCAATTTCTATGTTGCACATATACAGAAAACACTGTTGCGGCACAATTGACATGTTTCATTGCTAGTCAAATTCTATGTCAGGAATTTGGATCAGATTACCAATCCTAAGTTCTCCCGCGATAGTGCAATTAAACAGGCACACTGACTCGACAAGTAACAAGGCATCTATCTATGTTGTATTTCCTGAGGGATAATACTATCAGATTTGCTGCAAAAGCTAATGCCGCTGCCGCATAGGTTGCATTTTGCTATCTAGTTTTATCATACAACCAAACACAGGATAATTCTTAAACACAATTTACTGGTCATATAAAATTGATTCGTATCTGCTCCACATGCAAAGATTTCATCCATTTCATAAAAAGTGAATCAATTCCGTTACAGAAGGAACACACTCAAGGTTACAATGGTACAATGACTATTTTCTATAAAATTAGCTGTCAAAATTTCCAATCATAGGTCCTTCTTGCTACCTACAGGTCTAGGGTGGAAGTCCAACATCCATTGCTTATAATTTGTGTACAGGGTCAAAATAATAAACTGTGAGAAGCAGATGAACATTATCAGTGCATCAAAGAGGAAGGGATACCTCTTTGGAGGCTCTATTTGCAGGTACACAGTGTGAAGTAAGATCGAGCATAACAATGGCAGGCTCAGAACTGCCATTGTTCCAGACGAAATTTTCATCCCCTTTCCATAGTTTCCACCAGGTGAGTAGTAAATAAGAACGAATAATCCAAGAACAGATATATATTGTAGAAGAAGCTGATCACGGCAGATAAGCGGGTACATCGAAAAAAGTGCATAGTACGTGAACCATCCATGCAGGTGAGGTTCGTGTAATGCTAAAAGGCTTGCGGGTAAAAGAGGAAGCAAAATTGATTTCTCATGCACTGCAATTATAAAACAAAGAAACATGAAGATCAAAGAAATATCACATATACTTGCAAAAAAAAGAGTATCAACCCAGCAGTAGAACATACCTTGGTACGAGAATAGGTAGAAAGAGAACGAACTGTTCAACAGAGAATAGAGGAAGCCAAGATTACTTGGTGACTTGACTTGCTGAATAAATGAAGGCAAGAAAGCCAGGATGGTAGCAGAAAGACTCATAAGTTTCAGCGGCTTTATTGCGTACAATCGCTTCCACTTGATAAGAACTGAGGTGGTACACCAGAAATTTGCAACATAATCCTCATATATACCTCTCTCAAACGGAGCCAATCGAGAGATCACCTGACAGTGGAGTTAACATGTTTAGTGAACTGAGCCAATTATGTATAGAGTAAGCTTCATTTTGGTGAATTGACCAGCTCAGTAAGGAGATCACTACATTTTAGTTAAACAAGATTTCTTCAGTATAGACTAGTTTGCTTGAACAACAAAATAACCAGATCACATATGCAGCAATTACCTGCATGGCAGCCTCATAAGAATGTAAATAAGGCCACCAAACAAGAGCAAAAGTTCCCAGTACAACAAAACCAAGTTTCATGATCTCAACAATTGGATACTTCCGCTTCAGGCATTTTCCAAGAAGATGCCCAAAAAAAGCTGGCGCAAAGTACATGCTCATCTGCAAGATATCAAATATGCCCATGATTTATAGGATCACAATTTATTTGCAAAGCTCTATATGAACAGGGAGAGGCGCAGGTTAGTTTTATGGAAGTAGTGCAGGAAACTGTAGTAGATAAAAATCCATGCAAGACTTGTAACTGATTCAGCAGGTTTACTCTATTTCCCATCAAAGTAAGTGGCACAATTATAATGGATTCACTCCCAATTTTCATCTCTATCAGCCCATTATACTGCCAGCTTGAGCTAGTTGGAAATTCAGCTAGTAGCCCTCAAAAGTTGAGTACTAAGTGTTGACGTATAATGTGCTGCCTAGTCTCTTCCATCAGATCGGCCTTTTGGTTGCATTGGCTAGGGCATGCACTTCTACATGGTATCGGAGCCAAGAGGTCTTGAGCTCAAGACCCGGCTGGCGCAATTAAATTGCAGCCCACTTTCGGTCCATGTTTAGGCCTGAGGGCCACACGTGAAGGGGAGTGTTGATGTATAATGTGCTGCCTAGTCTCTTCCATCAGATCGGTCTTTTGGTTGCATTGGCTAGGGCATGCACTTCTACACTAAGGATTGTACCAACACTGCATGCACTTTTTGTGACAGCCTACTCTATTTGTATTGCTTTGGGATTGTCTCTTACAGGTCTGCGACTACTGGCATTCACTGTTGATGCCACTGCCACTCGTGATCACTAACTTTGTCATTCATGCTAGCAGCTTTTTCCCCACCCTCCCGGGTCGCACGCGTGTGCGGCTCCGGAGGCTTCCCCAAACCCTAGCCCCCAAGACCTCAGATCCCCTCCCCCGCTGCCGCCGCCGGCGCCGGCGGTGGCGGCCCCGCCCGGCCGGCGAAGGCGGCGGGTGCTGGCTGCGCCCTCTGGACGGCTCCCCTTCGCGCGGAGCGGGACGTCCCTGAGGCGGCCATGATGGTGGTGGACTTTCACGGCGGGGAACGCGGAGTGCGGCGACGCCAACAGATCCAGGGGCGCAGCAGGGTGGCGGAGGTAGGTGGATTCGGCTTTGCTGGGGGCGGCGGCGCGAGCTCAGCCATGGTGGTGGCGGCGCCGAGGAGGCCCTGCCAGGAAGGGATCTTGGTGGGCAGCAGGTGGCCGGCCAGCCGCCGTGTGAGGAGCGCGCGGTGATGCCCCGGTGGAGTTGGCGCAGGAGTGTGGCTGGAGGCACAGGTCAGCTCCATGCTTGTGGCAGTCCCCTGGTGTGGGTGAAGGCCGACAGTGCTGGATCTTGCCCTTGCACGGCTTGGTGGATGCTGCTGCTCCTCGTCTGTGGTTGACGGTGGTGTGGGTCGCGTTCTCTCGGCAGTGAGGGTGGGAGAGGACCACGGCTGCGCAGCCTCGACGGCAATTTGCTGCAGTGGCGGCGGTGCGAGGCATCATGGACGGTACTGTCCAATACCTTGGAGGAGTGGAGTGGCGCGGCATTATGGATGAAAATCTAGTCCGGTTTTGGCCGGGCCGGCGGCGATGGCACCCGTGGGTGTTATTCCCCTCCCTAGAGGCGTCGCTGAGTGTGTCGCCAAGTCCCTCTCTTGCTTGGTATTGGCAGTAGTCTCCGGGCGAAAGCCTTGATTCGGCGTTGAATCGGCACGATGGCGGCGTTCTCGACGTCGTCTCTCTGTTGGGAGCATCGTGCTGGGAGACTTGGAGTTCCTATGTTGCGCTCCTCCGGTGTTCGCCGTTACCCTGATCGTTCTTACCCCCCCCCCCCCCCCCCCCGGCGCAATGCACGGTCGTCGACGGTGATTCCAAGACGGTGCCTTTCTTAGGTCGGATCGAGTCCTGCCATCCTCTTGCCACCTCCTCTTGGCTTTATTGGGGATGGTGCGTTGATAAGGGAAGCTTGGAGGGAGCTGCTGTTCTTCGGAGGTGACCGACGTCGGTCGAGACACGGCGAGGTTTTCGGTTTTGGGTAGGCTCTTTTGCGTTGTTGTTGTGTTGTCGTGGGTGGCTGTCCTTGGACTAGCCGGGTGTGGAGTTATGCTACGTTCGTTGTTCGCAGCGAGTGGTAGTGGTCTCGTACTTGATATTCTCTTCTTCTATAAAGCTATGGTACGCAATTTGCGTACTCTCAAGAAAAAGTCATTCATGCTAGCAGTCGCTTGGGTTAAGTTGGTATCCACTATACACCCCAGGAGCTCCCTTTGGGAATCTGTGGGGTTTGCAAAGGCAGAGATCTCTAAGATTTATGACTTACATCATGTTTGTTGACGAAGCTTGAAAGTAGGAAATTAAAGAGTAAATGCAGTTTCACCTCCCTGGAAATAAAACAGATATATTTATCTTTGTTCCAGATAAGAAAGAACCTGCTTATGGTTAATTGCAAGACTGAAGAGAGCAGCAGCAACAAGTTCGTTCCTCGACAGAATACCAGCAATCGCTCCGAGTGTCAGCCCAAGACTGATGCAGTTATACTGAAACAAAAGGGCAATCCGTCATTGTGTAACACACTGGGCAATGCAGTCAAATGCCCTGCTCCAATGCACATACACCACTAGTATAATCCTCACCTGAAAATGGCCGTGGTCGATTAATACTAAACACGGGTTGAGAAGAACCATGGCGAGCAGCCACGTCCACCCCTCACGCCTCTCCCCACTACCGCCAACCCCATCCTTCATGTACGCCCACACGAACCATAGCGCCGCGGGGAAGAACAGAATGAGATCAGACGAGAGTACTGTCCACCGCATAAGCAACTTCCTGCAGGAAACAAACCACAGAGACTTAAAACAGACACACGATTCTGCACACCACGCCATGTACTAAATGTTAGTCCAAAGATGTCCGTACGATTCCTGGGACTCGAACCCGCGAGAGGATCGGAGGGCGACAGCGTCGGGGAGGGAGGCGTTGATGAGGTGAGCGTGGAGCCGGCTCTGGTAGGCGGAGAGGGGCGGGTAGTCGAGGCCCCAGTGGGCGAGGTCGTTGTCGGAGGTGTTGCGGTACCAGTCGGAGGAGGGGAGGTGGAGGGTGAGCTCCATCCAGTGCCGCTGAGCCTCGTAGTCGCCGAATTTGGGTGCTGCGCCCTGACCCGAGTAGGGGCCGACGGAGACAAGCGCGCGGAGGAGGAGGGCAGCGAAGGAGATAAGGAGGGCAGTGGCGAGCGGCGGCGCTGAGGGCTGCCATGGGAGCCGGGCGGCGACCAATGGATCTGGGGCGGAGTTCCGGGATTTCTTCGGCTTCGCCATTGGCGACTTCGCTTCCGGCAGATCTTGGTGTCTGACTTGATTAGTTCCAGGTGGTTTGCCGTAGGCATATGTGAAATCTTATTTTCCTATTCTGAATCGACCTTTAATTCGTATATTGCGAGCTCATAGGTCTATACTGAATTCTGCTGGATATTACCACTTTTTCGATTGATTTAATTTTTAAGTAAATCATATTTTTTTGAAAAAGTTCAGATCTAATAAAAGATTTACCGAAAGTATAAAGCACCTCAAACATAATAAAAATTACATCGAGATCGATGAACCACCGAATGACCATTGTCACCGCCAGAACAAGCCGCCGATGCGCCGTTGTCGCCGCTCCCATATCGGAACCGGCTTGACCTTGTCGATGATAGTCAGGAAGTCTTCGTGCACGTGCCCGTAAAGATCAGCGCCCTGTAGCCGCAGTCGTCGCTTTTGAATTCTTGAATCGATTTGAAGAACCTGGCACCAAATATTGCCGTTATGTACGTACGGCAAGAAACCTTAACCTCACCGCCCCAAAGAGCTAGTATGAATCTACGCCAGAGCTCCGTCTAATACGTCCCAACGGACGAACTTAAGAAGGATCAGAGGCCGAAAGACTGACTCAAAGAAGGAGCGCCATCATACGTCCAAACGCCGCCCCTGCGAGAACTAAAACCCTACCTATCTACTAGTGGAAGTCGAGACACTAGGATTCTCCTCCCCACCACCGGCCGCCAGAGCGGCAGCCGGGGGGAGGCGAATCCACGGATTCACCGGAGAAGATCGAGGGAAGGAAAGCTTTCCTAAGTCGCCTTGAGAGAGAGGAAAGATTGTCTTTACTATAGTTTTAAGTAAATCATTAACATGTTATTACCAATATAAATCTCATACAAATATATAAACATGTGAGCACGTATCAAACATAGAACTGACACATCTATGAACATAATATGGGCGTGTTTGGATGCTTTCCACGTTGGTGTACACCTGGCGTGGATGATGCCTGGGTTCTGCCTGGCAGCTGTTTGCTTTATGTCTATGTAGAGAAGATGTGTGTCTGGCTTGGCCGTTCCTGCCATATGATTAGCCTGGCTCAATTAGGAAAAAAATTACAAAGAAAATAGTTAGCCCAGGCAACCTCGTTAGCCTGGTCCAGGTGTCCATTTTCATGCGCCTCGCGCGCTACAGCAGGAGCCTGGAGTTAATTAATGACCGGTAATTGTACGTCTATTCTTTAACAATATTTTAAACAATCAACTCACATCAACCAAGCAAAGACAAGAATAGCAGGCGAGCCTGGCCTGGCAAAATTGGCACCTTATTTTCTCAGGCACATTGGCCAGGCCTCTAACCAAATGGCCTCTATATGCGGCTAGCACATGAACGAGCAAATAGAGGATGAACAGATCGTACTCTCCGGTAGGTCAAGCTAAAGCCGCGCACGGGAAGTGGTTGCGGCCTTGTTCGCGTCCTTCTTCTTGGCGGTAGCGGCGGCCATGGCACCGGTGTCGAGCAACTAGTAGAAGTCGAGGACGGAGATGAAAACGGGCCGAGACGCTCCCCAAAAACCTTATTGCGCTTCTCCCGGTGCAGGATTGCAAAGGACAGGGTTCCGGAGGCCTGCTCTCTCAAACGGTCGTGCACACAATCGACGGGATGGTATCGCCGGAAGCAGCAACAATTAGTGGAATAGTAGATGATGGCTAGGGTTATGCGCGAGAGGAACTGACTGTATCGGCGGGGGTTGCCAAGTGAGTCGTGGGCCTAGGCTTAGGCCCACGAATAAGCCGGCAAACAGCTCGGGATCCAACGTCATGGACAGTGACACATCTATTAGCAACTCGTAATTAATCTCTGATTAATTAACCATTCCCGACGGCAAAAATAAAATGCAAAGTATTACATAGGACTGAGCTCGGCTCAGCTCATTCATGAAACACGATATGCGCGGGGGAGGGGAGGCGTTGTGAGGTGGGCGGCGGAGGAGGAGCGCAAGTGTACCATTCATCTTCTCAAGCTCCAATAGCATGTAAAAGAGAAACCCTTATAAAGGGATCTCAGCTCTCCTCTACTTGTGAGGTGGTACGAAACATTCCACTGTGTCATGCACCTACATGAGCCTTGGAGATTAATCAGGAATTATTATTGTTATATGTGCCCAAGGCCCATCTATAATTCAACAATCCTCCACAGTTCTCGAGGCACATTAGTATGTCCTTTGCTCCAAACAATGTTTTGATACGAGAATTTCCAGTGAAGACCGGTTAAGGTTGAACATCCATCTAGAGCAAATAATTAGACTTCTTCACAACTAAACAAAAGGACTATACCTTGAACTGTGGGTTTGATGTTCAGAAGTTTCATCCATTGTCATACTGGTACTAGGCTACTGAAAGCTAACCCTGCGGGTGGAGCATATTAGTCATACTCCTGCCCGTCCATGAGCTTCCTAGAAATTGTCGTATCTCATAGACTAGGGGTGGAATTCGAGTCGAGTTGAGCCAACTTGGTTTGGCCCGTTAACATAACAAGTTATCTCAGCTTGACTCATTAACACAACGAGTTATCTCGGCTCGACTCATTAACATAATGAGCTCGAATCCAAACTCGGCACGACTCGTGGAGTTAGCCGTTAAGCTTGTTATAGACGTGTGCTACTTCTTGAGCTTGCATTGATTTTTCCCTTGAAGAGAAAAGGGTGATGCAGCAAAGTAGAGATAAGTATTTTCCTCAGTTAAGAACCAAGGTATCAATCCAGTAGGAGGCACAAGCAAGTCCCCAATATATGCACCTGCAAAAACTAACAAACACTTGCACACAACGCGGAAAAGGGGTTGTCAATCCCTTCACGGTCACTTGCAAGAGTGAGATCTAATGAGATAGATATAAAAGATAAGTAAATAAAAAAATAAAGTAAATATAAATAAATTGCAGCAAGATATTTTTGGATTTTTAGTTTTATAGATCTGAAAATAATATGGTGGAAAATAGACCCAGGGGCCATAGGTTTCACTAGAGGCTTCTCTCTCGAAGAAAGCATACGGTGGGTAAACAAATTACTGTTGAGCAATTGATAGAAAAGCGAAAAGTTATGACGATATCTAAGGAAATGATCATGAATATAGGCATCACGTCTGTGATAAGTAGACCGACTCCTGCCTGCATCTACTACTATTACTCCACACATCGACCGGCTCCTGCCTGCATCTAGAGTATTAAGTTCATAAGAACAGAGTAACGCCTTAAGCAAGATGACATGATGTAGAGGGATAAACTCAAGCAATATGGTATAAACCCTATCCTTTTATCCTTAATGGCAACAATACAATACGTGCCTCGCTGTCCCTTCTGTCACTAGAAGAGGACACCACAAGATTGAACACATCACAAAGCACTTCTCCCATTGCAAGAAAAACCAATCTAGTAGGCCAAACCAAATCGATAATTTGGAACAGAGGGAGTAGATCGAAGAGTATTACTAAGCTATCTCATTCATGCATAAGAGAGTTCAGAAAAGACTCAAATAATATTCATAGATAATCTGATCATAAATCCATAATTCATCGGATCTCAACCTGAAGGAAATATGCCCTAGAGGCAATAATAAAGTTGTTATTTATATTTCCTTATATCATGATAAATGTTTATTATTCATGCTAGAATTGTATTAACCGGAAACTTAGTACATGTGTGAATACATAGACAAACAGAGTGTCACTAGTATGCCTCTACTTGACTAGCTCGTTAATCAAAGATGGTTAAATTTCCTAGCCATAGACATGAATTGTCATTCGATGAACGGGATCACATCATTAGAGAATGATGTGATTGACTTGACTCATCCGTTAGGTTAGCACTATGATCGTTTAGTTTATTGCTATTGCTTTCTTCATGACTTATATATGTTCCTATCACTATGAGATTATGCAACTCCCGAATACCGATGGTGTTTGCTGAGTTGGCATAGATCGAGATTAGGATTTGTCACTCCGATTGTCGGAGAGGTATCTCTGGGCCCTCTCGGTAATGCACATCACTATAAGCCTTGCAAGCAATGTAACTAATGAGTTAGTTACAGGATGATGCATTACGGAACGAGTAAAGAGACTTGCCGGTAATGAGATTGAACTAGGTATGTTGATACTGACGATCGAATCTCGGGCAAGTAACATACCGATGACAAAGGGAACAACGTATGTTGTTATGCGGTTTGACCGATAAAGATCTTCGTAGAATATGTAGGAGCCAATATGAGCATCCAGGTTCCGCTATTGGTTATTGACCAGAGATGAGTCTCGGCCATGTTTACATAGTTCTCGGACCCGTAGGGTCAGCACGCTTAACGTTCGATGACGATCAGTATTATGAGTTTATGTGTTTTGATGTACCGAAGGTATTTCGGAGTCCCGGATGAGATCACGGACATGACGAGGAGTCTCGAAATGGTCGAGACATAAAGATTGATATATTGGATGACTATATTCGAACACCGGAATGGTTCCAAGGTGTATCGAGTATTTACCGGAGTACCAGGGGGTTACCGGAACCCCCCGGGGGGTTATTGGGCCTCATGGGCCTAGTAGTGGAAGAGAGGAGGAAGGCCAAGAGGTGGCGCCCCCCTAGCCCAAACCGAATTGGACTAGGGGGCTGCCCCCCTTTCCTTCTCTCCTCCCTCTCCTTCCCCCTTCTCCTAGTTGGAATAGGAAAGGGGGGGCCGAATCCTACTTGGAGTAGGATTGCCCCCCTTGGCGCGCCTCCTCCCCTTGGCCGGCCTCCTCCTCCCTCCCCCTTTATATACGTGGGAGGGGGCACCCCAAGGGCACACCAAAGTTTCTCTTAGCCGTGTGCGGTGCCCCCCTCCACAGAAACACACCTCGGTCATATCGTTGCAGTGCTTAGGCGAAGCCTTGCGCCGGTAACTTCATCATCACCGTCACCACACCGTCGTGCTGACGAAACTCTCCCTCGGCCTCAGCTGGATCAAGAGTACGAGGGACGTCATCGAGCTGTACGTGTGCAGATCGCGGAGGTGCCGTGCGTTCGGTGCTTGATTGGTTCGATCGCGAAGACGTTCGACTACATCAACCGCGTTACTTAATGCTTCCGCTTTCAGTCTATGAGGGTACGTGGACACACTCTCCCCGCTCGTTGCTATGCTTCTCCTAGATAGATCTTGTGTGATCGTAGGATTTTTTTTTGAAATACTACGTTCCCCAACAGTGGCATCCGAGCCAGGTCTATGCGTAGATGTTATATGCACGAGTAGAACACAAAGAGTTGTGGGCGATAATAGTCATACTGCTTACCAGCATATCATACTTTGATTCGGCGGTATTGTTGGATGAAGCGGCCCAGACCGACATTACATGACCGCGTTCAAGAGACTAGTTCTACCGCCGTGCTTCGCACACAGGTGGCTAGTGGGTGTTTGTTTCTCCAACTTTAGTTGAATCGAGTGTGACTACGCCCAGTCCTTGTTGAAGGTTAAAACAGCAAACTTGACGAAAAATCATTGTGGTTTTTGATGCGTAGGTAAGAACGGTTCTTGCTAGAAGCCCGTAGCAGCCACGTAAAACTTGCAATAACAAAGTAGAGGACGTCTAACTTGTTTTTGCAGGGCTTGCTGTGATGTGATATGGTCAAGACGTGATGATATATAATTTGTTGTATGAGATGATCATGTTTTGTAACAGTTATCGGCAACTGGCAGGAGCCATATGGTTGTCGCTTTATTGTATGAAACGCAATCGCCATGCAATTGCTTTACTTTATCACTAAGCGGTAGCGATAGTCGTAGAAGCAATAGTTGGCGAGACGACAACGATGCTTCGATGGAGATCAAGGTGTCAAGCCAGTGACGATGGTGATCATGACGATGCTTTGGAGATGGAGATCAAAGGCACAAGATGATGATGGCCATATCATATCACTTATATTGATTGCATGTGATGTTTATCCTTTATGCATCTTATTTTTCTTAGTACGGCGGTAGTTATAAGATGATATCTCACTAAATTTCAAGGTACAAGTGTTCTCCCTGAGTATGCACCGTTGCTACAGTTCGTCGTGCCGAGACACCACGTGATGAACGGGTGTGATAAGCTCTATGTTCACATACAAAGGGTGCAAGCCAGTTTTGCACATGCAGAGTACTCGGGTTAAACTTGACGAGCCTAGCATATGCATATATGGCCTCGGAACACTAAGACCGAAAGGTCGCGCGTGAACCATATAGTAGATATGATCAACATAGTGATGTTCACCATTGAAAACTACTCCATCTCACGTGATGATCGGACATAGTTTAGTTGATATGGATCACGTGATCACTTAGATGATTAGAGGGATGTCTATCTAAGTGGGAGTTCTTAAGTAATATGATTAATTGAACTTTAATTTATCATGAACTTAGTACCTGATAGTATTTTGCATGTCTATGTTGTTGTAGATAAATGGCCCGTGCTACTGTTCTGTTGAATTTTAATGCGTTCCTAGAGAAAGCTAAGTTGAAAGATGATGGTAGCAACTACACGGACTGGGTCCGTAACTTGAGGATTATCCTCATTGCTGCACAGAAGAATTACGTCCTGGAAGCACCGCTAGGTGCCAAACCCGCTGCAGGAGCAACACCAGATGTTATGAACACCTGGCAGAGCAAGCTGATGACTACTCAATAGTTCAGTGTGCCATGCTTTACGGCTTAGAACCAGGACTTCAACGATGTTTTGAACGTCATGGAGCATATGAGATGTTCCAAGAGTTGAAGTTAATATTTCAAGCAAATGCCCGGATTGAGAGATATGAAGTCTCCAATAAGTTCTACAGCTGCAAAATGGAGGAGAATAGTTCTGTCAGTGAGAATATACTCAGAATGTCTGGGTACCACAATCACTTGACTCAGCTGGGAGTTAATCTTCCGGTTGATAGTGTCATTGACAGAGTTCTTCAATCACTGCCACCAAGATACAAGAGCTTCGTGATGAACTATAATATGCAAGGGATGGATAAGACGATTCCCGAGCTCTTCGCAATGCTAAAGGCTGCGGAGGTAGAAATCAAGAAGGAGCATCAAGTGTTGATGGTCAACAAGACCACTAGTTTCAAGAAAAAGGGTAAAGGGAAGAAGGGGAACTTCAAGAAGAACGGCAAGCAACATGCTGCTTAAGTGAAGAAGCCCAAGTCTGGACCTAAGCCTGAAACTGAGTGCTTCTACTGCAAAGGGACTGGTCACTGGAAGCGGAACTGCCCCAAGTATTTGGCGGAAAAGAAGGATGGTAAGTGAAAGGTATATTTGATATACATGCTATTGATGTGTACCTTACTAATGCTCGCAATAGCGCCTGGGTATTTGATACTGGTTCTGTTGCTAATATTTGCAACTCGAAACAGGGGCTATGGATTAAGCGAAGATTGGCTAAGGATGAGGTGACGATGCATGTGGGAAATTGTTCCAAAGTCGATGTGATCGCCCACGACACGCTACCTCTACATCTACCTTCGGGATTAGTTTTATACGTGAATAATTGTTATTTGGTGCTAGTGTTAAGCATGAACATTCTATCTGGATCTTGTTTGATGCGAGACGGTTATTCATTTAAATCAGAGAATAATGGTTGTTCTATTTATATGAGTAATATCTTTTATGGTCATGCACCCTTGATGAGTGGTCTATTTTTACTAAATCTTGATAGTAGTGATACACATATTCATAGTATTGAAGCCAAAAGATATAAGTTTAATAATGATAGTGCAACTTATTTGTGGCACTGCCGTTTAGGTCATATTGGTGTAAAGCGCATAAAGAAACTCCATGCTGATGGGCTTTTGGAATCACTTGATTATGAATCACTTGATGCTTGCAAACCATGCCTCATGGGCAAGATGACTAAGACTCCGTTCTCCGGAACAATGGAGCGAGCAACAGACTTGTTGGAAATAATACATACTGATGTATGTGGTCCGATGAGTGTTGATGCTTGCGGCGGGTATCGTTATTTTCTGACCTTCACGGATGATTTAAGTAGATATGGGTATATCTACTTGATGAAACATAAGTCTGAAACATTTGAAAAGTTCAAAGAATTTCAGAGTGAAGTGGAAAATCATCGTAACAAGAAAATAAAGTTTCTATGATTTGATCGTGGAGGAGAATATTTGATTTATGAGTTTGGTCTTCATTTGAAACAATGCGCAATAGTTTCGCAACTCACGCCACCCGGAACACCAGAGCGTAATGGTGTGTCCAAACGTCGTAATCCTACTTTATTAGATATGGTGCGATCTATGATGTCTCTTACTGATTTACCGCTATCGTTTTGGGGTTATGCTTTAGAGACGGCCTCATTCACGTTAAATAGGGCACCATCTAAATCCGTTGAGACGACACCATATGAACTATCGTTTGGCAAGAAACCCAAGTTGTCGTTTCTTAAAGTTTGGGGCTGCGATGCTTATGTGAAAAAGCTTCAACCTGATAAGCTCGAACCCAGATCGGAGAAATGTGTCTTCATAGGATATCCAAAGGAGACTGTTGGGTACACCTTCTATCACAGATCCGAAGGCAAGATATTCGTTGCTAAGAATGGATCCTTTCTAGAGAAGGAGTTTCTCTCGAAAGAAGTGAGTGGGAGGAAAGTAGAACTTGATGAGGTAACTATACCTGCTCCCTTATTGGAAAGTAGTTCATCACAGAAATCAGTTCCAGTGATTCCTACACCAGTAAGTGAGGAAGCTAATGATGATGATCATGAAACTTCTGATCAAGTTACTACCAAACCTCGTAGGTCAACCAGAGTAAGATCCGCACCAGAGTGGTACGGTAATCCTGTTCTGGAGGTCATGTTACTTGACCATGATGAACCTACAAACTATGAGGAAGCGATGATTAGCCCAGATTCCGCAAAATGGCTTGAGGCCATGAAATCTGAGATGGGATCCATGTATGAGAGCAAAGTGTGGACTTTGGTTGACTTGCCCGATGATCGGCAAGCCATAGAGAATAAATGGATCTTCAAGAAGAAGACTGACGCTGACGGTAATATTACTGTCTACAAATCTCGACTTGTTGCGAAAGGTTTTCGACAAGTTCAAGGAGTTGACTACAATGAGACATTCTCACCCGTAGCGATGCTTAAGTTCGTCCGAATCATGTTAGCAATTGCCGCATTTTATGATTATGAAATTTGACAAATGGATGTCAAAACTGCATTCCTTAATGGATATCTTAAAGAAGAGTTGTATACACTACAAAAAAAGACACATCCGTGACATTTCGGGCCGAACGAATTTTTTTCCCTGTCATACTTATGACACTTCTATGACGATAATTGTGACAAAACCCGGTATCATCATAGATGTGGTGGGATCCTACTTCTATGATAGAAAATCATGACAGAAATGGGCTTTTCGTCCTGGGCGGGTCGGAGACGTAGCTGCATGACATTCTTTGGGCCGTCCATGATGGAAAAAACCATGGTACAAGCGAGGGAGAGAAAAATATCGGGGAGTTCCCGGTTATGGTGGGTGGTCGGGGGCCAAGCGATGCGCGTTTCTCTCGTACGTACGCGCGTGTGTGCGAGGCGTTGCGCTCTAACTGAACCCGAGCGAGGCGTTGGGCTCTAACTGAACCCGAGCGATTGCACTGCAGGCTACGCGTTACTGAACCCGAGCGATCGATCGATGGCTGTTAACTGAACCCGATCAAGCGATTCCTTCGCTACTGCTGCTAACTGAAGTCGATCGATCCTGCCTCTGGATGAACAGTGAGCATTGTTGGGGAGGTTTGGATGAACAGTTCCCGGTGGGGGTTGGATGAGCAGGAACCCGTGGTAGTAGAGGCCGTTGCCGCTGGATGAACAGTACCCCGATCGATCGAGCCGGTGGATGAACAGGACCCCGTGGAGGGCTGGATGAACAGGAACCCGTGGAGGGCTGGTTGAACAGTAGCTAGTGGAGGGCTGGTTGAACAGTAGCCGGTGGAGGGCTGGATGAATAGTAGCCCGTGGAGTGGTGGTTGAACAGGACCCTCGTGGAGAGGGCTGGTTGAACAGTAGCCGGTGAAGGAGCGCGCGGTGGAGGCTGGATGAACAGGAGCCCGTGGATGAACAGTCACAGGTGGAGGCTGGAGGAGGTCGACGGCGGATGAACAGTAGCCCGTGGAGGCTTGAGGAGGTCGACGGTGGAGATGAACAGTATCCCGTGGAGTCCCGTTTTGCGGTACACCACACCCCTCCCGATGAACAGGACCCCCGTTTCGACCGTAGCGCTCCAACACAAGTCCGTTTCCTCCATTTTGTGGTACGCCACACCCCTCCCGGTCAACAGGACCCATTTCGACCGTAGGAGGTCCAACAGAAGTCCGTTTCCTCCGTTTTGCGGTACACCAGACCCCTCGATGGACGGGATCTCGTTTCGACCATGGCCGGTCGAACACCAGGCCATTTCCTTCGTTCTGCGGTACGCCAGGCCTCATTTCCATCGGCTGTTCCGTCCAAGCCGGTTGGCTCCCGATGAACACAATGATGCATTCCGTTTCGACCCAGGCGGTTGGCTCCCCATGAACACGACGACGATGCAGTTTCTCCGTTTCGACCCAGCCATGTACACGAGCCCTGGCCGTACGTATGCGTGAGTAGGCATTCGAGACCCCGCCCGTATGTACGTACGTGGTCGTATTTACTTTCTTGCACCCTGGCCGCTGTACGTATCGTGTACATGCTACGTGCGCGCCTCTACTACCACACGTGCGCGCCTCTACATCGACCAGTATGTATGTACTCGTTCGCGACCAGAATGACATCACTACGTACACTTCGACTAGGTGGGTCCCGACTGTCAGGCACTTCCTTGCGTGCGAAGATGTAGCTGGTGGATCCCAGCAGTCAGGGGGGAAACGTTTTTTTCATGAAATACGGTGGCCCGTCCGGTGGGTCCCTGCTGTCAGGTGGAGGAATAATTTTTTTGCGCATAATAAGGAGGCACTTCCTTGCTACGGCCGTGGACCCAACTGTCAGCCTCTCCACGTACAGTACTCTTCCGATGGAAGTCGTTCCTTGACCACATTGACCACACCGCACCGAGAGCACCAGGGCGATGGATGACAGTGAGGCCTAGGAAGGGGACGGCGCGGGGCCGGGGAAGACGCGGCAGTGGATGCCCACGCGGAGAGGAGTACGAGGGTTCACTGGTTCGGCTGCGGTGTGAGGCTGCCGTCGCCGCAGGGCCTGGCCAGCGGTGGGAGTAGTAGGGGGCGGGGAGGCTTCCGCGGTAGCACAGCCGGCCACGGGAGGCAGGAGCAGGTGGCCTCGCCGGCGCTGGTTTGGGCCGCTGGTGGAAGAAGAGCAGCGATTGAAGAAGCAGCAGGACCGTTCGATTCAAATCCAATGGTCACTGCTGCTAGAACCGTTTGTTGACTAAGTTGACAAGCCCTGCGTATGCGTCAACTTAGTAGACCCACAGGTCAGCCTCCCAACCGGTGCGGCCCAGATGTTAGTGGGAGGAATCATTTTTTTCGCGTAATAAGGAGGCAGTTGATTGCGTGCGGCCAGGCCAGCGGAGGGAGTAGGGTGGGCCGGTGAAGCCTGCGCATCATCACAGCGGGCCACAAGAGGTGGGAGCAGGCAGTCCCGCCGACGCTAGTTTAGGCGGCTGGAGCAGGAAGACCAGAGATTGAAGAAGCCCGTCGGCCGTTGGATGGACATCCAACAGTCACTGCTGCTAGAATCGTGTGTTGTATGACAAAGCCTTGCGTAAACAAGTCAGCCTCGAAATCTATGGCGTGTACAACCCATTTGCTATTATTTTTTATAATTTTTACTCATTTTCTAATTCATATGGAATTTATTGCAGCCCATTTTCCATTTTTAGAATTGCTACCCATTTTCTAGTCAGTACCAGGGTTAAAAAATTGAACTAAATATGTGCGAAATTTTGAAAATTCGCAAATTTTTGCTGGGGAACAAAATATTCTTAATCCAAAAATTAGTAGCCATACTAAAACAAATTAAAAAATAAATTAGTACTATGTCATGTTAAATCCGATGAAATATAAAATATCAGTGAAGAACAAAAACAAAAAAGAAACTAATTTCCCATTTGCTATAATTTTTTTGGAATTTTCAACCCCTTTGATATTACTTTTAACAGACACTGACCATACTCTTTGGCCAGGCCGGAATGCATCCCTCCTCGTCTTGAAAGATTGGCAGCCCAGTAAGTCAGAGAAAACAAATAGGCCTAGCTTGCGTATTCTTCAAAAAGAAATACTGGGCTACCTATTTTCCCCAAAAAAAATGCTGGGCTGGTCATGTTTTTAGACGGGCCGCAGAGACCGCACAACCCAGTTTATAGCCTGCTCCTCCGAATTACTACTCAAAAAAAGTTGTGCAATTCTGTCGTTAATTGACTATACGTTGAAAATGATGTGGGTCCCAGATATCAGCAGGGTGGATTAGAGTAAAAAACGAGGGGTGCATCTGAGTAGTAAAAGAGGCGCTTGCTTGTGTTCGGGAGTGGACCTGGTGGGTCCGTACTGTCATACTCACAACTACAGTCCTCTCCCGATTCACTATGTTGACAGGGCCGGACGGCGGCGCCGCGGCGAGCGCACCAAGGCGGAGGATAAAGTGTTGTCGCCAATGTGCTAGGCTGGGTTGGACATTCTTATTGAAAAATAAAAATGGACCAGAACTATTTACGACATTGACTACGATTTGCATGGGTCCGCTGGTTGCAGGAAGAAAATGGTGGGAGAAAGAAGACTGGTCGCTATCTTTGCCTAAGAATAATATCGACTGAATGTAACGACACTATCATAGGAAATAATATCCTCCTGTTAAATCGTGAATTTAAAGAACTGGTGCATGAGCATTTAGCTTTATTTATTTATTTACTTATTTATGTTTAGGGGAACATGAGCATGTACCTGGGCCGGATTCATGTGAGAGCGTCCCTTCAAGTTAATTATGGGCTCCTCTATTGGGCCTTCATCAGTGGGCTGCATGTTATCAACAAGTGGAAAATGTGTTCCGTACCAAAAATAGTATGCGCTACGTACGGTACGGGGCACTAAAGGATCGGACCGTGCAACGACTTCCAAAACATTGTGTTTGTCGTTCTAACAACACATTTATTCAACCAACAGACGAAATATACTACTGATTGTACATTGAAAACAGCAGCAGCAGCAACCAGGGCTGGGGGTGCAACAGAAGCAGTAAGCAGGCCAGAAGAGTAAAGACGCAGCTCTCTCTTCCAAACCAAACATCAGCCATCATTACAAAAGGGCTACCAAAAAAGAACAAGTGTATGCATCAAACTAAATAAAGATCCTACTACACCAAGTGTACGCATCTAACTAACTGGCTCAGTTAGACGTTACTATTTATTAAGCTGTGGAGATTGGCTGACGGCTTGAACCAGATGGGTGCCTGACGGGGGAAACTCCAGCCAGCAGGTCAAAGTCTGATACTTGCGACCCTCTCTCCTACTTTGGGCTGCAGAGCGTGGCGGCACATATCAGGGTATGGTGCATGCAGAGACGCATGGTACGCTGTGTACACACAGTTTTGCCTGATGAACGAAACCGCGCTGCCATCATGATCCTTGCCGTCGGTTATCTCCTGGTTAATCGGATAATTCAGTCCGAGAAACAGAGAGCGTGTACCAAGGCTACTTACCAGCCTCCAGTCAAAAATTCCTGAAGGCCAAGAGAAGCTGGGATCCTGCTCAAAGACCTTGCAGTGACTGTGATTGTATTCCGCGAAACAACACGTCCGGTACGTGCGAACGATCATCAATCGTTCGCCGTCGTCTGATCGAGCCAGGAACCACCTGCAACTGCCATGCCGCTTTTCTTTGAAAGGTTCTGGGATTAGGAAGGGTAGGGACACCAGGCGGCCTACAACATCATATCAAGTTGGAGTCAAATAAAAAGGGCTCTTAATGTAGTCAATCTTAAGAACAACATGTTATGAGCATGAATTTTTTTCCAGTAAATGTTGACAGTAATATAAGCAAGCCATCATGATATCATAGGAAAGTAACATACTGCTGTAACAGCCGTTTGTAGCGATGACTGGAGTAGGCCAGCAATACGTCCAGCCATAGAAGGAGTCGACAGCGTAAATGAAGCCCTTGTGTTCAATGGCATCAGAGAACCATGGAGGATGTATGATCCTGCGATGGACGTGCAGATTTATCCACTTACCGCAGTGACCTGTCAGATAGGCGAGACCGCGGTTGAAGAACGCAATTAGCCTGAAGTCTTTATAATTCGCAGATCTTGTGGGCACTTGGCAGATTACAACCTTGAGCAAATCAAACTTGGTATCATGTTGGCTACTGTAAGATTCCGAGTATTCTGGGCCGCGGTGCCAAAGCAGTGCAGTGTTAATCGAAGGAAGGGGGATCAATCGCCGGGTGTAGACCTCCACGAGCATCCAGCTGCCGCGACCGTCGACGAGCACCATCCAAGACGTGTTCATGTCGACCCATTACATACCGTTAATGTAGTTGAGCGTGACGGGGATCGGATCGCAGTCAAGGGGGTTGATGCTCGCCACCCTACGATCGTTATGCTGCGTGACACGCCATTTCTGAAGATCAGGCGGCATCAGCAAGCAAGGAGCTGGCTTAAAAAGCTCCGGCCTGAGGGCTTTGAGTAAACGGTACAACCCCGACGAGCACGCGATGAGCGGCATGGTACTGAGATTGTCCACACGCGAAACAATGAGCTTGATTACCTCTGTGGGGAGCGAATTCCAGCCACTCTTTCGGCGGATGCTGCTTGGTTCTGCCATTGTTAGTGCTTGGGTTTTGGACGAGGGGGAGGCGCCTTAGCGGGCATGGAAGATTGGACGAGATTATGTGCGGACAAAGATGGAGAAGCGAATATGTGCTGCGGGAAGTGGACAGGTGATGATGACTACAACACGCCGCTTGACTTACGAGACACATACCAGCAGCGTAGGGTCATATCAATGCCAGACAACTTGCTTGAGTGATCACAGTACTGGTACTCCCTACAGTACCTACTACTATGCCCTAACTTGCTTGAGTAGAGTAGCAGTGGAGTAGGACTGGAGGAGGAGTATATTCTAATCTAAAATAGTTACAAAGTTCAATGCCCGAGCGTGGAACAACTACGAACCGCCATCGGTGCTAACTCCAATCCCTAGCAAACGTTCGCTGGGAGACATGGCAGTTGCAAACGCCCGCGACGCAGTTACAGTACGTGTGTAAGGGTGGCGGTTTTGTCAAATACTATGGCTTAAAAACAGGCCACCGTCGGATGGAAATCTGATGGTTACGTGGGATTTGCCAGGATTGAGCTCGTGGCAAACAATCGCTAGATATCATCACTAAAAAAAAGGTTAAAACACCCGGGGCTATAACTTGCACTAGCTGACCACTAACAATGATACTAACATAGTTGTAAAATGGTCAAAGACCGTGTCTACGTGGCATTTTTTACAAAACACCAATTGTGATTGACCCATGCAGGAGTAATCCCATGTGTAAAAACTAATGATATCCTGAGAATTTTATCAGAAAATGGTATGTCGACCATTTCATCGAAAAAAAGATATCTCGAGAAAGATGATAGATAAGGTGAGGAGGAGTGGGGCATGGTGGTGACTGGTGGTCGGACTGGGCGGAGGCATGGGGATGGACGGCGCCGGTAGCGGCCACCATGCCAGATTGTTCCAGAGACTTCCTTTTTTTAATTTCTCAGCAATGAGGTTGTGGGAGATAAGGATGAACGAGGCAAGGCCTTATCTGTAAATGTGGAGAGAGGTGCAGGTATCTTTTGTAAAATTGTCATTGTTTGCTTTCTATCCGTCAGATATAGATCAGACAGTCTATATTATAATATGGCAGGCACACCATCATCACCAACTAGGTTTTTTCTCTACTCCTACTCCTATAAAAGACTCAGTTGGTGATGATGGTGTGTCTGCCATCCGCCATTTCTGACCATTAGATTTGCATCTAATGGCTGTGATGTAAGTTGTGGCCTTTTGCAACAATTCCCACTTCTCTGCTCTAGTTTACACAAAACCCCTTAGTATCTTGAAACCAACCACATTCCTCCCTTACTTCATCAAAACAGCCCAAAGAATATATTTGGAGTGAAACATAAGATATTTTTAGTGATACGTATATCAAAACTAAACCGTCCCCTACAGCCACTCTCGTTTCATGGATGGCCTGGTCGATGCCTCCAAGGAGCCCTTCGTCTACTGCTATGAGTGACCGGTGCCGTTTTGGGGCTCGCCGACGGACCTCGTGCGTCACCTCACGCAGGCGTCCGTCTATCACTACTGGCCCGCGGCAAAGAACATCAAGTACGAGACGTGCTACCCGTTCACCGTGTCGGAGTCGCTGGAGGAGGACGGCGGCGTCTTCCTCTTGATCTTGGGCACCGGCGAGGCTAGCGCAGGCCGCCGCCCCGTCTCTGTAGTGTGCGTCAGGGGCGACGCCGCTGACGCTGACACTGACACGAGGTCGATGTACGGGTGCGTGCTCATTATTACTACCCCTCAGAGGTACGTGGGCGACGACACTGGCTACGTCAAGCTGACTAGGACTGTGCCGAGCTGGGACCTTCCCGCCGATGTGGACATGGAAGACGCATGGCATGATTTGACCCCCAACAATGTGCACGGGGACTCCAAGGAGGTTCACCTGGACATATGCATTACCAAGTTAAATGTTGATCATTAGTCTTCGCTCAATGTAATCCGCTGTCTAAGCATGTGGAGACTTCCATGCATGATCTTGCTCTATTGGAGTATCACGCATGAATAAAAGTGTATCCATTTATGGTTTAGTCTAGAATCTTCCATGTATGAAATTTTTACTACAGTACTGGTGAAAGACTTATGATGAACCATTTCTTACATCTCCTCTGCCCCCTTCCAAGTCATCCTGATTTAATCCCTCCGTCTAGGTGTATAAGGGCATGGTTAATACTTAATAGTATGGCCAACTTTTGACTATAAGAAACTGCCATGTCATCTGTAGCCAACATGTATAACAATCGATACTCAAAAACTAATTCTTAAAGATCATTTCTTGCAAAGCACAATAAGTGTTATTTCTTCACAAGTTTTGGATGCAGGTTGAACGGTTGAACGTTTTTGTTTGCAAAAGATACTTTTTTATCTATTTCACCCGGATGTTTGTGAGCTCTAGAGATGAAATAATATCCGAAGAAACCTATCGATACCCGTTACACATGAGATGACCCCCACATCCCTTGTCAAAATAAACAACTCCCCGATCAATGCATTTCACTGTTCCGTGCAACACACGGGCACCTTACCATAGATTAGTACGACCAAAAATTGAACTAACAATATATATAGTACGATAAATGCTGATGCATGTCACCTAAAATTATATCATTGAAAACTATGTTCAAATACGAATCCAACGATATAGTTTTTGTTGACATGCACTAACATTTTGTCAGTTAAATCTTCAGTCAAATTCAATGGGGGACTAATAAACCACGACCGATGTAGTACTAGTGTAGAGGGCGGCACTGCACGCGAGTCTCACCCCGCTCGTGGCGCGGCAGTAAAGCCGTCATATCACAAAACCGAACCACTCCCAGTAATAAGTGGCCTGGTAAAATAAACGGACAAGCAACCATCACATACCTCCGTCTTTTTTGCATTTCATCTCTCTGCATTTACTTTCTCCGGTTCATCTTGCACACTCGATCCCTAGCTACTACTCCTAGTATCCCTAGCTACTACTCCTAGGGCCAGTTCTTTTGGCGGCTTAAAAAATAAGTCGTCTCTTCCCCGGCTTTCCCATAAGACTAGTCACAGTGGAGAGTAACATTAAGGCCCTGTTTGGTTCATAAGTCCTAGGACTTTTTCTAGTCCCAACTAAGAAGTCCCTCCCTGTTTGTTTCCAGGGACTAAAAAGTCCCTAGTCCCTCCCTGGAGGTTATTAAGGGCCTGTTTGGTTGGAGACTAGTGTGGCCAAGCCAAAGTGTGGCTAGCCACACAAGTATAGCAAGCCACACAAGTGTGGCTGAGAAATTGGATGCCAAACTTTGGCAAAAGTTGGCCAAAAAATAGTCTCTATGACAAGTGGGCCATAGGTGCAATAAAGTGTGGCAAGCCAAAGTGTGGCAAAAACCAAACACATGCCAATTAAAATGTGGCTGCCAAATTTTGGCTTGGCAAACTGTGGCCGGGAACCAAACAGCCCCTAAATGACCATGTTTCCCCTAGTATACAGAAAAATAACAACCAAACAACACCATGGGCCGGCGGAAACAAACACCCCCTAAGGCGCCTCACTCATTTATTTGGGCCTCTAAACTACTACTAGTACCTCCGTCCTGGTTTATTCGTCACCAATGTAATTTGTGCTAAATTTTGACCAAAGATTTAACTGATAAAATGTTAGTGCATGTGACGTGCACTAACATTTCATTAGTTAAATTTATGATCAAAATTTGACACAGATTACAATGGGGACCAATAAACCAAGATGGAGGTAGTAGTTATGGGATTACTAATCTAGAAGCCTAAAAGAACTGGCCCCTGGTACTCCTACCAGTAGTAGTACTCAAGTTGGAATTCCAATTGCACGGCACAACTTGTTAGGCAAAAAATTCGATACAGGGTGTAGGAAGCAGTTTGGGAATTTGCATGCCTTTCCGACCAGTGAGATACTCCGTACAAAGTATGACGGAGAAATAACCACGGAGAAGGAAGCTAAAAGTAAACAATCAAACAAGCATTTTTGCATTTGTTTTGCATTGAATCGTTTCACAAGCTTGACTAGTGTTGTTTTTCTACTTTTACAAAAACCGCATCGTAATGTTAAAACGTGCATTTGCACGTACATAAGTAATAGTAGTACTCCCTCTGCCTAGGTGTATAAGTCTTCCCTCCTTCTTGGTCACGGTGCACAACCAAAGATGACTTATTCACCTGGACGGAGGGAGTAGCACAGTTTGCAAGCATATATAGAGAGAGAGACGTGTAGTGCGATAGTATATAGGAGTAGTAAAGTTTGTGCTATATGCACGTACTTACAAAATGCGTACGGATACACAAGGTTTACATACTTAATTAAGGATGCTAATAATTCTTGAACGTTCGGGATTTATCATTTGCATCCCAAAACTAATGAGATCGCCTTACGGAACTAAATTATACTCCTACTAAAAGCCACGACGGTCGCAGGAGCGCTTGCGGCGCGCCACGAGTGCCCTGGTGCGCGGCCGTTTCCCAGCGCGCCGACACAACGCCTCTTCCTCAGCCTCGCAACTCGCGAGGTGCTGATTGGCGGCTTGCCGGCGGGCGAGCAAGATCTCACTGGTGTGGTGATCTGGCGCCAACAGGTACTCCTCGTTGGAAGCGTGCACCCCGTCCACGTACTGCCAAGCGTAGATGAGGCACTTGGGCCCGACTGCACTCAGGGCTTTGGCACGGGCGTCCTCCGCCACCCTCACGGCCCTCGCACGAGCCTTCTGCCAAAGAGCCAATTGCCTGACTCTCTCGGACGCGACATAGGCCTGCCAGACAGCTTGTCCCGCGGCGCGCTTCTCTTCCTCGGCCTTCTTCTCTGCCTCTATTTTGGCGCGCTCTGCCGGAGGCAAAGCCTCCCACAAGGCGACATCCATTTCTTTCGAAAGCTCCTCAAGGCCGGGGGCTCGGCGAGCGGCGCGGCGTTCTCCTCGTAGCGGGGAGCCGACGCGTCCTTCGACGCGCGTGCTGGCGAGATTGGGAACGTCGACACATCCACCTCGACGTGTCGCGGCGAGGAGCGGAACACCGACGCGTCCTCCTCGACTAGTGGCGGCGAGGAATGGAACGACGACGCGTGACCGTCCGCGCGGTGCAGCGAGGGGCGCCTAGGGCTTGGGAGGGGCGATGCCATGGTGGTCGACGTGAGAGGGAGGGGGAGGAGATAGCGATGAACATGAGCGTTCTTCCGAATGCCGTGGGAGGTGCAGTATTTATAGCGAGCAATGGCACACCTACGTAAGATATGGACTGAGCTGCACTGACTTAACTGCAGGTCCAGTTGCATCACTGACATGTGGGCCAGACACCTGTTGGGCCCATATGTTAGTGACCCAATGCACCTGCAGTTAAGTAACTGAAGTAGCGTCCCGTAAGATATGTTGCGTGATTAACATAACAACTACGTGGGCATATTTGTTGGAGTAAATTACGGGGGAGGAAGGGGTGGAAATATTGGTGGTCACAACGGATTGGATGAGCGCGGGGGGAGGAGAGTCATGCATGCAGATTTTTTCCACACGGGGTGGAGTGGTGGGACCGCCGGAGGGAGAAGGAGAGTCAAGCAGGCATATTGTTTTCACACATGGAGAGGAAAAGATTTGGAGACGAATAGGCTTCCTGCAGGTATGGGTAACGGTGCATAATAAGTCATCTTGCATGCCGGGCTAGGTATAGTCTCAAGTCATTAAAAACATACACGCCCCACACATGTTCATATTTCAAGGTGCACTAAATTATTGCATGATGATTAAGGCTGGCCATAATGGTGGTATCTTAGCTGGTATCTGATAATCCCCAAGTGCAGGGAATCATCATAGCAATTTCCAAAGGTGGAAGTGATAAGTATGGAGTGTCGAACCCACAAGGAGCTAAAGGTAAGATCAATATTCTCTCAAGTCCTATCTGCCACTGATACGACTCTACGTACACCGAACGTTTGCTTCCAACTAGAAACGAGAAATAAAATTACGTTGTGGGTATGAAGAGGATAACTTTGCATGGTATCGGAGAGCTAAAATATAAAAGTAGGTGTTGTTATCATAAAGTTAGAATATATTTCTAAATTATATAAATAGCGAGTGTGGAATAATGATGGATCGGTGTGCGGAATTGTCCTAGGCAATCGTTAACAAGACTGGTAGTCGTCATTGCAATTTCATATGAGGGAGAGGCATAAGCTAACATACTTTCTCTACTTGGATCATATGCACTTATGATTGGAACTCTAGCAAGCATCCGCAACTACTAAAGATCATTAAGGTAAAACCCAACCATAACATTAAAGCATCAAGTCCTCTTTATTCCCATACGCAACAACCCCCTTACTCGGGTTTGTGTTTCAGTCACTCACCAACCCACTATAAGTGAATCATGAACGTATTGCAACACCCTACAGCGGGAATCCCTCACGCTTGCGCGACACGGAGGGCACCATAGGACAGCACCAAAATGAAACATACAACTCGTACCAATCTATCATCAATCAACCCAAAGACAAAGGATATCTACTCAAAACATCATAGGATGGCAACACATCATTGGATCATAATATGTGGCATAAAGCACCATGTTCGAGTAGGGATTACAGCGGGGTGCGGGGGAGTGGACCGCGTAAAAGAGATGAGGATGGTGATGATGGTGGTGATGTTGATGAAGACGATCACCGCGGTGATGATTCCCCTCTCGATGGCACTCCGGTGCCACCAAGAGAGAGGAGGAGAGGTTCTCCCCCTTGTGCTTCCTCCTCCATGGCCCCCCTGGATGGGGAAAGGTTCTCCCTCTGGTCCTTGGCCTTCATGGCGATGATGGCCTCTCCGGGATACTCCTTCATGGCCATCGGTGATGATGGCCCCCTCCGGCAGGGTGCCGGAGAGGGCCTAGATTGATTTCTCGTGGCTACAGAGGCTTGCGGCGGCGGAACTTCCGATCTAGGTTTCTTTCTGGAAGTTTGGGCATATATGAGAGGTGTTGGCGTCGAGAACAAGTCAGGGGGGTCTCCGGGCTGTCCATGAGGCAGGGAGGCGCGCCCAGGGGGGTGGGCGCGCCCCCCACCCTCGTGGGCAGCCCGGGACTCTTTTGGCCCAACTCTTTGACTCCTTGGCCTTCTTTTGGTCCAAAAATAAGCTCCGTCAAGTTTCAGGTCAATTGGACTCCGTTTGGTTTTCCTTTTCTGCGATACTCTAAAACAAGGAGAAAACAGAAACTGGCACTGGGCTCTAGGTTAATAGGTTAGTCCCAAAAATCATATAAAATAGCATATAAATGCATATAAAACATCCAAGGTTGATAATATAATAGCATGAATACTTCATAAATTATAGATACATTGGAGACGTATCAGCATCCCCAAGCTTAATTCCTGCTCGTCCTCGAGTAGGTAAATGATAAAAGAAATAATTTATGAAGTGTGAATGCTAGCAGGTGCACCATTTTGATCAATGATAATTTCAATCACCTTTTCTAGCATCCTTATATGTCATAACAGTAGCTCATCTCATAAAACTTTTCATGATCAAGTAACAAGCTATTCACATGTTAAAGTATAGTTCATAAACTTTCTTGAAAACTAACAAACAGTGCTCTTAGTCATCAAACAATTGCAATTCATCTTATTTTCAGGAAGGGTCTATGTCAGAGCTTTGATTTAGCAAACTCCACATACTCAACTATCATTTAATCTTTCGCAATTGCTAACACTCGCGTGATATTTATGGGTTCAAAGTTTTAATCGGATACAGAGAAAGATAGGGGCTTATAGATTCGCCTCCCAACCTTTTACCTCAAGGGTAATGTCAACAATAATAGTTCATGATAACTTACATCCAATTGGATATATATATATATATATATATATATATATATATATATATATCAGGATCTTTCCAACACAATGTGCTTGCCAAAGGATAAAATGTAAAAAGAAAAGGTGAGGATCACCATGACTCTTGCATAAGGTAGAAGATAAAAGTAAAAGATAGGCCCTTCGCAGAGGGAAGCAGAGGTTGTCATGTGCTTTTAAGGTTGGATGCACAAAATCTTAATGCAAAAGAACGTCACTTTATATTGCCTCTTGTGATAGAGACCTTTATGATGCAGTCAGTCGCTTTTATTTCTTCCCTATCACAAGTTCGTATAAAGCTTATTTTCTTCGCACTAATAGATCATACATATTTAGAGAACAATTTTTATTGCATGCACCGATGACAACTTACTTGAAGGATCTTACTCAATCCATAGGTAGGTATGGTGGACTCTCATGGCAAAACTAGTTTAAGGGATATTTGGAAGCACAAGTAGTATCTCTACTTGGTGAAAATAATTTGGCTAGCATAAGGGGGAAAGGCAAGCTCAACATGTTGGATGATCCATGACAATATACTTTATTTCAGATATAAGAAAACATAACCCATTACGTTGTCTTCCTTGTCCAACATCAACCTTTTAGCATGTCATATTTTAATGAGTGCTCACAATTAAAAAAGATGTCCAAGATAGTATATTCATATGTGAAATCTCTCTTCCTTCAATATTCTTTCATGAATTGTTCAAGTGACCAATTCTACGTTTGCTAACTTTCAATGAGTTTACTACCTATACTTATTATGTGTGAAGTAATTACTCCCCATGTTGTAAGCATATGAAACATATATAAATTCAGATTTATGACATTCAATTCATTCAACCTTTTACTCATAGGATATACGTGAAGCACGTGAGTTATTAACAAACTACTCCAAAAAGATACGAGTGAAGAACACTGAGTAGTCAAATAATTAGCTAGCCATGGGATGACTCTTTTTAATTCAATAATTCAGATCCAATGATTTTATTCAAACAGCAAGTAAAAATGAAAATACGCTCCAAGCAAAACACGTATCATGAGACGAATAAAAATATAGCTCCGAGTAAGGTATACCGATAGTTTTGAAGACGAAAGAGGGGATGCCTTCCGGGGCATCCCCAAGCTTAGGCGCTTGAGTCTTCCTTGAATATTAACTTGGGGTGCCTTGGGCATCCCCAAGCTTAGGGTCTTTCCACTCCTTATTCTCCTGATATCGATATCTCACCCAAAACTTGAAAACTTCAATCACACAAAACTTAAAGGAACTTCGTGAGATAGGTTAGTATGATAAAGAGTAAACCATTCACTTTGGTACTGTCAAAGACAAGGTTGATAATTGTTCTCACACAATGCCTACTTTACATATCATTTCTACAATTTATATTGAGAAATATAAGCTATAGAAACTAGAAAACAAGCAGACTATGCAATGAAAACAGAATCTATCAAAAACAGAACAGTCTGTAATGATCTGAACAGCAACCATACTTCTACTACTCAAAAAATTATGAAATAAATAGGTGTACGTGAGGAATTTGTCTGTTAATCTTCTCCAAAAAGAATCAACTCAAAAGCACTCTTCTGTAAAAGATGGCAGCTAATCTCGTGAGCGCAAAGTTTCTGTTTTTTACAGCAAGATCACATTAACTTTCACCCAAGTCTTCCCAAAGGTCTTACTTGGCACTTTATTGAAAAAAGCTATAAAACATGATTACTACAGTAGCTTAATCATGTAAACACACAAAAACAGTAAGGGTAAATATTGGGTTGTCTCCCAACAAGCGCTTTTCTTTAATGCCTTTTAGCTAGGCATGATGATTTCAATGATGCTCACATAAAAGATAAGAATTGAAACATAAAGAGAGCATCATGAAGAATATGACTAGCACATTTGAATCTAACCAACTTCCTATGCCTAGGGATTTTGTGAGCACATAATTTATAGGAACAAGAATCAACTAGCATAGGAAGGCAAAACAAGTATAACTTCTAAACTTTAAGCACATAGAGAGGAAACTTGATATTATTGCAACTCCTACAAGCATATATTCCTCCCTCATAATAATTTTCAGTAGCATCATGAATGAATTCAAAAATATAACCAACACATAAAGCATTCTTTTCATGATCTACGAGCATAGGAATTTTTCTACTCTCCACATAAGCAAAATTCTTCTCATTCGGAATAGCGGGATCACTAGTTCCTAAAGTTGACACTCTTCAAAACCCGCTTTAGATGATAGTATTATTCATACTCCAAAATATATAAGTGAAGTTCATGGAGCATTCTACAAATAATATAGACTAACCAATGTCCAAGCTCAAAATGTATAAGTGAAGCACACGAAGCATTCTATAAAACCATACTCAAAAGATTTAAGTGAAGCACAAAGATCAATTCTATAAGATCATACTTAAAAGATATAAGTGAAGCACATGAAGTATTCTATAAATTTATGAGGGGACATCTCATACTAGCATGGTTCGTAAAGAAAAAGAAAACACAAAGGACACAAATCGTGTGAACAAAACAAAAACCGAGGTATACCGATAATTGTTGAAGAAGAAAGATGGGATGCCAACCGGGGCATCCCCAAGATTAGATGCTTGAGTATCCTTGAAATATTTACTTGGGGTGCCTTGGTCATCCCCAAGCTTGAACTCTTGCCTCTCTTTATTCTTCTCATATTGATAGCTCCTCGATCTTCGAACACTTCATCCACACAGCACTTCAACAAAAACTTTGTGAGATCCGTTAGTATAACAAAGCAAATCACTACTATAAGTACTGTTGCAAACCAATTCATATTTTGTTTTTGCATTATAGCTACTGTAATATAACTTTTCCATGGCTTAATTCACTGATAGAAATCGATAGTTTCCTCAAAACAAGCAAGCAATGCATCAAAAACAGAATCTGTCTTAAACAGGACAGTCTGTAGTAATCTGGAAGTTTAGCAAACTTCTGTAACTCCAAAAATTATGAAATAAATTTGAAAATTTGAAAATTTTGTGCAGAAGTAATGTGAAAAAAGTTTCAGACTCATCTGACCTTCCAGTAAAAAATGTAAAATCACGCGCTACAGCCAAAGTTTCTGTTTTTGTTCTGCACATAGTAAACAAGCAATCTAATCATCCTAAAACCAAAGCTTGGCACATTATTTTTATAATACGATGGATATACACAAGGGGATAATTATTTACAGAGAAACTTCCATGAAAAATTCTACATTGTTTCTGTTATCATGAACACAAGTGCTCAAGGTCGGCCCTCACTTCTTCAATGCATAACTTTCCAATCACTTCTCTTTTTGAAAAACTTTTTAGGCATGAGAGGCAAGTAATAATTTTTTTGTATTTCATTCTTTTTTATGTTTCACCCACAACTAAACAGAAACAAAAAGGAAAAACAAAATTTACTCAGTGAAGAAAACAAACAAGCACACATGAGAATATCAACCCCACGCTATTGTTCCCCGGCAACGGCGCCAGAAAAGAGCTTGATAATCCCCAAGTGCAGGGAATCATCGTAGCAATTTCCAAAGGTGGAAATGATAAGTATGGAGTGTCGAACCCACAAGGAGCTAAAGGTAAGATCAATATTCTCTCAAGTCCTATCTTCCACTGATACGACTCTACGTACACCGAATGTTTGCTTCCAACTAGAAACGATAAATAAAACTACGTTGTGGGTATGAAGAGGATAACTTTGCATGGTATCGGAGAGCTAAAATATAAAAGTAGGTGCTGTTATCATAAAGTTAGAATTGTTGGGAATCGTAGCAGAATTTTAAAATTTTCCTACGCTCACCAAGATCCATCTATGGAGTATACTAGCAATGAGGGGAAAGGAGTGCATCTACATACCCTTGTAGATCGCGAGCGGAAGCGTTCCAATGAACGAGGTTGACGGAGTCGTACTCGCCGTGATTCAAATCACCGATGACCGAGTGCCGAACGGACGGCACCTCCGCGTTCAACACACGTACGATGCAGCGACGTCTCCTCCTTCTTGATCCAGCAAGGGGGAAGGAGAGGTTGATGGAGATCCAGCAGCACGACGGCGTGGTGGTGGATGTAGCGGGATGTCGGCAGGGCTTCGCCGAGCTTCTGCGAGAGAGAGAGGTGTTGCAGGGGAGGAGGGAGGCGCCCAAGGCTGTTGTGTTGCTGCCGTCCCTCCCCCCTTTATATAGGCCCCTGGGAGGGGGGGGGGCGCCGGCCAAGTCCCATCTAGATGGGGGGGCGGCGGCCAAGGGGGTGCCTTGCCCCCAAGGCAAGTGGGGCGCCCCCCCACCCTAGGGTTTCCAACCCTAGGCGTAGGGGGGAGGCCCATGGGGGGCGCCCCAGCCCACTAGGGGCTGGTTCCCTTCCCACTTCAGCCCACGGGGCCCTCCGGGATAGGTGGCCCCACCCGGTGGACCCCTGGGACCCTTCCGGTGGTCCCGGTACAATACCGGTGACCCCCGAAACTTTCCCGGTGGCCGAAACTTGACTTCCTATATATAATTCTTCACCTCCGGACCATTCCGGAACTCCTCGTGATGTCCGGGATCTCATCCGGGACTCCGAACAACTTTCAGGTTTCCGCATACTCATATCTCTACAACCCTAGCGTCACCGAACCTTAAGTGTGTAGACCCTATGGGTTCGGGAGACATGCAAACATGACCGAGACGCCTCTCCGGTCAATAACCAACAGCGGGATCTGGATACCCATGTTGGCTCCCACATGTTCCACGATGATCTCATCGGATGAACCACGATGTCGAGGATTCAATCAATCCCGTATGCAATTCCCTTTGTCAATCGGTATGTTACTTGCCCGAGATTCGATCGTCGGTATCCCAATACCTTGTTCAATCTCGTTACCGGCAAGTCTCTTTACTCGTACCGTAATGCATGATCCCGTGACTAACGCCTTAGTCACATTGAGCTCATTATGATGATGCATTACCGAGTGGGCCCAGAGATACCTCTTCGTCATACGGAGTGACAAATCCCAGTCTCGATCCGTGCCAACCCAACAGACACTTTCGGAGATACCCGTAGTGCACCTTTATAGTCACCCAGTTACGTTGTGACGTTTGGCACACCCAAAGCACTCCTACGGTATCCGGGAGTTGCACGATCTCATGGTCTAAGGAAAAGATACTTGACATTGGAAAAGCTCTAGCAAACGAAACTACACGATCTTTTATGCTATGCTTAGGATTGGGTCTTGTCCATCACATCATTCTCCTAATGATGTGATCCCGTTATCAATGACATCCAATGTCCATAGTCAGGAAACCATGACTATCTGTTGATCAACGAGCTAGTCAACTAGAGGCTTACTAGGGACACGTTGTGGTCTATGTATTCACACATGTATTACGATTTCCGGATAACACAATTATAGCATGAACAATAGACAATTATCATGAACAAAGAAATATAATAATAACCATTTATTATTGCCTCTAGGGCATATTTCCAACAGTCTCCCACTTGCACTAGAGTCAATAATCTAGTTACATTGTGATGAATCGAACACCCATTGCGTCCTGGTGTTGATCATGTTTTGCTCTAGGGAGAGGTTTAGTCAACGGATCTGCTACATTCAGGTCCGTATGTACTTTACAAATATCTATGTCTCCATTTTGAACACTTTCACGAATGGAGTTGAAGCGACGCTTGATATGCCTGGTCTTCCTGTGAAACCTGGGCTCCTTCGCAAGGGCAATAGCTCCAGTGTTGTCACAGAAGAGAGTCATCGGGCCCGACGCATTGGGAATCACCCCTAGGTCGGTAATGAACTCCTTCATCCAGACTGCTTCCTGTGCTGCCTCCGAGGCTGCCATGTACTCCGCTTCACATGTAGATCCCGCCACGACGCTTTGCTTGCAACTGCACCAGCTTACTGCTCCTCCATTCAAAATATACACGTATCCGGTTTGTGACTTCGAGTCATCCAGATCTGTGTCGAAGCTAGCGTCGACGTAACCCTTTACGACGAGCTCTTCGTCACCTCCATAAACGAGAAACATATCCTTAGTCCTCTTCAGGTACTTCAGGATATTCTTGACCGCTGTCCAGTGTTCCATGCCGGGATTACTTTGGTACCTTCCTACCAAACTTACGGCAAGGTTTACATCAGGTCTGGTACACAGCATGGCATACATAATAGACCCTATGGCCGAGGCATAGGGGATGACACTCATCTTTTCTCTATCTTCTGCCGTGGTCGGGCATTGAGCCGTGCTCAATTGCACACCTTGCAATACAGGCAAGAACCCCTTCTTGGACTGATCCATATTGAACTTCTTCAATATCTTGTCAAGGTATGTACTCTGTGAAAGACCAATGAGGCGTCTTGATCTATCTCTATAGATCTTGATGCCTAATATATAAGCAGCTTCTCCAAGGTCCTTCATTGAAAAACACTTATTCAAATAGGCCTTTATACTTTCCAAGAATTCTATATCATTTCCCATCAATAGTATGTCATCCACATATAATATGAGAAATGCTACAGAGCTCCCACTCACTTTCTTGTAAACACAGGCTTCTCCATAAGTCTGTGTAAACCCAAACGCTTTGATCATCTCATCAAAGCGAATGTTCCAACTCCGAGATGCTTGCACCAGCCCATAGATTGAGCGCTGGAGCTTGCATACTTTGTTAGCATTCTTAGGATCGACAAAACCTTCCGGCTGCATCATATACAACTCTTCCTTAAGGAAGCCGTTAAGGAATGCCGTTTTGACGTCCATCTGCCATATCTCATAATCATAGTATGCGGCAATTGCTAACATGATTCGGACGGACTTCAGCTTCGCTACGGGTGAGAAAGTCTCATCGTAGTCAACCCCTTGAACTTGTCGATAACCCTTAGCGACAAGTCGAGCCTTATAGATGGTCACATTACCATCCGCGTCTGTCTTCTTCTTAAAGATCCATTTGTTTTCTATGGCTCGCCGATCATCGGGCAAGTCAGTCAAAGTCCATACTTCGTTTTCATACATGGATCCTATCTCGGATTTCATGGCTTCTAGCCATTTGTCGGAATCCGGGCCCGCCATCGCTTCTTCATAGTTCGAAGGTTCACCGTTGTCTAACAACATGATTTCCAGGACAGGGTTGCCGTACCACTCTGGTGCGGAACGTGTCCTTGTGGACCTACGAAGTTCAGTAGTAACTTGATCCGAAGCTTCATGATCATCATCATTAACTTCCTCCCCAGTCGGTGTAGGCACCACAGGAACATTTTCCCGCGCTGCGCTACTTTCCGGTTCGGAAGGGGTGACTATCACCTCATCAAGTTCCACTTTCCTCCCACTCAATTCTTTCGAGAGAAACTCCTTCTCCAGAAAGGACCCGTTCTTGGCAACGAAGATCTTGCCTTCGGATCTGAGGTAGAAGGTATACCCAATAGTTTCCTTAGGGTATCCTATGAAGACACATTTCTCCGACTTGGGTTCGAGCTTTTCAGGTTGAAGTTTCTTGACATAAGCATCGCATCCCCAAACTTTTAGAAACGACAGCTTAGGTTTCTTCCCAAACCATAATTCATACGGTGTCGTCTCAACGGATTTCGACGGAGCCCTATTTAAAGTGAATGCGGCAGTCTCTAAAGCATAGCCCCAAAATGAGAGCGGTAAATCGGTAAGAGACATCATAGATCGCACCATATCCAATAGAGTGCGATTACGACGTTCGGACACACCGTTTCGCTGAGGTGTTCCAGGCGGCGTGAGTTGTGAAACGATTCCACATTTCCTTAAGTGTGTACCAAACTCGTGACTTAAATATTCTCCACCACGATCTGATCGTAAGAACTTTATTTTTCTGTCACGTTGATTCTCAACCTCACTCTGAAATTCCTTGAACTTTTCAAAGGTTTCAGACTTGTGTTTCATTAGGTAGACATACCCATATCTACTTAAGTCATCAGTGAGAGTGAGAACATAACGATATCCTCCGCGAGCCTCAACACTCATTGGACCGCACACATCGGTATGTATGATTTCCAATAAGTTGGTTGCTCGCTCCATTGTTCCGGAGAACGGAGTCTTGGTCATCTTACCCATGAGGCATGGTTCGCACGTGTCAAATGATTCGTAATCAAGAGACTCCAAAAGTCCATCTGCATGGAGCTTCTTCATGCGCTTGACACCAATGTGACCAAGGCGGCAGTGCCACAAGTATGTGGGACTATCGTTATCAACTTTACATCTTTTGGTATTCACACTATGAATATGTGTAACATCACGTTCGAGATTCATCAAGAATAAACCATTGACCAGCGGGGCATGACCATAAAACATATCTCTCATATAAATAGAACAACCATTATTCTCGGATTTAAATGAGTAGCCATCTCGAATTAAACGAGATCCAGATACAATGTTCATGCTCAAAGCTGGCACTAAATAACAATTATTGAGGTTTAAAACTAATCCCGTAGGTAGATGCAGAGGTAGCGTGCCGACGGCGATCACATCGACCTTGGAACCATTCCCGACGCGCATCGTCACCTCGTCCTTTGCCAGTCTCCGTTTATTCCGTAGTTCCTGTTTTGAGTTACAAATATGAGCAACCGCACCGGTATCAAATACCCAGGAGCTACTACGAGTACTGGTAAGGTACACATCAATTACATGTATATCACATATACCTTTGGTGTTGCCGGCCTTCTTGTCCGCTAAGTATTTGGGGCAGTTCCGCTTCCAGTGACCACTTCCCTTGCAATAAAAGCACTCAGTCTCAGGCTTGGGTCCATTCTTCGACTTCTTCCCAGTAACTGGCTTACCGGGCGCGGCAACTCCCTTGCCGTCCTTCTTGAAGTTCTTCTTACCCTTGCCCTTCTTGAACTTAGTGGTTTTATTCACCATCAACACTTGATGTTCTTTTCTGATCTCCACCTCCGCTGATTTCAGCATTGAATATACCTCAGGAATGGTCTTTTCCATCCCCTGCATATTGAAGTTCATCACAAAGCTCTTGTAGCTTGGTGGAAGCGACTGGAGGATTCTGTCAATGACCGCGTCATCCGGGAGATTAACTCCCAGCTGAGACAAGCGGTTATGCAACCCAGACATTCTGAGTATGTGCTCACTAACAGAACTATTCTCCTCCATTTTACAGCTGAAGAACTTGTCGGAGACTTCATATCTCTCGACCCGGGCATGAGCTTGGAAAACCATTTTCAGCTCCTCGAACATCTCATATGCTCCATGTTTCTCAAAACGCTTTTGGAGACCCGGTTCTAAGCTGTAAAGCATGCCGCACTGAACGAGGGAGTAATCATCAGCACGCTGCTGCCAAGCGTTCATAACGTCTTGGTTCTCTGGGATTGGTGCTTCACCTAGCGGTGCTTCTAAGACATAATCTTTCTTGGCTGCTATGAGGATGATCCTCAGGTTCCGGACCCAGTCCGTATAGTTGCTGCCATCATCTTTCAGCTTGGTTTTCTCTAGGAACGCGTTGAAATTGAGGACAACGTGGGCCATTTGATCTACAAGACATAGTGTAAAGATTTTAGACTAAGTTCATGATAATTAAGTTCATATAATCAAATTATTCAATGAACTCCCACTCAGATAGACATCCCTCTAGTCATCTAAGTGAAACATGATCCGAGTTAACTAGGCCGTGTCCGATCATCACGTGAGACGGACTAGTCAAGATCGGTGAACATCTCCATGTTGATCGTATCTTCTATACGACTCATGCTCGACCTTTCGGTCCTCCGTGTTCCGAGGCCATGTCTGTACATGCTAGGCTCGTCAAGTCAACCTAAGTGTATTGCGTGTGTTCCGAGGCCATGTCTGTACATGCTAGGCTCGTCAACACCCGTTGTATGCGAACGTTAGAATCTATCACACCCGATCATCACGTGGTGCTTCGAAACAACGAACCTTCGCAACGGTGCACAGTTAGGGGGAACACTTTCTTGAAATTATTATAAGGGATCATCTTACTTACTACCGTCGTTCTAAGCAAATAAGATGCAAAACATGATAAACATCACATGCAATCAAATAGTGACATGATATGGCCAATATCATTTTGCTCCTTTGATCTCCATCTTCGGGGCACCATGATCATCTTCGTCACCGGCATGACACCATGATCTCCATCATTGTGTCTTCATGAAGTTGTCACGCCAACGATTACTTCTACTTCTATGGCTAACGCGTTTAGCAACAAAGTAAAGTAATTTACATGGCGTTATTCAATGACACGCAGGTCATGCAAAATAATAAAGACAACTCCTATGGCTCCTGCCGGTTGTCATACTCATCGACATGCAAGTCGTGATTCCTATTACAAGAATATGATCAATCTCATACATCACATATATCATTCATCACATCTTCTGGCCATATCACATCACATAGCACATGCTGCAAAAACAAGTTAGACGTCCTCTAATTGTTGTTGCAAGTTTTTACGTGGCTTGTATAGGTTTCTAGCAAGAACTTTTCTTACCTACGTAAAACCACAACGTGATTTGCCAATTTCTATTTACCCTTCATAAGGACCCTTTTCATCGAATCCGTTCCGACTAAAGTAGGAGAGACAGACACCCGCTAGCCACCTTATGCAACTAGTGCATGTCAGTCGGTGGAACCTGTCTCACGTAAGCGTACGTGTAAGGTCGGTCCGGGCCGCTTCATCCCACAATACCGCCGAAACAAGATAACGACTAGTAGCGGCAAGAAGAATTGGCAACATCAACGCCCACAACTGCTTTGTGTTCTACTCGTGCATAGTAACTACGCATAGGCCTGGCTCATGATGCCACTGTTGGGATCGTAGCAGAATTTTAAAATTTTCCTACGCTCACCAAGATCCATCTATGGAGTATACTAGCAACGAGGGGAAAGGAGTGCATCTACATACCCTTGTAGATCGCGAGCGGAAGCGTTCCAATGAACGAGGTTGACGGAGTCGTACTTGCCGTGATTCAAATCACCGATGACCGAGTGCCGAACGGACGGCACCTCCGCGTTCAACACACGTACGGTGCAGCGACGTCTCCTCCTTCTTGATCCAGCAAGGGGGAAGGAGAGGTTGATGGAGATCCAGCAGCACGACGGCGTGGTGGTGGATGTAGCGGGATGTCGGCAGGGCTTCGCCGAGCTTCTGCGAGAGAGAGAGGTGTAGCAGGGGAGGAGGGAGGCGCCCAAGGCTGTTGTATTGCTGCCCTCCCTCCCCCCTTTATATAGGCCCCCTGGGAGGGGGGGCGCCGGCCAAGATCCCATCTAGGATGGGGGGCGGCGGCCAAGGGGGAGACTTGCCCCCCAAGGCAAGTGGGGCGCCCCCCCACCCTAGGGTTTCCAACCCTAGGCGCAGGGGGAGGCCCATGGGGGGCGCCCCAGCCCACTAGGGCTGGTTCCCTTCCCACTTCAGCCCATGGGGCCCTCCGGGATAGGTGGCCCCACCCGGTGGACCCCCGGGACCCTTCCGGTGGTCCCGGTACAATACCGGTAACCCCCGAAACTTTCCCGGTGGCCGAAACTTGACTTCCTATATATAATTCTTCACCTCCGGACCATTCCGGAACTCCTCGTGACGTCCGGGATCTCATCCGGGACTCCGAACAACTTTCGGGTTTCCGCATACTCATATCTCTACAACCCTAGCGTCACCGAACCTTAAGTGTGTAGACCCTACGGGTTCGGGAGACATGCAGACATGACCGAGACGCCTCTCCGGTCAATAACCAACAGCGGGATCTGGATACCCATGTTGGCTCCCACATGTTCCACGATGATCTCATCGGATGAACCACGATGTCGAGGATTCAATCAATCCCGTATACAATTCCCTTTGTCAATCGGTATGTTACTTGCCCGAGATTCGATCGTCGGTATCCCAATACCTTGTTCAATCTCGTTACCGGCAAGTCTCTTTACTCGTACCGTAATGCATGATCCCGTGACTAACGCCTTAGTCACATTGAGCTCATTATGATGATGCATTACCGAGTGGGCCCAGAGATACCTCTCCGTCATACGGAGTGACAAATCCCAGTCTCGATCCGTGCCAACCCAACAGACACTTTCGGAGATACCCGTAGTGCACCTTTATAGTCACCCAGTTACGTTGTGACGTTTGGCACACCCAAAGCACTCCTACGGTATCCGGGAGTTGCACGATCTCATGGTCTAAGGAAAAGATACTTGACATTGGGAAAGCTCTAGCAAACGAAACTACACGATCTTTTATGCTATGCTTAGGATTGGGTCTTGTCCATCACATCATTCTCCTAATGATGTGATCCCGTTATCAATGACATCCAATGTCCATAGTCAGGAAACCATGACTATCTGTTGATCAACGAGCTAGTCAACTAGAGGCTTACTAGGGACACGTTGTGGTCTATGTATTCACACATGTATTACGATTTCCGGATAACACAATTATAGCATGAACAATAGACAATTATCATGAACAAAAAAAATATAATAATAACCATTTATTATTGCCTCTAGGGCATATTTCCAACAAGAATATATTACTAAATAATATAAATAGCAAGTGTGGAATAATGATGGATCGGTGTGCGGAATTGTCCTAGGCAATCGTTAACAAGACCGGTAGTCATCATTGCAATTTCATATGAGGGAGAGGCATAAGCTAACATACTTTCTCTACTTGGATCATATGCACTTATGATTGGAACTCTAGCAAGCATCCGCAACTACTAAAGATCATTAAGGTAAAACCCAACCATAGCATTAAAGCATCAAGTCCTCTTTATTCCCATACGCAACAACCCCCTTACTCGGGTTTGTGTTTCAGTCACTCACCAACCCACTATAAGCGAATCATGAACGTATTGCAACACCCTACAGCGGGAATCCCTCACGCTTGCGCGACATGGAGGGCACCATAGGACAGCACCAAAATGAAACATACAACTCGTACCAATCTAGATCATCAATCAACCCAAAGACAAAGGATATCTACTCAAAACATCATAGGATGGCAACACATCATTGCATCATAATATGTGTGTAGCGACCAGACCTCAAATAGTCTGATCTACCGTGCACGAGTGTCATCCCTGGATCAGTAATGCTGACACGCGCAGTACAAATGGAGGATTTATAACAGAGTAGCAATCACACACTTATTACAACGAGTATCTCAAGAGAGAAATAAGTATGACAAATATGGCTTAAGGCCATCTAATACGATAACAGCAGAAGACTTGGAAGATAAGTGAGTCCATCAACTCCAACGGCATCACTAAGTATAAGACCACGACCTAAGGCACCTTACTCGTCGTCTGAAAAGTCTGCAACATGAAACGTTGCAGCCCGAAAACGGGTCAGCACATGGAATATGCTGGCAATGCAACACATAGAGAGTAATGAACACAATAATGCTATACTACATGCATATATGGCTGGTAGAAGGCTTTATGGTTACAGTTTTGCGAAAAGCCAATTTTTCCCTACTACAATGGAATAAATTTTATTTAACTATCATGGTGGTTGTTAAACATCGAGAATGGTTGACAGCATTCTCAATCCCAATTAAGTATCATCAATAACCCAACAAAATTAATTAAAGTAACATGATGAGATCCACATGATAATCCAAGTACTAGATACTCAAGATGTCCATAACCGGGGACACGGCTAACCATGATTAGTTTATACACTTTGCAGAGGTTTGTGCACTTTTCCCCACAAGACTCGATCTCCTCCATTGGGATTCTCGCACTTCATGTGTTTGAGAAACGGATGACCGAGACACAGTATTTCAGAAGTGTTTGCACCTTACGATGTGATAGACCGTACCAACCTACATCCCCTACATCTGCTAGTCTACCACGTAAGAGTTCACACAACTTAGTCAACTATGCTAGAGCCCATAATAGCTTGCGGCTGCACACGGAAGTTTCTAGCATGAATAATCTCATGATCCCTTTGAACCTGGGTGGCGGTCCAAAAGAAAACAGGCAATCCTGGAATACCCAGGTACCTCAATCCACCCAGATGTGAGTTTTAGTTGCCACCTTAAGGTTAACCATTAACTAACAATCTCACATCTGTCATGGTAACACTCAAACCCAATCCACGTCTACTAGCATAGCATAGCAATATGAGCAAACGTAGAAGTAACTCCCAAAGGTTTGATAATAAACAGGGCAATAGGTACTACCTCAACTACTTCCCAATTCCCACAACTTAATTAGATCCTAACCATGCAATGTTTGAGGGTTGATCTAATGCAATAAAACTGGGTAGTAAAAGAAATATGATCAAAGTGTTACTTGCCTTGCTGATGATTCGTGAAACCTAGAGATGCGAAGTAGCAAGCGGCGCACTCCGGGTACTCTATCACAAACAAACAAGCAAACAATAAGCACTCATCTAATGCACAGGTAAAACTCAAATAAATATCTAACCAGAAAGTTCAACTTAAGAACTCCGGTTTGCAAAAAGAATCGAATCAAACGAAGCAAGGAAAGTCAAACGACGAAAGAAACAAGCTTCGTTTACTAATCTGGATCTAAGTCAAATTTTACAGTAGCAAAAACTTGTTTGAATAGGTTAAATGGAAAGAGAATTTCGAGACGAAACTCTAGGCGCTTGAATCGCTTGATTCCGATAAACGAGCTAAAAGATAAACCAGAACGAAAATCTGATCAGAAATCGCGATCTGGGAAATCGCGGAAAAATCCGACGAAAAAGAAAACTAACGAACAGTTAAACGAATGGACGTTCGTCAGCTGCGACGAACCGACGAACACGTTCGTTAAAACGAACGGATCGATGAACGTTCACTAACTAACTAAACCAAAAAAAATAAACCGATCTATAAAAAAAAATCTAGGGTTTCGAAAAAAAACCGAACGTTTAAAAAAAACGGCACGGCGGCGGCGGCTGCGGTTACCTCGGCGAGGTACTCCGGCGGGGTCTCCGGGGTGCGGCGAGGGGCGGCGGGGTGCGGGCGTCGTCGGGGAGGCGAGGGGCGACGAGGCGGCGGCGTTAGGGCTCTGGGGCAGCGGCTCCTTCGGGTGGCGGGGTCGGCTCCGGCGTCGGGCTCCTCCGGCGTTGGCGGGTTGGGTGTGGGGCGGGGACGGGGTGAGAGAGGGCGGCGGGGCTGGGGGAGTATATATGGAGGGGGTGCTGCCTTGGGGGAGGGGGGGCAAGGCGGCGGGCGGCGGGGTCGTGCGGGACTCGGGCGGCGGTGCTGCCGTGCTCAGGAGGGAGACGGAGGCGCGGCTGGGCTGGGCCGCTCGGCTGGGCTTCGGCCCAGTCGGGCGCCCGCGGATTTTTTTTAAATAATTTCGCTGAACCTAAAAAAACGTAGAAAAATAAATAAAACTCCAAAAATGCCAAAACAAATTTTCACCTTCTAATTAAAATAATTAGAACGAGATGAACATTTTCTTGGCCCAAAATACAGTTTTGAAAACGTGCAATTTTTCTAATGCAATTAAAATTGCAAATAAAATCCAATATTTGATTTTAATATTTTTCCTCCAATATTTCAATTATTTTGGAGAAGTCATATTTTCTCCTCTCATTTATTTTAATACGAAATATTTTTTGGAGAGAAAAATAATTAAAACCAAAAATCCTCGTTTTATTATTTGATAAAAATCAAATATGAAAACCGCGAAAAATCCCCAACTCTCTCCTAGGGTCCTTGAGTTGCTTAGGATTTCGAGGATTTGCCAAAATGCAATATCTATGCAATGATGATCTAATGTATAACATTCCAAATTGAAAATTTGGGATGTTACAATGTGGCATAAAGCACCATGTTCGAGTAGGGATTACAGCGGGGTGCGGGGGAGTGGACCGCGTAAAAGAGATGAGGATGGTGATGATGGTGGTGATGTTGATGAAGACGATCACCACGGCGATGATTCCCCTCTCGATGGCACTCTGGTGCCACCAAGAGAGAGGAGGAGAGGTTCTCCCCCTTGTGCTTCCTCCTCCATGCCCCCCTGGATGGGGAAAGGTTCTCCCTCTGGTCCTTGGCCTTCATGGCGGTGATGGCCTCTCCGGGATACTCCTCCATGGCCACCGGTGATGATGACCCCCTCCGGCAGGGTGCCGGAGAGGGCCTAGATTGATTTCTCATGGCTACAGAGGCTTGCGGCGGCGGAACTTCCGATCTAGGTTTCTTTCTGGAAGTTTGGGTATATATGAGAGGTGTTGGCGTCGAGAACAAGTCAGGGGGGTCTCCGGGCTGTCCACGAGGCAGGGAGGCGCGCCCCCCACCCTCATGGGCAGCCTGAGACTCTTCTGGCCCAACTCTTTGACTCCTTGGCCTTCTTCTGGTCCAAAAATAAGCTCCGTCAAGTTTCAGGTCAATTGGACTCCGTTTGGTTTTCCTTTTCTGCTATACTCTAAAACAAGGAGAAAACAGAAACTGACACTGGGCTCTAGGTTAATAGGTTAGTCCCAAAAATCATATAAAATAGCATATAAATGCATATAAAACATCCAAGGTTGATAATATAATAGCATGAATACTTCATAAATTATAGATACGTTGGAGACGTATCAGTATCATGCACACGGGAATAGCAAACATGCTGATGTGGCAAAAAATTAAAGAAGAGAGGGGGGTTAGAGTAAAACTAGTGTTCATGCATGCATGCAATGCGATAATGCATTGGTAAACACATATTTTTTGTGAAGAACGACAACATTAGTTGAGTACTTTTGCATACTACAAAAACTATTCCACCTCCTCTATCTTGGTAAGAGTAGGTGAAAATTTTGAATCGAGACCTTTAAAGTAGAAGGGAGGTGGTAGTACTCTAATAGCTAACCTTCTTGTGATGACAAGATAGTACATGGCACGCACCTAGATGGAGGAACTACTAGTCTGCATTGTGCATTTAAGTTTTGTCTGAAGTCAATGTACCTCTACTTTGACCAAACTTATAGAAAAATGTATCAACATTCACAATGTCAAATCAATATTTTTATACTCATTATGAAACGTAGTTCTTATACTCATTATAATCAGTATTGTAGATATTGATATTTTTAGTATAAATTTGGTCAAACACTTTGCAAACGGTTGACGGAAGTAAAAAGGACCAGAGGGAGTATGATGCATGCAGACTAGGCCAAACAAATTGCTCATTTATAGCCGCTCGAAGTCTCAAAGGGCGCGACCGCGCGAGGGAGGCGAAGGTCGTGGGAGGCACGATGGTTGACGGAATTAAGTGAAGTTATATCCACGCGCCGGCATGGCGTGCGAACACGCAGAAGCTATACCGTCAGGCCTATGATATGGGTCTAGTAGACATGACATCTAGTGGGTCCCGCATAGTACTCGAGAACTCTTTGGGGGCTTGCAGCCGTTTATCCACCGGGCAAGCCAACAACCCCACGCCGTTCGCACGCCCTACTCATCCCCATATTCTACTACTACCTTACAACAGTTCGCTCCCAGTCGTCCCGTCCTTTCACATTAAACCAGTTCAACTTCTCCTAACCCTCCTCCAAAATCCATGGCCTCCCAAATCTCCATGGTCGCCACTGAGTACCAGGTTAGTGCCATCACCGGCGATGAGTTCATCGTCATCTACACATGTGGATCCGCGACGGTGAAAGCATGCCTTGCTCGCTTCCTACGCATGTTCAACAGTTCAAAGGATGAGTGGGTCGCTGGGCTAGATGATGAGTACACCACAGTCCTGGAAAGAGAGAAGATTCTAAAGGAGGCAGAGAAGAAGAAGCCCGCCATGATCCAGGTTTGCGTACATAACTTGTGCTTGGTCTACCACACATGCCATGCCGGCGTTGAGTGCCAGGATTTTAAGAACTTCCTCAAGGATGAAAGAGTGAAATTCGTTATTGTAGACTTTAGGAACGACAGGGATGTCCTGGGTCGGATAGGCCTCATTGCAGGCCAGCCCTTCGATCTCCAGAAGGAAAGCCTGGTGTCCTCCTCTCAGCCTTCAATGCTGACCCTGGCAGCAGCCATGATTGATCCCTCGTATGTTAAACTGAAGAAACCTCACCACAAGTTTCATCATGCATGGGAGTCGAAGACATTAGATGAAGATCACATCCTGTACTCAACAATGGATGCCTACCTTTGTTTAAATATCTACAAGGGTTGGATGAAGAAGCAGAGCCCAGTGTCCGGTTCAAGCAAAGAAGCGTCGGCGAAGAGGAAGAGGAAGAGGGACGAGGACAAAGTCGAGGACGTGGACTCGGACTCCGAGTAAGGTGGCAGTGCCGTCGCTCATGCTGGTTCTACTGCAGTGTCAAGCGGACTAGTTGCTTAGTTTTATTTCAGGGGTGTGTTGTGCTGAGCCCCCAGCAGAACTATGTTTATGTTCTTTCTCGTTATTTGAACTTTATGTTCTTTCTCGTTATTTGAACTCTTTAGTACGTACAGTAGTACTAGTACTATGTCTTACTATTGTTCTTCTTGCAGTTGGTACTACTGCTCGTATCTTCGTGTTCCTACTGTACTTAATACGTTCGTACTAGTAGTATAATTTGGGTCAGTCGATTTGTGAAAGAAGTTCGACGGAGCGAAGGAAGAAGACAGCAGAGAAGCTACCCCAGTATCTATATTAGGGTGGCAGGGTACCCATGATCTATCTTATGAGTGTTGGGTGTGGAATGCAGTTCGCCGGAAAAAATGGATTGTGCCCGGGGTTAAACGGATGGCGGGGGTGGGGGGAGCATGGCGGTGGCAGGCGGTTCAGGGGAGGGTGGGGCGGCAGCGGCAGGCGGTTAGGCGTGTGGCGGGCTGAGAAGATGAACAGTGCATCTGTTTCGGAGGTTGAAGAAGCTCTTCTAGCCATCCATGTTGCATCCAATGGCTCACAAGAGTCGACTGACCCAAATTGCTCCTTCAGATTGCAGGATCCACGTGGCATTCAAGGTCTCGAAGGTAGATTCCGTGTCAGCACCTGGTTTGCGGGCTCGGCGTGGGCGCGACCGGCTTCCGCCGCGACAGCCAGCATGCGCGCCTCCTCCGCGCGGGCGGAGACGACAATGACACGCTAGTTCCTCCTCACCAGCGTGCTGGAGCACGCACTCGTCCTCGTCCTCGTACGTTGCGTGCATAGACGCGGCTCCACCAGCTGCTCGCGTGCTTGGCAGCGCGGCGGCATTGCAAGGAGGGACTACAGACGACGTGAGCGGGCGAGCCTTCGGCTTCATGGCACAGGGATGGCGGCGACACGGCGGTGATGGGCGAGAAATTGTTGGCCGGAGCAGGCGGGCACCGGCGTGCGCAACGGCGGCGGCGGCATATTGATGAGTGCGCGTATGGGAGCTTAGTTTAGTTTTATATAGGGTTGGTCAAATTTAAAAGAAAACCGTACTAGTACACGTAAACATTAGACTGAGGCAGCGCTTATATTAGTTACCACAGCCACGATACGGAATCCTGTGCAAGCGCGTGAACCGCGGCCGCGCGGTCGATCGAACGGTGCATCACCATGTCGCGCTCGAAGGACATCCACCTAACCTTTTTGTGTGTCTGAAAACAATCCCCGAATATTACTCAACTTTTTTTTCCTGGAAAAGTTCTTGACGCTACAATATTTCCATATATTTGAATTTAGCTCCTGTTCGTGTTTATTTGGATTTGGACGTTTTAGGTGCGCCCTAGTTTTTTTAATACTGATTTTGTGTGTGTGACTGAGAGAGAACGTGTGTATGTGTCCATATGTGTGTTGTGGCGGAAGGGCAATGTGGAGACGGTGTGCGTGTGATAGAGACATAGAGAGGTGTGAATGTGCAAATGATCATGCATGAGTGAGACATAGACAGATGCCGATACATTGTGTATACATGAGAGAACGGTCTTCTATTTTACTTGTGTGTGTGTGTGTGAGAGAGAGAGGGGGGAGCATCCATAACACAACAACCATCTCTCTCGATTCGTCCGTCCCTCGCACGATCGCATGTAACACATGCATCAACGCACACATTTTGACACCCTCACCCGGCCCCTGCGCACCTCAAGGCCCGCATACCGCTCTCTATCTCGCACGCACAATCTCTTCGTGAAAACCCTATTTAGCATGTAGCTTTCCGTCACATACACACACATTTCTCTCCATAGGTTTGATTTCTCTCAATATCTGACACACACACACCGCACACACACAACCCCTCCCCCGAGCACACAATTCATCCCCATCCAAGGTTATATGGAGACCACTCTCGCTTGTGCTTCTCTGCACCCCAGCATGCACAACACCTCAATCTTCAAAGAGGGCATCGAGGAGATCGAAGACGGCGACCACACTGCACTAGAGAATGCGGGGCCATTTGGAAGCAGGATGATGTGACGACGGTTGACTGACTCCTCCGCCCTCCCTCTCTCTCCCACACAAAATTACCAATCCCTCTCTCCCCCGCACAAAATGATCAATCCCTCAACCCATGAGATCCTTCCCCTATCGTCCATGTTTTTCCAGCTCTCTCATCAAACATGTTGTCTCTTCTCCTTCCACGTGTAGAGAATCCCAATGCACACGCATCTCACGTATATTACATGTCTCCATCTTTCTCACAGACCTAACTTCTTCCTCTCTCTATCTCTCTCTCTCTGTCTCGTTAGGTTTGTCTCCTACTCTCTCGTCCACATACATACAATATTTCCCGCCCTATCTGCTCCATCTTCGCAAGTTCTCTCTACACATTTCATTCCCACATTGGGATGTGTTCAAAATGTTGCTTTTATAATGGATGATGTAGAGTTATGGTTGGTTTTGTTGCATCCTACAAAGTAATAACTATGAAATGCATTTATATTCTCATTTGACTGGGATTATGTGAGTTTGAGCATATTGTGAAGTACTATAGACCCCGTATACATCTTGGAATTCAACAATGATTGCAACTATTGAATTGTATAGACCATTACATTCGAAGTCAGTAGCCTAATATATTTATTTCACAATTACAACAAATGATTAATTCAGTACAAACTAAGAAAACAAATGTGTACTCCCTCCGTTTTTATTTAATTCCGTGTATTAGCATTGGTCAAAGTCAAGTTTTGTAAACTCTCAGAAAGTTTATAACAAAAAAATTAACATATGCAATACAGTAACAAATAAATACCATTAGATTCATTATTGAATGTACTTTCACATCATACATATTTGTTATGGTAAATGTTTATATTTTTCTATAAACTTGGTCAAACTTTAGGAAGTTTGACTTCGGTCAAACCTAATATGCAAAGTTTATAAAAACGGAGGGAGTACTAGTAGTTACTAGTACTACCCGCTAGTTGCTTAACCCAATCACCCAGCACGCCACACGTGGAGTTCAGTGTCACAAAATTTTGAGGTCGGCGAGAAAATCTCCCGCGACCCTGATTCGAGCAGTGCAAAGTTACCATCATAGCCTTCAGAACAGGCCTACGGATGACGCTTGGTAAGGGGCTGTTTTCGTAACTTCGGGTTCACCCTACCCAGCCAACCCCACCCCGGCACCAGAGTAGTACACCTGAATACTCCCCATTTTCTATACCCACCGCAAAATAGACTTCTCCACGGCACCGCAGCCTTCGTGCTCCTCCCCTTCTACATCGGCGCACTCGTCCACCGCAGCGCATCTGCCTCATTGACGACCTCGTACGCCGCACTGGAGCCGGTCCACCGTCGTCGTCGTACACGGAGCCTCTTCCCCGGCACCATCTTCCACGGTCTCGAATCTACTTCCCGAAAGCCGACGCCAAGCGCAGAAGCACCACCGTCGTGGAAAATGAACTGACTCCCGTTGCCGACCATGATGCACAGAGTCCGCCGCGACCATCGTTTTCCTCCTTGATTGGTAATGTGTGTATTGAATCACTTAGCAGTACATGTGCAGTTCCAATTTTGTTCATACCTACCCTTCAAATTTCCTGGTTGCTATTGTTCCTGTAAAAGTAATTGGTTATAGCCTCCATTGTCCAACAGAATATCAGCTTGTAATTGTGCGCTGCTCCTATATCGCGCTGTGCTTGGGTAGGTTCTTCATTTTCAACCAGTAGTGTGGCAAATGATTAAAAGTTTTTTAGAACTAGCAAGATGCCCATGTGGTTGCACGTATCAAGATGCATTTGTATGAGTAGTTTATCTTGTGGGAGAAATGGATGAACGAGGGAAGGCCTTATTTGCAAATCTGGAGAGGGGTGTGGGTATCTTTCTGCAAAATTGCCATAGTTTCCTTCCTATCCGTCGGATATAAATCGGATGGCCTATATTGTAGGATGGCAGGCACACCATCATCACCAACTCTATTTTTTAAAAGAAAATTAAAAGCAAGATGCCCATGCGTTGCACGTAACATCAAGATGCATTTGTATGAGTAGTTTATCTTGTGTGAGAAAAGGATGAACGAGGGAAGGCCTTATTTGCAAATCTGGAGAGGGGTGTGGGTATCTTTCTGCAAAATTGCCATAGTTTCCTTCCTATCCGTCGGATATAAATCGGACGGCCTATATTGTAGGATGGCAGGCACACCATCATCACCAACTCTATTTTTTAAAAGAAAATTAAAAGCAAGATGCCCATGCGTTGCACGTAACATCAAGATGCATTTGTATGAGTAGTTTATCTTGTGTGAGAAAAGGATGAACGAGGGAAGGCCTTATTTGCAAATGTGGAGAGGGGTGTGGGTATCTTTTTGCAAAATTCCCATAGTTTCCTTCCTATCCGTCGGATATAAATCGGACGGCCTATATTGCAGGATGGTAGGCACACCATCATCACCAACTCTGTTTTTAATAAGAGTAGAGAAAAAAAGAGTAGAGAGTAGAGAAGTAGAGATAAATATTAAATATAAAATAAATATAACAGTAGAGAAGAGAGTAGAGATAGCAGGGACATCGGGAAAGAATTGCGCGCACGCGGGAAAAATCGGCCGGGCGCGCGCTAGTTTTGGCGCGCGGCGTCCGGCGCGCTTTATAAAATCCAACGCCCTCCCACCGCTCTGTGCCTTGCCACTGCTCTCTCCCCGCTCTGTGCTTTGCCACCGCTCTCTCCCCGCTCTGTGCTTTGCCACTGCTCTCTCCCCGCTCTTTCTCCCCTCACTGCCGCTGTCGGTGTCAAAACCGGCGGATCTCGGGTAGGGGGTCCCAAACTGTGCGTCTAGGATCGATGGTAACAGGAGACGGGGGACACGATGTTTACCCAGGTTCGGGCCCTCTCTATGGAGGTAATACCCTACTTCCTGCTTGATTGATCTTGATGAATATGAGTGTTACAAGAGTTGATCTACCACGAGATCGTACTGGCTAAACCCTAGAAGTCTAGCCTATGTGAATATGGTAATGAGTACATGTATCCGGACTACGCTCTCCGGTTTATATAGACATCGGAGAGATCTAGGGTTACATGGAGTCGGTTACATAAGAGGGAATCTTCATAGTCGGTCGCCAAGCTTGCCTTCCACGCCAAGTAGAGTCCAATCCGGACACGGGTACAATCTTCGGCCTTCGTGTCTTCACAGCCCATCAGTCCGGCCCAATGAATAACAGGCAGGACGCCCGAGGACCCCTTAGTCCAGGACTCCCTCAGTAGCCCCTGAACCTGGCTTCAATGACGACGAGTCCGGCGCGCTGATTTGTCTTCGCCATTGTAAGGAAGGTTCCCTCCTTCCGAACTCTGGAATAGTCTTCGGATGTAGTAAGTATATCCGAACCCGTGTATGTAATTGTAGAGAACACAATATTCCACAGGTCCGACCTGCTGACAACTGTTTATGACATTGCATTACGCCTGCTCGGTTATTATTTCCAGCCGTTGGCTAGCCCCTCGCCTCACGTCTCGGGATGCAGTTTTATCGGCACGTCTTGTCAAAGCAGGGATCGTGTCCCTTATTCATGGGATTTTCAATAATGTAGGCGTGGGTAACCCAACCGTCCCCTGGGTACAACTCTTTGAGGATAGGTAAGTTTCGAGACCCAGGAGGGGATGCTCAATATTCTCGGCCTTTATATAGGGACCCAGACTTGTCTTTTCTCTTTTGCGCTTGGTTCTTCCCCAACCCCAGCCACCTCGAGTTCCAGCCCTCGGGTTCCAATCACCACCAACCCCAATCATGTCCGGGTCCAGCCGTTCAGGCCGGTGGGTGGCCTCTTCTGTCACGGAGGAGGATATTGCGAAGCTCCGCGTGGCGAGGTATCTGACCCCAGAAATCCTTCATCGGCTTCCCACCGAGGGGCAGGTTATTCCCACCCCCAAATCTGGCGAGAGGGTAGTATTTGTGTCCCACTTCCTCCATGGGTTAGGGTTCGCGCTCAACCCCTTCGTCCGGGGGCTCATGTTCTACTATGGGCTAGATTTTCACGATCTGGCCCCGGACTCTGTTCTTCTCATCTCGACATTCATCGTCACATGTGAGGCCTTCCTCCGAACTCCTCCGCACTTTGGTGTGTGGCTCAAGACTTTTGACGTGAGGCCGCGGGTGGCAGAGGAGGAACAGGTAGAGTGCGGCAGCATCGTAATAGGCAAGCTTGTCGACGCGGTTTGGTTTGAAGGATCCTTCGCCGAGTCTTCCGGCATGTGGCAGCAGGGGTGGTTTTATATCAACGAGCCGCGGGGCTCCAAGTGGGCGCCTACGTCTGCGTTTCGACCCAGCCCTCCGATTCAGCTTGCTTCATGGATCAATAAGGGATTGGACTAGGGATCCGCCAATGAAGTGCAGACTCTGCAAAGTCGCATCCGGAGCCTTTCTGAAAAGGGCATGCCGGACCCTGCCATGTCAGCGGCGGCCTCTCCGTATGTGGGAGCTTAATCCAGAAGGGCGACGGACTCTTCAGCACTTCTTCGGCGCTACGCACGAAGGGATGTGGAAGTTATATTTCGGGGAGCGAGAGCAATGGCCGGACACCACCGAAAACGTTGACCTTGACTGCAATCACCCAGACACTTCGGTAAGTATTCAATGTCCGAACACCTTCCATTCTAGCATCTCTTGACAAGATATTGAACAATCCGTCCCTATACTGGACTGGATAAACAAAGCGGTGTTAATCTGGTCTCCGGTGCCCCTTCCCGAAGACTCTGCGACCGCCCTGCTGATGAGGATGCTGACTCGGACACCGTACCAGGTGTCTGCCAAGGGGGGCGAGAGCGGGGAGCCCAGAGGTGATGCCCGCCCTGAGGACGAATTAGTCTCTGTGTTCGGGGAAACCGAAACCCTTTTGCCCATGGGCAAAGGTGCAGAGGGGGCCCCCCATGGCAAGAAGAGGGCCGCTTCCGGAGGTCAGGAGGGGAAACCTTCCAAGAAAGGGAAAACACCATCGTCGGGCGGCTTGAGCCGGGCAAGCGATGTCGATGTAGAGCTTTATGATGAGGACAAACCTCTGGCCAAACCGTAAGTGTAGCGGGGTATTTTAATCATACCTCATTCCTTTCTTATTACTGAAGTAATCCCCCGACATATGTACTCCTCGCAGGTTAACGCCTGGTGTTTCTCAATCATCTTCCTCCTCGGGAGACCTTCTTCTAGGGATGATGGAGAGTGACACGCCTTCTCCAGCCTCCTCGCCCAATAGGGCGGATGATTTTGAGGCATCGTCCCGGGGGGCTCCTCCCGATCGACAAGTAGTGCAGGAAACAAAGAAGGCGTTACCCGAAGGTGGTGCCTCTGTCACTCGGGGTTCGGGAATCAAGTACGACGGCCCCGAACTATCCGATTTACAGCCGGAGACGATTCTGGAGGTGAGTGGGCGGATCCCTTCAAAGGAATGCCGTATTCCGGCGGCGGTTTCCGGAGACCCAGGAGCGCCGGAGACGCTGACGGACATGCTGCGACAAGCGTCCGTTTCAGAGGAGCATCGTGCCTTGATGGCTACGGTGGTCGAAAAGGTTTTATCCGCGAAGAGCGGGTTGAACGAGGCCTTTACGAGCCTTCTGAGGGGTTTTGAGGTTTGTGATGTAGTTTTGCCAATGGAATTTTATTGACAGAATGCACCTGTTGTATATGCAGTAGCCCCTGAGACTCGGATTGCCTTCCAAAGGAAGCGATCGGAGGATCGAAAAGATATGCTCAGGTACTAACCTTGATTTAACAATGAATACAGGCTGCCTCCCCTCCTGCGGCTACCCGAAATACGGAAGTGGCCGAACTGCAGCGGAAGCTGGATATTGCGGAGGATGACATTGCATTGATCAACAGGCGTCTTGACGACTCACAAGGTATATATTTCGAGCATTCCTTACACCAATGTGCTTGTATTTTAAGCCTGACTCTAAAAAGAGTTTTATATGACATGTGCATGAATGTAGATGGTGCTGCCGCCGTGGAGGCCTTTCGGGCGGAGGTAGCCCGGGCCAAGAAGCAGGCCCGGTTTAGTAATGCGGCTGCCGAAAAGGCATCGGCTGAGTTGAAAGCCGAACAAGCTACGCGGCGCCAAGACAAGGAGAAGATGTCCACCATGGCGCATGACTTAGAGAATGCGGCTAGCCGCTGTAAACTTCTTGAGAAGGAAACTGAAGCCAAAATGGCTGAACTTGACAAGGCCTTACGAGAGGCGAGAGAAGCGCGGTCTGAATCCAGAGCGGCCCGTGAGGAAATCCGGCAAGCTGGGGACATTGCGGCTGGCAAGCCGTTTTTGCTGCAGACTAAGTTCGGCGATCCGAACTATGCTCAGCTTAACCAAGTATGGAGTTCTCCGGACAGACTTACCGAAGAGTTCTTCGGATGCGGCGCATTTTTACCATGCACAAGAGGGGTATGCAATGGAGAAGCTTTTCTGGTCACAATTCAGCGCGTCAAAGCGCCCTCTGCTGCTGAATGAACAGATGTCCCATTGGGCCGAGCTGCATAGGATATCCGGCGCTGCCATGAAGAACGTCATAGTCCGGTTGTGGCCGACTGAGCCTGTTTCGAGTAGTTATTTCGGCCTGGTGCAGCGGCTTGTTGACGCGGTGCCACATATCGATGCTGTGAAGCGGTCGGCGTGCATTGAGGGTGCACGGATGGCCTTTGCCCGAGTCAAAATGTTCCGGGGAAAGATGAAGGCCATCGATGTTGCAGCGAGGAGTCCACCCAAGGGCAAGGACCGTTGTGGGCTGGAGCACTATTTGGAAGACGTCCTAGAGGCCGCTCGCTTGATAGAGGGTCAGTGCTCGAAAGACATAATATTCAAGTGATGTATGTAAGGGTTGTAACAGACAACTTTTATAGTTAATCTATTTTTATATTTTGCTCGAAAGCTTAAATTCCTCCTGTGCGGCCGTTTTAGTATAATCTGAAAGTTTTCCAGTCGTCGGCTTCAGCCCCCTCGTAGGAAGTACGGGGGTGTTCGGAAAAGCATTTAATCACTCTTTATCCAACGTCTTGGTTCATAAAGGAGGTGATAATGCGGCGAACTAGGCAATTGGACTATAGGGCGTTAACACTTTCACTTAGCCATAGGAGTTTTATCGTGAGGCTACGACATAGCCCCTGGTACGTATACGGCGTATTGTAATATCGTGCCTTACATATTTTGATCTAAAAAAGATCCTTCGTGTGACACGGAGAATCGCTAAAGATTCGAATAAATCGTCAAGTGGTTGACCAGCTCTCGCCGCATCATGACAGTCAGTTTTCGGCTTTCTCTACTGAGGTGCTCATCCGGTTTAGGCCAGGGCACAATCGCAGTAGTTCTCCCTTTACTACCCTAGCCGATAGAGCGGAACGTAGGGTAGCAAGCACAGGAGCCGGGCAACCCAACTGTTGACCAAAGACAATGATTCGGAGCTGATGCATAAAAGGCCAAACTTGCAACGCCGAAGTACGCTATAGAGCTGTTCGGACTTTAACTGGCGACTCATTTGTTCCCATACCGGGCCCTGGCAAGTTATGCCGAGGTGCGTCTTGTAAGGCAGCCGTTATGACCAGACTCATTGTAGGAAGAGCATGGAAGATTAGTTCGGATGAAGTTTACTGGGAGCGGAGCAATATGGCAATGATAAATATATATAAATAGTAAAAAACCACAACCCGGCTATTTGACATGCTCGGGGTTGGGAATGGAGGAAAAAGGCATAGTACAGGCTCAAAATAACGAGTGCGGTCTACAAAAACTTATTTTGGACCTCCTGTCGCACGTCTGCGCCGCCCGTCCTCGGGGAGGGGAATCCTTAACGGAAGTGGCCCCTTAGGTGAGTGTACGGATCCGAACTCCGATAGAGTCCGATGTAGATGCTGTCCTGATGGTCACCTGTTTTTAAGAGATAATAAAGAAAAGTAAGGAAAACAGATAAAAAACGTTACGGGAATGCTTGCAGGGTTGTCCGTATTGTGCTTCCGCCGATGCCCATGGTATCTTGAGCGCGTAGTGATGTACGCGTGGTGTAAATCTTGCCAGTATAGTGGGTAGGTGGCGGAAGCCGAACTGCTATTTCCGTTCCGGGAGTGGTCGAACTTCGGAGGGAAACTGTTTCTGGCCCCTGGTGTTCGGCTGGCGAGCCGCTCCGTCGTGTTTATCGCCTGGTGGCCTCCTCCCCTTGTGCTCGGCGTTAAGCTTGCCTGCCTGCTTGAAGACCCAACAGTTTCTGTTGGTATGATTGGCTGGCTTATCAGGGTGACCGTGAATCTGACAAGGTCGGTCCAATATCCTGTCAAGGGTGGATGGTCCATCCTGGTTTGCCTTTAATGGCTTCTTCCGTTGACCGGGTTTCGGATTGTGAAATCCGGCGTTGACCGCTGTGTCGCATAATCTTTCATTATTATTGCGACTGTTGTGTTCGGTTTGTCGTGGCTTGTCGTTGCCGTCTCGGATTTCGGAAGTGCCCGGGTCGCTGGCGTTGTTGCTTTTACGAGCGAGCCAGTTGTCTTCTCCCGCGCAAAAGCGAGTCATTAGAGCGGTAAGGGCTGTCATGGATTTAGGTCCTTCCTGGCCGAGGTGACGCGCTAGCCATTCATCCCGGATGCTATGTTTGAAGGCCGCAAGGGCTTCCGCGTCCAGACAGTCGACAATTTGGTTCTTTTTGACTAAAAACCTAGTCCAGAGCTGCCTGGCTGACTCGCCGGGCTCCTGGACAATGTGACTCAAGTCATCGGCATCTAGTGGCAGGACATGTGTTCCTTGGAAGTTGTCCCGAAAGGCGTCTTCCAAATCTTCCCAGTTGTCAATAGAATTTTCTGGCGAACTGTTTAGCTAGTACCGAGCTGGCCCTTTGAGCTTGAGAGGTAAGTATTTAATGGCATGAAGGTCGTCTGCACGAGCCATGTGAATATGGAGGAGGTAATCCTCAATCCATACCGCGGGATCTGTTGTTCCATTGTATGATTCGATGTTAATGGGTTTAAACCCGTCTGGGAATTCATGCTCCATTACCTCGTCAGTGAAGCAGAGAGGGTGTGCGGCTCCTCTATGTTGGGCCACACTGTGAAGCACCTCCGGCGGACTCCGCTTATGGTTTTCGGACCGGGCATGGTCGGGTCTGTTGTGTTCGAATAGATAACCGTCGTCACTGGTCGGGGCATGTCCCCGCGGTCTGGGTGTCGATTTTGTGTGTCCTGTTCTACCCTCCAGGTCTTGTTGGATGTCGCGAGTGTTCCCCCGAGCTGCTTTATTCTTGCTTGGACGACCAGATGGGTTGGTATGGTGCTCTGCTTGGGCTGCTGCTTTGTCTGGACTGAACTGTGGTCGGCCCACCACACTATTCGATGGTGGTGTGGGCTCCAACGCCCTGCCATTGTACTGAGGGAGCCACCTACTCTTGGGGTGGCTTTTGTCTGGTCCGCTAAGGCCGTATTCTATGGCGGCCAAGACTTCGGTCCATCTATCATTGAGCAAATCTTGGCTTGCTTGAAGCTGCAGGTGCTTCTTCCTTAGGCTCCTTGCAGTGGCTATAAGCCGGCGTTTAAAGCGCTCCTGCTCGAGAGGTTCCTTAGGCACGATAAAATCCTCGTTGCCGAGGATCTCCTCCTCCTCGGAGAGTGGGAGATAATTGCTGTCCTCTGAGTCTCCATATGTGGCCTGTTCATCAGGGCTGTCTTGCCCGCTTTCCTGTTCCTCCTGTTCGGGTTCTACCTCAACAGGGTCTTCATTGTCCGGAGTGTTGTCTTTTCTAGTGCTAGCAGTGTTTTATCTTGGGCGATATGACTTGGAGCGGCGCCGTGGGCGCCGGTGTTCGGAATATGTGCCAGGAGGTTTATTCTCGACTAGATCCTCCTTGCCATCATCGAGAGCGCCGTCAGGTGTGTCTATCATACACACGTCATACCAGGAAGTGGCCATCCCGTGTCTAGCGGGTAGAAAGGTCTGGCCCTGCCCCTCATCGTCGTCCATACCGTCGATGTCTTCGGAGCGGGGGTCAGGCGTGTTGGTTGGGTCTTCAATGGTGGCAATGAAGTGGGTGGCGGGTGGGAAGCAAAATTCTCCATCATCCGCCGTAAGTTCGAACCGAACATAGTTCGGCGACGAGTCATCTGCCAGGGATAGGTTTTTCAATGAGTTTAGCAGGTCGCCCATGGGAGAGTGTTGGAAGACATCTGCGGCGCTGAACTTGAAGATCAATAACTGATTGAGTTCGGTATCCGCGGGCTCGCAGGGTTCAGAACTCGACACCGGAGAGGAGTCCGGGGTTCTGTTGATGCAGATACCGTACGAAGTGGAATCTGCGAGCAGCTCCAACGCCGTAGAATCGGTAGCCCCCGCGATGGGCGTGAGCTTCCCATCTTCGGACGACTTGATCTGCTCCGGATCTAAGGCCAGAGTTGCTACAGGGGCTCTCTCCTGGATGCGGACCGATGACAGGTTTAAGCCATGTTCATCGGGGTAACGGGGAGCGATTGCCGCGGTCTCGAATCCGTCGAAGATCAAGTCTCCACGGACGTCCGCAACGTAGTTCAAGCTTCTGAATCTCACCTGATGGACAGGGGCGTAGCTGTCGATCTGCTCCAGATGGCCAAGCGAGTTGGCCCGCAGTACGTAGCCGCCGAATATGAAGATCTGTCCGGGGAGAAAGGTTTCTCCCTGAACAACGTCATCACTGACGATCGAAGGGGCCATCGAGTCCTTTGCCGACGGCACAGTGGAACTCTCAATGAAAGCACCAATGTCGGTGTCAAAACCGGCGGATCTTGGGTAGGGGGTCCCGAACTGTGCGTCTAGGATCGATGGTAATAGGAGACGGGGGACACGATGTTTACCCAGGTTCGGGCCCTCTCTATGGAGGTAATACCCTACTTCCTGCTTGATTGATCTTGATGAATATGAGTGTTACAAGAGTTGATCTACCACGAGATCGTAATGGCTAAACCCTAGAAGTCTAGCCTATGTGAATATGGTAATGAGTATATGTATCCGGACTACACTCTCCGGTTTATATAGACACCGGAGAGATCTAGGGTTACATGGAGTCCGTTACATAAGAGGGAATCTTCATAGTCGGTCGCCAAGCTTGCCTTCCACACCAAGTAGAGTCCAATCCGGACACGGGTACAATCTTCGGCCTTCATGTCTTCACAGCCCATCAGTCCGGCCCAACGAATAACAGGCCGGACGCCCGAGGACCCCTTAGTCCAGGACTCCCTCAGCCGCCGCGCCACCATGTGTCGCGTCGCCGTGAAACTTGGGGATACCGCGGCGTCTGCACGCGCCCCTCCGGCGGCTTCTCCGCCGAGATCTGGTTCGGCGGGATGCGCCTCGGCCTCGGCAATTTTGACACCGCCAATGAGGCCGCCCGCACATACGAAGCGGCGGCGTGGCGCCTCCGGTGGCCTCATAAAACATTGAACTTCCCCAATGTGCCAACGCGGGAGCGGGCGCAGGAGCTCGCGCCTTTGCCGCGGTTTATCACCGACGAGGATCGTTGCGACAACCAAAGGCGGGAGCACCGTCTCGGCATCGCCAAGATGGACGAGGAAGCCATGGCGCTGTGGTGCCAACGTTTCCTACAGGACATCATGAACGAGCGCGAGTTCTACGCACAAAGGATGGCGGAGAGGGAGAAGAGGAGGGCGGAGCGAGCCGCCTATCGCGAGGATAAGCGTACGCGAAAAGCGGACGCTCAATTCAACATGAGGCTAGGAGCAGCGTCGCCCTGGGAATCCGACGACGATCGGTATCTTCACGCCTACATTGAGATGTCAGAGGAGGACATCACCGAGGAGGAGTCGGACGATGAGGAGTAGTTGAACTATCTATTTTTTATCTATCTATGCTGAGAACTATCCTCTACTCTCTATCTCTACTTCTCGATCTTAGCACTGTAAACGCTTTTTTAAAGCGCCATGCGTTGCGCTTCTGTTGGAGGTGCTCTAACATGGCAGACGAGTGCTTTAATGTTGCCCACAAGATGCGTGAGTATTACTAGTAGTATATTTTTCTTTCCATGTTGAGATTTTAAGACCACGAGTGCGACCATGCAGAGGAGCAATGAAGACCAAACACGGGATATTTGGGACATCTTCAAGGAGCGTGGCAAGTTAAAGAGCAGCTGCACCGAACCTGTAAAACAAGCTTTGGTAAGTAACACCCTTCCAATTACTTCCATTTAGCCTCGTGTTCTTCGATGTGTATATGTTGTAGTTTCTATTTCTCGTAGCCCCGTGTTCTTCGATGTGTAATAAGAAGAGTCTTAATCGTCCTAATGCTTTCATTTTTAGCTTGATGTAGGAAGTGGGTGTTCTCACCTTATAGTCTGTTTTTATATTTTTCCTTTTGAATTCACTTCTGCGAGTCTTGTTTATCTGGCTTCTACTAAATGGATCTGGGTTGCTCTGAGTATTGATCTAAAAAAGAAGTAACTTCATGTCAGGATGCGGTTCCTGCGAGGAGGGAAGTATGGTCAACCTCCAGATCATGTTTCCAAAATGAGGCTAGATTACACACAAGGTGCCAGTTCCCCAACGATGCTGGATTAGACAGAAGGTGCAAATTCCCAGATGATGCTGGATTACACACAAGCTAGGTGGAGTCGTTAGCTGTTCGTGTCCTCGCGGCTCTAATAAAGGCTGAAAGAAAGCATGCAGCAGCCCTTGAGAATGTAGCTGAGTTCCTGAAGAAGCGAAAAGAGCAATCAGATGCTCTCTTCACCCAAGCCAAAGAAGAGATGGAAGAAGCCAGAAATAAGCTAGCAGAGGCAGAGCAGGCTAGGCGTCTCCTGCTATCTAATACTATTGTCAATACAAAATTTCCTTCATAATAGCTAGGTTCAAATGTTTATCCACTCAGCATGCCTGTTGTGATGCCCGTGCATCTACTGATGTGGCACAAAATAATTTTTTTTCGGGTCATGTAATAACGACAATTACTTTCCAAACAATAACAGACGAAGCATTGGACATGGTATAGTTCACGCGCAAGCCCGACATTCCAAGTTCAACTTCCACATCAAACTCATGTTCACAGATATCTGCACATTCATAGATAATGTCCACAACCATGATTCACTTCAAAGCCAAAAAAAAATGTCAGGAGAGTTATAAATAAAGAAAAACCTCTAGTTCCTGCTACCACTGCGAGCACAACAAGTCAAGACCATGCATAATTAATTATATTTTGGTCATTTGTTGTGTTCTAAAATGTCGGCCGGCTCGCAGAAGGACGTGTTGCCGGCACACGCGCGGATTCAATGGAGGCAGGCGGGGCAGTCTGAAGCCGGTTGCATGCGGCGAGGAGGCATGTTCAGCCCGGCCTGCAGCGAGTGGGGCCCTCTTGGCCGACGCGCCGGTTCAATGCCTGCGCTATGAGAGGTCGCGCCCGTGTTAGAGCAATCACTCCCTCCAGTCCTTTTTTGTTTGGGTATAACAAAAATTTGGTTTCCATTCACATTTTACAAGTAAAATTAGTGGACAAACTTTGACCCAAACTACGATGGGGACCAGTAAACTGGAACAGAGGTAGTAGTTTTTTTTATCAAAGAAGGGTTCCCCCCTTCTGATTTTCATTACTGAAAACCAACATCTAAACCATAGTATTTGCCCTAGAACTACCATGTTCAACATCTCGCAACATAAACCCATACAACCATATGCCAAGGAGGTAGTAGTTATGAATTCCATATTCGCTCCATACCAATCATTCTAAAAACTACTTAGTACATATAACGCGCCATTGAATATCGGAACTCTTACCCCGCTAAAAAAATGATATTTTAAACGTGGCTACTCGATCTGTGGCAACTGGCGAGCCACCGCCTCTAGGTCGTTCACCTGTGGCCCCAACCATCAACTCCTACGGATCAAATTATCACGCGAGCTGACTATACCTACAAAGATGCGCCACCACGTAGCCGGTACCCGCGCATGCAGCAATCGTGCACCTAGGGTTTTAGGGTTTATTTGTTAACGGTGCCTTTACGTAACTCTCATGTGTGCGAGACAGCGAGAGACCGACTGCGTGTGTGCACCTCATCTCTTCGTATATGTACTCCACCGTTTGTCTGGTGTCCAAAAAATTATACAGTGGTAATAACTACTCCCTCCGTTCCATAATGTAGTGCCTATAGATTTTTTTGAAAAGTCAAACCTCACAAACTTTGACCAAGTTTGTGGAGAAAAATATTTACATCTAGAGTGCGAAACATATATCACTAGATTCGTCATATGATGTAGTTTCACATTATATATTTTTGCTATTGTAGATATAAATATTTTTCTCTACAAACTTGGTCAAAGTTTGCAAAGTTTGACTTCTTAAAAAATCTATAGGCACTACATTGTGGAACAATGCGTTGCCACACGATCAAAGTTGATTAATACATATTCACTGATTTGATAGAAAAAAGAGTCTAGTTTTGAAATAGGTATATCACTAAAAATATGTTATGTTTCACTCAAAATATATTCCTTTGGCGGTTTTGATGAGATAAGGGAGGAATGTTGTTGGTTTCAAGATTCGAGAAGTGGTATATGTCTAATTTCTACTCTTACTAGCAAGATGCCCGTGCGTTGCATGGAACATCAAGATCTTGTGGGAGAAAGGGATGAACGAGGGAAGGCCTTATCTGCAAATGTGGAGAGGAGTGTGGGTAAATTGCCATAGTTTCCTTCCTATCCGTTAGATATAGATCGGACGACCTATATTGCAGGATGGCAGGCACACCATCATCACCGCCTATGCTTTTTTATAAGAGTAGAGATAAAAAATAGAGTTGGCGATGATGGTGTGCCTGCCATCCTGCAATATAGGCCGTCCGATTTATATCTAGCGGATAGGAAGGAAACTATGGCAATTTTGCAAAAGGATACCCACACCCCTCTCCACATTTGCAAATAAGGCCTTCCCTCGTTCATCCTTTTCTCCCACAAGATACACTACTCATACAAATGCATCTTGATGTTTCATGCAACGCATGGGCATCTTGCTAGTTGTTGCAAAAAGCCCATGTGTGTGTGAGAGAGAGGAGGAGGACGGAGTGCATGTGTGACAAAGACACAAAGAGTGTGTGCGAGAGGTATCATCTTAAAATGAGGCGATAGTGTGTGTGTGCACGATCGAGAGGGAGTGTCTCAAGAAGGGAAGAAAAATCTACATAGATACAAGGAGCACGAGAGAGACATGTATGCGATAGTGGAAGCACGAGTGTGCGGGTGTATAAACCTATCTAGAGGCTAGTCGATAAATGTTTGTGAGAGAAGTACGAGTCGGGGGTGTGAAAGTGAGAGTTTTGTGTGTGTGAGAGAGAGACGGTAGTTGGGAAGGGGAGTGGAAGGAGGAGTTATGTGTGTGAGAGAGGGGAGGGGGAGTTTGTCTGATCGGTAAACGAATGAATAATGTCAGTTTTATAACTGGGATGGAGACGGAAAGGAGACCGGAACAAATGTTGTGTCTGCAGGAGAGAGTAATTTTAGTGGTATGAGTCATATCTAGAGACATATAGGGTGTGTGAGAGAACCCCATAGAGAGAAAGACAAAGTGAAAGACGAGTGAGACTGTGTGTGTGGCGGTGAAAAAGAAAGGTTAGGTACCTAGTGATACCAGAGAACGGTAGAGACGTGAGAGATAATGAAAACCGTGTAATGTATAACGATAGGGAGAGTGTGACACTTCTCAAGGGAGACGTCGAGAGACCATGTTTGCGAAGATAGGAGAAACATGAAGTGAGCATGCGGGTGAGCTGGAGAAAAGAGAGTGATAGCTAAATGAAGGAGCATGCATGCAAGAGAGATGGGAGTGAAAGGAGTCAACATAAAAGGGATTCAAATATTTGAATTCAAGATGATGATACATGTAATTCATACTCGAACCAAAATTGATCTATCAAACATGCATACTCATATGAATTCACGCGCATCTATGTTATTTAATAGGTAGATATTACTGATCCATATATTTTAGTAGAACATAATTTGGTTTAAATTTTTTGAATTCAACCTTATGTTTTTGAGATCATTGTATTTGTAAATCATATTATACATATAAAGGAGCAGAATTCTTTGTTGTGCTTTTGAAAGTATATATACATATATATAATGATGTATATAGAATTTTATTCCAATCGAAAATGGATCCCGCCCGAACAAAAATAGAATACAAACTGGATTCGAATTGAGTTGGCACGGTAAACGTGCACTCTTGCTCTGCAAAAATTTGAACAACGAGGAAAGTCGCAGTAACTGCTCAAAACCAAAATCTGCGAGATGGAAATTACTGCCTATATATCCCTGCCACGCAAAGACTATCGGCTTGATTTCTATAGGTTTCGATAGGGGTAGGTTTGTAATTTCACTCAAACGTTACATAACCGCCTCTCACCCGGATTCATACACGGTGGGCGCCAAAACACAGTGTCTCCTCGGCCGAAATCGACTCCCTCCCCAATTCATACACAGTGGGCGCCAAAAACAAACTCTCGTCGGCAAATATTCGGTGTATGCGAGATTACCGTCCTATCCCCAACCGACTAATATTGCTGTGATGTAGGAAATTTTAAACAGGGGCTAAGTTTGTAAATTTCCTCGCATTTGAGACAAGCGCGCCTTGAAGACATGGTTCCCCCTTCCTCTCTCCCTCCATTTCCCCATTCGTACTCCATGGGCGCCAAAACACCCTCTCCACCCCAGCCTCCTCCGTCCGCCACCCCATCCACCGCCGTCCTCCTCCACCATGCCGGAGCTGATACCCCGATGCCGTCGGCCATTACAAGAGATCGACCTCTCTCATCCACGGCTTCGGACCGGGATCCTTGCATCCCGTCCTGTCGCTTCATCCCCGCTGTCGTCCACCTTGCCGGCGCCGCTCCCACGACCGTCCCGTCCACCGCGCCCTGCCGCCACCGTCTACCCTCCTAGATCTGCTTCCATGCCGCCGACAGCCATCGCTACCGCAGCACCGTCAAATTCTCAGCAGATGCATACACGGCGCCGCACCAGAGGCGGCACTCTTTCGTATCTGCTCAACTTATTTATCGCAACAAGAAAATAGATTGCCACTGCTTTACTCTGATTTCTTGTCCATCACTTACTTGTTAGTTGAAAGCAAACATTGGTTGCAAAGTTGACTTTGTCCGATTTGCACCTTCAGATCCGCCATGGCACGCTCAACACTATACTCGCAATGCTTATGGTTTTCCCCTTTTATATTCCACACTAGTTAAATGACAGTACACTAAATTTCAAAATTGGGTCAGTCGATTTTTGAGAGCTCGCCGGAGTTCGCCGGTGCGAAGGAAGGGGCTCGGGTGGGGACGGTGGTTGTGGAGGGCGGTGGTGGGGCCTCGCCGAACAAAGAAAACTCGACGCGGGGGGGGGGGGGGTGGGGGGGGTGGTGGCGGAGGAACACAGGCGGTGGGGACCGGTGGTTCGGCCGACGGCCCGTGCGGTGTTCTGTATGGGAAGAATCAGAGACGAGGAAGAAGAGGGGTTAGGAGACATAGGATCTTCATCCAACCGCCTGAAATGCTCGACTGACCCAAATGACAGAAGTCACGCGACTTGCATGCAGACATGCCTTTATATTCAGTACCATCATCGTACCTGCTTAGCACTGCTCCTGAATCCATCAAGCTAAACAATGTGCCACTCATAATTCCAAACTTGTTGCTCAAATACAAATCTGATATGATGCCGATGTTACTAAAACATATAACGTTTAATTGGTCAGCTAATGTTCCTACTTTACTTTCGAAAGCACGTGCACCTGATACGTCTCCGTCGTATCTATAATTTTTGATTGTTCCATGCCAATATTATACAACTTTCATATACTTTTGGCAACTTTTAATACTATTTTTTGGGACTAACATATTGATCCAGTGCCCAGTGACAGTTCCTGTTTGTTGCATGTTTTATGTTTCGCAGAAATCCCATATCAAACGGAGTCCAAACGGGATAAAAACGGACGGAGAATATTTTTGGAATATTTGGGAAATATGGGAAGAAGAATCAACGCGAGACGGTGCCCGAGGTGGCCACGAGGCAGGGGGCGCGCCTGCCCCCCGGGCGCGCCCCTGACCCTCGTGGGCCCGCCGTAAGGCGGTTGCTGCTCTTCTTTGGCCGCAAGAAAGCTAATTTTCGGAAAAAAAAATCTTGGCAAAGGTTTCAATCCAATCAGAGTTACGGATCTCCGGATATAGAAGAAACGGTGAAAGGGTAGAATCCCAGAGCGCAGAAACAGAGGGAGACAGATCCAATCTCGGAGGGGCTCTCGCCCCTCCCATGCCATGGAGACCAAGGACCAGAGGGGAAACCCTTCTCCCATCTAGGGAGGAGGTCAAGGAAGAAGAAGAAGGAGGGGGGCTCTCTCTCCCTCGCTTCCGGTGGCGCCGGAGTGCCACCGGGGGCCATCATCATCACCGCAATCTTCACCAACAACTTCACCGCCATCATCACCAACTCTTCCTCCCTCTATGCAGCGGTGTAACCCCTCTTTTACCCGCTGTAACCTCTACTTAAACATGGTGCTCAACGCTATATATTATTTCCCAATGATGTATGGCTATCCTATGATGTTTGAGCAGACCCGTTTTGTCCTATGGGTTAATTGATGATCGTGATTGGTTTTAGTTGCATGTTTTATTATTGGTTCTATCCTATGGTGCCCTCCATGTCGCGCAAGCGTGATGGATTCCCGCTGTAGGGTTTGCAATATGTTCATGATTTTCTTATGGTGGGTGGCGTGAGTGACAGAAGCATATACCCGAGTAAGTAGGTTGTTTGCGTATGGGATAAAGAGGACTTGATACTTTAATGCTATGGTTGGGTTTTACCTTAATGATCTTTAGTTGTTGCGGACGCTTGCTAGAGTTCCAATCATAAGTGCATATGATCCAAGTAGAGAAAGTATGTTAGCTTATGCCTCTCCCTCATATGAAATTGCAATAGTGATTACCGGTCTAGTTATCGATTGCCTAGGGACAAATAACTTTCTCGTGACAAAAAGCTCTTTACTAAAACTAATTTAGTTGTGTCTTTATCTAAACAGCCCCTACTTTTTCTTTACGCGCTCTTTATTATCTTGCAAACCTATCCAAAAACACCTACAAAGTACTTCTAGTTTCATACTTGTTCTAGGTAAAGCGGACGTTAAGCGTGCGTAGAGTTGTATCGGTGGTCGATAGAACTTGAGGGAATATTTGTTCTACCTTTAGCTCCTTGTTGGGTTCGACACTCTTACTTATCGAAAGAGGCTACAATTGATCCCCTATACTTGTGGGTTATCAAGACCTTTTTCTGGCGCCGTTGCCGGGGAGTTATAGCGTGGGGTGAATATTCTCGTGTGTGATTGTTTGCTTTATCACTAAGTTATTTTTACTTGCTGTTCTTAGTTGTTCTTTATCTTATTTATGGATATGGAAGACGAAATACCAAAAAAATTAGGTGTATTTGCTACTCATGGAGATGGGGAACCTCCTAAAACCCTCGATGCTCGTTATGTGACAGATATTATGTACTACTTTGATAATCCTGAGAAAACCCCATTTAATCTGGTAATGGGAGACACGTTGTATCAACGTGAATACTTTAGGGATTATCGCTTGACTCAAAAAGAGAAACTATTATGGGATCAAATTTATATGTTGTGGTATGCTCGGCAAGTATGCTTGAGCTATGATTATACTTGTTGCTCTAGGATGAAGGCTCCACACCTTCCCTTTTAATGCAAATTTAATGATAATAAAACCTTGGCTTCTTATGCTAATGGTATATATGATTACTATGATGTGGAACAAATAGAAGAATTTGTTGCTTTTATGGGTGCTTATGAAATTGAATCTTTGTTCAAAGAGTGTGAAAATCTTTATGATGCTGTTTATAGACCTGAAAATTTAGCTATCCTTAAATATTGCTATGAGAATTATGAATTCAACTCCGATATTGATGAATTTATTGAGAAAGTCTCCGATGTCCAAGAAGAGACTAATATTTTGCAGGAGCCTATGAAAGAAGAAATTAATGACATTGTGAGCTCATTGGATGAAAAAGATGAGGAGGAGAGCGAAGAACAAAAGGAGGAAGAGCGGATTGATCACCCGTGCCCACCTTCTAATGAGAGTAACTCTTCAACTCATACATTGTTTAATTTCCCTTCGTGCTTACCGAAGGATGATTGCTATGATGATTGTTATGATCCCATTGATTCTCTTGAAATATCCCTTTTTGATGATGCTTGCTATGCTTGTGGCCAAGATGCCAATATGAATTATGCTTATGGAGATGAACTTGCTATAGTTCCTTATGTTAAACATGAAATTGTTGCTATTGCACCCACGCATGATAGTCCTATTATCTTTTTGAATTCTCCCAACTACACTATATCAGAGAAGTTTACCTTATTAAGGATTATATTGATGGGTTGCCTTTTACCGTTGCACATGATGATTTTGATAGATATAATATGCATGTGCTTGCTGCTCCTACTTGCAATTATTATGAGAGAGGAACTACATCTCCGCCTCTCTATGTTTCCAACATGATAAAATTGCAAGAAACTGTTTATACTATGCATTGGCCTTTACTTTGTGTGCATGAATTGTTCTTTTATGACATGCCGATGCATAGGAAGAGAGTTAGACTTCGTCACTACATGATATATGTTACTTTGTGCTCACTACTAAATTACAAATCATTGTTAATTAAAATTGGCTTTGATATACCTTGGGATCCGGGTGGATTCATTACTTGAGCACTATATGCCTAGCTTAATGGCTTTAAAGAAAGCACTGCCAGGGAGACAGCCCGGAAGTTTTAGAGAGTCATTTATTTATGTTGAGTGCTTTTATATAGTTTAAAAACAAAAAAATAAAGAGGAACTTTTTCAAAAAGGAAAGTGAAAGTGAGAAAGACAAGCATGGTTGAAGTGGGGGAGCTCCTTGAACTTTGTTCATGCTCACAGAAACTTTGTGAATCTTGATTATAGAAACTTTTCAACAAAAATAATTATCCCCTTGCACAATTCCATTGTATTATAAAAATAATGTGCTAAGGTTTGCCTTTAGGATGTTTACAATGCTTGTTGGTTGGTGCGGTGCAGGACAGAAACTTTGGCTGTAGTGCGCGATTTTACATTTTTTACTGGAATGTCAAACGGTTCTGAAACTTTTTGCACTGTCTTTCTATACAAATTGTTTATTTTCCTAATTTTGGCAGAATGTTTGGAGTACCAGAAGTATGGTGAATGTTCAGATTATTACAGACTGTCCTGTTTAAAACAGATTCTGTTTTTGATGCTTAGTTTGCTTGTTTTGATGAAACTATTGATTTATATCAGTGGATTAAGCCATGGAAAAGTTATATGACAGTAGCTATAATGCAAAAACAAAATATGAATTGGTTTGCAACGGTACCTAGAGTAGTGATTTGCTTTATTATACTAACGGATCTTACCGAGCTTTCTGTTGAGTTTTGTGTGGATGAAGTGTTCGAAGATCGAAGATGTCTCGATATGAGGATAAGGAGGAGAGGCAAGAGTTCAAGCTTGGGGATGCCCAAGTCACCCCAAGTAAATATTCAAGGAGACTCAAGCGTCTAAGCTTGGGGATGCCCCAGAAGGCATCCCATCTTTCTTCAACAAGTATCGGTATGTTTTCGGATTCGTTTCGTCATGCGATATGTGCAAATCTTGGAGTGTCTTTTGCATTTAGTTTTCATTTTTCTTTTATGCACCATGCTGGTATGAGATAGTCCATGGTTGATTTATAGAATGCTCATTGAACTTCACTTATATCTTTTGAGTATGGCTTTATAGAATGCTTCATGTGCTTCACTTATATCATTTTAAGTTTGGATTGCTTGTTTCTCTTAACATAAAAAACCGCCATTTATAGAATGCTCTTTTGATTCACTTATATGAGGGAAATATGCCCTAGAGGCAATAATAAAGTTATTATTTATTTCCTTATATCATGATAAATGTTTATTATTCATGCTAGAATTGTATTAACCGGAAACGTAATACTTGTGTGAATACATAGACAAACAGAGTGTCACTAGTATGCCTCTACTTGACTAGCTCGTTAATCAAAGATGGTTATGTTTCCTAGCCATTGACATGGGTTGTCATTTGATTAACGGGGTCACATCATTAGGAGAATGATGTGATTGACTTGACCCATTCCGTTAGCTTAGCACTCGATCGTTTAGTATGTTGCTATTGCTTTCTTCATGACTTATACATGTTCCTATGACTATGAGATTATGCAACTCCCGTTTACCGGAGGAACACTTTGTGTGCTACCAAACGTCACAACGTAACTGGGTGATTATAAAGGTGCTCTACAGGTGTCTCCGAAGGTACTTGTTGGGTTGGCGTATTTCGAGATTAGGATTTGTCACTCCGATTGTCGGAGAGGTATCTCTGGGCCCACTCGGTAATGCACATCACTTAAGCCTTGCAAGCATTGCAACTAATGAGTTAGTTGCGGGATGATGTATTATGGAACGAGTAAAGAGACTTGCCGGTAACGAGATTGAACTAGGTATTGAGATACCGATGATCGAATCTCCGGCAAGTAACATACCGATGACAAAGGGAACAACGTATATTGTTATGCGGTCTGACCGATAAAGATCTTCGTAGAAAATGTGGGAGCCAATATGAGAATCCAGGTTCCGCTATTGATTGACCGGAGACATGTATCGGTCATGTCTACATAGTTCTCGAACCCGTAGGGTCCGCACGCTTAACGTTTCGATGACAGTTATATTATGAGTTTATATGTTTTGATGTACCGAAGGTTGTTTGGAATCCCGGATGTGATCACGGACATGACGAGGAGTCTCGAAATGGTCGAGACATGAAGATTGATATATTGGAAGCCTATATTTGGATATCGGAAGTGTTCCGGGTGAAATCGGGATTTTACCGGAGTACCGAGGGGTTACCGGAACCCCCCGGGGGCTTAATGGGCCATAGTGGGCCTTTGTGGAGAAGAGGAGAGGCGGCCAGGGCAGGGCCGCGCGCCCCTCCCCTAGTCCGAATAGGACAAGGAGAGGGGGGCGGCGCCCCCCCTTTCCTTCCTCTCTCCCTCCTCTTTCCCCCTCCACTCCTAATCCAACTAGGAAAAGGGAGGGAGTCCTACTCCCGGTGGGAGTAGGACTCCACCTGGTGCGCCCCTCCTGGCTGGCCGCACCTACCCCCTTGCTCCTTTATATACGGGGGCAGGGGGCACCCTAGAGACACAACAATTGATCGTTTGATCTTTTAGTCGTCTGCGGTGCCCCCCTCCACCATAGTCCACCTCGATAATACTATAGCGGTGCTTAGGCGAAGCCCTGCGTCGGTAGAACATCATCATCGACACCACGCCGTCGTGCTGACGAAACTCTCCCTCAACACTCGGCTGGATCGGAGTTCGAGGGACGTCATCGGGCTGAACGTGTGCTGAACTCGGAGGTGCCGTGCGTTCGGTACTTGATCGGTCGGATCATGAAGACGTACGACTACATCAACCGCGTTGTGCTAACGCTTCCGCTTTCGGTCTACGAGGGTACGTGGACAACACTCTCCCCTCTCGTTGCTATGCATCACCATGATCTTGCGTGTGCGTAGGATTTTTTTTTGAAATTACTACGTTCCCCAACAGTGGCATCCGAGCCTGGTTTTATGTGTTGATGTTATATGCACGAGTAGAACACAAGTGAGTTGTGGGCGATATAAGTCATACTGCTTACCAGCATGTCATACTTTGGTTCGAAGGTATTGTTGGATGAAGCGGCCCGGACCGACATTACGCGTACGCTTACGCGAGACTGGTTCTACCGACGTGCTTTGCACACAGGTGGCTGGCGGGTGTCAGTTTCTCCAACTTTAGTTGAACCGAGTGTGGCTACGCCCGGTCCTTGCGAAGGTTAAAACAGCACCAACTTGACAAACTATCGTTGTGGTCTTGATGTGTAGGTAAGAACGGTTCTTGCTAAGCCCGTAGCAGCCACGTAAAATTTGCAACAACAAAGTAGAGGACATCTAACTTGTTTTTGCAGGGCATGTTGTGATGTGATATGTTCAAGACATGATGCTAAATTTTATTGTATGAGATGATCATGTTTTGTAACTGAGTTATCGACAACTGGCAGGAGCCATATGGTTGTCGCTTTATTGTATGCAATGCAATCACCATGTAATGCTTTACTTTATCACTAAGCGGCAGCGATAGTCGTAGAAGCATAAGATTGGCGAGACGACAACGATGCTATGATGAAGATCAAGGTGTCGCGCCGGTGACGATGGTGATCATGACGGTGCTTCGGAGATGGAGATCACAAGCACAAGATGATGATGGCCATATCATATCACTTATATTGATTGCATGTGATGTTTATCTTTTATGCATCTTATCTTGCTTTGATTGACGGTAGCATTATAAGATGATCCCTCACTAAATTATCAAAGTATAAGTGTTCTCCCTGAGTATGCACCGTTGCGAAAGTTCTTCGTGCTGAGACACCACGTGATGATCGGGTGTGATAGGCTCTACGTTCAAATACAACGGGTGCAAAACAGTTGCACACGCGGAATACTCAGGTTAAGCTTGACGAGCCTAGCATATAACAGATATTGCCTCAGAACACGGAGACCGAAAGGTCGAGTGTGAATCATATAGTATATATGATCAACATAGTGATGTTCACCATTGAAACTACTCCATCTCACGTGATGATCGGACATGGTTTAGTTGATATGGATCATGTGATCACTTAGAGGATTAGAGGGATGTCTATCTAAGTGGGAGTTCTTAAGTAATATGATTAATTGAACTTAAATTTACCATGAACTTAGTACCTGATAGTATCTTGCTTGTCTATGTTGATTGTAGATAGATGGCCCGTGCTATTGTTCCGTTGAATTTTAATGCGTTCCTTGAGAAAGAAAAGTTGAAAGATGATGGTAGCAATTACACGGACTAGGTCCGTAACTTGAGGATTATCCTCATTGCTGCACAGAAGAATTACGTCCTGGAAGTACCGCTGGGTGCCAGGCCTGCTGCAGATGCAACTGACGACGTTAAGAACGTCTGGCAAAGCAAAGCTGATGACTACTCGATAGTTCAGTGTGCCATGCTTTACGGCTTAGAACCGGGACTTCAACGACGTTTTGAACGTCATGGAGCATATGAGATGTTCCAGGAGTTGAAGTTAATATTTCAAGCAAATGCCCGGATTGAGAGATATGAAGTCTCCAATAAGTTCTACAGCTGCAAGATGGAGGAGAATAGTTCTGCAAGTGAGCATATACTCAGAATGTCTGGGTATAACAATCACTTGATTCAACTGGGAGTTAATCTTCCAGATGATAGCATCATTGACAGAATTCTCCAATCACTGCCACTAAGCTACAAGAGCTTCGTGATGAACTATAACATGCAAGGGATGGATAAGAGGATTCTCGAGCTCTTCGCAATGCTAAAGGCTGCGGAGGTAGAAATAAAAAAGGAGCATCAAGTGTTGATGGTCAATAAGACCACCAGTTTCAAGAAAAAGGGCAAAGGGAAGAAGAAGGGGAACTTCAAGAAGAACAGCAAGAAAGTTGTTGTTCAGGAGAAGAAACCCAAGTCTGGACCTAAGCCTGAGACTGAGTGCTTCTACTGCAAGCAGACTGGTCACTGGAAGCGGAACTGCCCCAAGTATTTGGCGGATAAGAAGGATGGCAAGGTGAACAAAGGTATATGTGATATACATGTTATTGATGTGTACCTTACTAATGCTCGCAGTAGCACCTGGGTATTTGATACTGGTTCTGTTGCTAATATTTGCAACTCGAAACAGGGGCTATGGATTAAGCGAAGATTGGCTAAGGACGAGGTGACGATGCGCGTGGGAAATGGTTCCAAAGTCGATGTGATCGCGGTCGGCACGCTACCTCTACATCTACCTTCGGGATTAGTTTTAGACCTAAATAATTGTTATTTGGTGCCAACGTTAAGCATGAACATTATATCTGGATCTTGTTTGATGCGAGACGGTTATTCATTTAAATCGGAGAATAATGGTTGTTCTATTTATATGAGTAATATCTTTTACGGTCATGCACCCTTGAAGAGTGGTCTATTTTTGTTGAAACTCGATAGTAGTGATACACATATTCATAATAATGAAGCCAAAAGATGCAGAGTTGATAATGATAGTGCAACTTATTTGTGGCACTGCCGTTTAGGTCATATCGGTATAAAGCGCATGAAGAAACTCCATACTGATGGACTTTTGGAACCACTTGATTATGAATCACTTGGTACTTGCGAACCGTGCCTCATGGGCAAGATGACTAAAACGCCGTTCTCCAGAACTATGGAGAGAGCAACAGATTTGTTGGAAATCATACATACAGATGTATGTGGTCCGATGAATATTGAGGTTCGTGGCGGATATCGTTATTTTCTCACCTTCACAGATGATTTGAGCAGATATGGGTATATCTACTTAATGAAACATATGTCTGAAACATTTGAAAAGTTCAAAGAATTTCATAGTGAAGTTGAAAATCATCGTAACAAGAAAATAAACTTTCTACGATCTGATCGTGGAGGAGAATATTTGAGTTATGAGTTTGGTCTTCATTTGAAACAATGCGGAATAGTTTCGCAACTCACGCCACCTGTTGGGGATATAACTACTGGAGTCACCCTCCCAGGAGGGGCCGGGTTATGCTATGACGATCATCACATGAAGCCCAATCTCAAATTTGAGGATGGCGGTTTAGTAATGGGCCTAAGGCCTAGAGGCGGCTTAAAGCCCGTAGTGATAAACCGCCGTTAAGGTATGACTTGTAGTGTAAGGCAAGAATAGTTAAGAGTCCAAGCCGGACACTGTTTATAAGCCGGCCGGGACTCTGAGAGCCGCTGGGCGTTAACCTCTCTATATAAAGGGACGACCCAACGGCGGTTCAGGACAAGTAAGATCAGATCGATAGCCAGGCATAGTGGTTTAGCTCCCTGGTCATCGAAACCCTAAGTAATTCCACCTCAACTGGAGTAGGCTTTTACCTTCACCGTAAGGGGCCGAACCAGTATAATCCTCGTGTCCTTTGTCCCGTTTAACCTCTTTAAGCTTCCTAGTTGCGATGGCTCCACGACTAAGTCCTTGCACGAGGACATGTGCCGTGACTATTCCACGACAGTTGGCGCCCACCATGGGGCCATCGCACGGTGGATTTGAGTTCTTGAAGGGCAGCTTCGAAGGGCTCAAGGGATACGCTGTGGGCCGGATGACCAAGAGTCGTCGCGGCAAGCTCTACATCGACGACGCAGGCTGGGGCCCCGACGCCGGCTCAATCGAGTACGGGTACCGGGTCCCCTTCGGCGGAATCCACGTTTTCATTGGCAAGATTGGTGAGCCGGGCCCTGAGCCGGACCTCTGCACCGACCTCGTCGAGACGGCTCAGCGTGCGAGACCCGCCTGGACTCTGCCTGCCTTGAAGCGTGCTTTCGTGGGATGCGTCCATGGAGGACTCTCTGAAGGATCTGGATCTGGCGATGAGACGGCCGCCCGCTCTGACGGCGAGTCGTCCACAGATGAGACCAACTCATTATATCAACTTCAAGATGGCAGGCTCAGGGGTTGTTCCGATGGCGACAGTATTCTGGACCCCTTTGAGCCGCCAAGACGGGTTGGAATCTTCATGGCCGGCACACAACCTGTTCAAAACCCCGCCGCTGGGGCAGGAGGCCCTGTGCACTCGCCGGCTCAGGTGCTAATGGATCTCATAGATAAGATGACGGCCCTGTTAACTGCCACGGTCGTCCCGGCGGATCAAGCTCAACATGATGTAGAAGTGGCACAACTAAAATTGGACATAGCGCAGGCCGAGGAAGACCTGGCAGCGGAAGGAGTTAGGATGGCTGCAGAGCAGGCGGCTCTGGACGCCCAGACTCAGTTTATTCAGCCGCAGTCTTTCCGGCTCACGATGGATCAGAACGCATCCAATGAGGTCATGAGAAGGAGGTATCAGAAGGCTCAATCTCGGCTCCCTCCGGTTTATGATCCTCGCAACCTCTTCAACACACCCGGTGCAAGGCCTAGCAACCCGCCAGAGATAAATCAGATCACGGCACCTGGGGTAGGAACGCTGGTTCAGCCACCAGTGATGGGGCCTCCCCGTGTGAATACTGCACCTCCTCCATATGTGCCAACACCACCGGGTCATTATTCTAACCCGTTGGAAAACATGATCGCTGCAGCAGCGCGACTGGCGGCTCTTCCGGTTGAGGGTGACTCCCCAACGGCGGTCGAAACCCGCAGGGTCAGAGAACTTCTTCAGACGGCTTTGGTGCAGCAGGAGGCATATTCATATAGCCGGGACAGGATTCATTCGACCCCTCGACAGGCAATTCGTCAAAACCGGAGTCCGAGTTATAGCAGACACATGGCGTCGGCGACCGGCTCAAGCAACGTCCGGCGCCATGACTTTCCTGGGGGCATGGCCCGGCACATAATGGAGCCTTTAATGCGGTAGATCAAGACAGAGCGCGTCAGGAAGCTGAGCAGGCGGCTCAGATGACGGCTTACCAGCCTTTTCCGGTTTACCCGACGGCTTCTATTGAGGCAGGCATGGCTACAAGAGCCGGAGGCGTCCCTTGCCTGGTGCCGGCTCTCCATAACGAATGTCTGCCCAAGGATTTCAAAGGACCTAGGAAGGTACCTAATTACACGGCTGATTTACAGCCCGGAGCATGGGTTGAGAGCTACGAGATGGCTATGGAGTTGCTGGAGGTCAGCGAAGCGGCAATGGCCAAATAGTTCACCATGATGTTGGATGGGACTGCCCGCACTTGGTTGAAGGGACTGCCGCCCAATTCCATCGGGTCATGGGCAGAGCTAAAAGCCCGGTTCATCCAAAACTTCAAAGATACATGTAGGCAATCAATGTCAATTGTGGATTTGACTAACTGCAAACAGCAAGAAGGCGAGTCTACAACCCATTGGGTACGCCGGGTCAAAGAGATAATACATTCGTCTGATAAGATGGATGCCGGCTTTGCGGTCTTGATGTTGGAGCAAAATTGTCGTTTTGCGCCTCTGAAGATGAAGCTTGGGCGGCTCAAGCGCGATTGCAACGATATGGGTACGCTGATGGCGGCTCTGGTCAAGTACGCCGACTCTGATAGTACCAAGGATCCCGCGTCTGATGAGGAAAAGACAGGCAATGGAAAGAAGAATGGCAACGGCAAGGGCCCTCAGCATAACCCGGCGAACCAGGGAAGTAATAAACATAAGGCTGATGGCAGTATGGAATTTATGGCCAACACCAATGCGCAAGGTAACAACCACCGACGTAAGGGGAGACCACCTCCCCGATCCGCCGGATCAGGCCCGACGCTTGAGCAATTGTTGAATGAGCCCTGTCCAAGGCACGGTTCTAGGGAGAAGCCAGCCACTCATCTATGGAAAGACTGTGCAATCATGAAAGCTTTCAAAAATTCCAACACTTTCAATGGCAACAATGGGCAGGGCGGCGGCTCAGGCGGCGGCGGCTTTCATGGCCCGGGCGGCGGCTCAAATTCCAATTTTCAGAATTTTCAAGGTAATCAAGGGGGGGGGGGGGTTCAACCAGCAATCTGGCCAGGGTAATCAGCAGCAGCAGCAGGGGGATATCAGACCAATCCAAAGCAGCTCAACAGTGGACAGTATCATGTGTTTACTACCAGTTTGTGCAAGCGAGACCAGAAGCTTCATAAAAGGGCTGTGAACGCTGTTGAGCCGGCGGTTCCACGTTACTTGCGATGGTCTGAGCAACCTATTGTATGGAGTAGGGAGGATCACCCTCCCCGGGTTGATAATCCGGGTCACCTGGCTTTGGTGGTGGCTCCTCAGGTTGGTGGGTATAAATTCACTAAGGTGCTCATGGACGGGGGCAGCAGCATCAACATCCTCTATTATGAGACCTTCCGTCGTATGGGATTAACCGATAAAAACCTCAGCCAGTCCAATACTGTTTTCCACGGCGTGGTGCCTGGTAAGTCGGCGTATCCAGCTGGTAAGATCAAGCTGGAAGTAGCCTTTGTAGATGAGTACAACTCCAGGGCGGAAAAACTGACTTTTGAGGTGGTCAAGATCAGAAGCCCGTACCATGCTCTATTTGGGCGGCCGGCTTATGCCAAGTTCATGGCATGGCCGTGTTATGTATATTTGCAGCTCAAGATACCGGGTCACAATGGGACCATTATGGTTCATGGCAGCCGAAAAGTAGCTTTGGAGTGCGAGGAAGGTGACGCTGCTTACGCTGAACCTGTTTGTGCGACAGAGGAGTTGAAGTTTTATAAGGATAATGTTGACCCAGCAGATATGACGTCTCTGAAAAAGCCAACCACGGAGCATGAGCCGGTAATGAAATTTAAGTCAGCCGATGAGACTAAGCTTGTTGACTTTGTTCCAGGTGACTCATCTAAGCAGTTCAGCATCAGCGCCAATCTGGATCCTAAATAGGAAGGCGCGCTCATCGAGTTCATCCGTGAGAACCGGGACATCTTTGCATGGAAACCTTCTGACATGCCGGGTGTACCGAGAGAGCTCGCTGAGCACACTCTTAATATTGATCCAAAATTTAAGCCAGTCAGGCAATTCCTCTGTCGGTTTAATGAGGAGAGGCGGAAGGCCATTGGTGAGGAAGTAGCTCGGCTCTTGGCGGCCGGGTTCATTGTGGAAGTCTTTCATCCAGAATGGTTAGCTAACCCGGTGCTCGTACTCAAAAAGAACGGCACCTGGCGTATGTGTGTGGATTATACGGATTTAAACAAGGCCTGTCCGGCTGATCCTTTTGCTCTCCCTCGTATTGATCAAATTATTGATGCTACGGCGGGTTGTGAGCGTTTGAGTTTTTTGGATGCGTACTCTGGTTACCATCAGATCAAAATGGCTGTTAAGGACCAAGAGAAGACGGCGTTCATTACTCCCTTTGGAGCTTTCTGTTATGTGTCTATGCCTTTTGGGCTCAAGAGTGCACAGGCGACTTACCAGCGTTGCGTGTAGAATTGTCTTCATAATCAGATTGGGCGCAATGTTCATGCCTATGTGGATGATATTGTGGTCAAATCCAGAGAGAAGGAGACCTTGATAAATGATCTGAGAGAGACCTTTGATAATCTCCGGGTCTACAAGATGATGCTTAACCCGGCCAAGTGTGTTTTTGGTGTTCCTGCAGGCAAGCTCTTGGGTTTTCTGGTTTCTCACAGAGGCATTGAAGCTAACCCGGAGAAGATCAAGGCAATCACCTCTCTGGCTAAGCCGGCATGCATAAATGACGTCCAGCGTCTGGCGGGTCGCATCGCTGCTTTGAGTCGATTTATAAGCCGGTTGGGCGAAAAGGCCATACCACTGTAACAGATGATGAAGAAAACAGATGACTTTGTCTGGAGTGATGCTGCTAATGCTGCTTTTGAGGATTTGAAAAGACAGTTAGCTGAGCCGCCAGTCCTTGCTGCTCCTGTCGATAAGGAGCCCTTATTTTTGTATGTAGCCGCTAACACACGAGCCGTCAGTGTGGCCGTCGTGGTGGAGCGCAAGGAGGCGGGTAAGGAACATCCGGTTCAGCGGCCGGTTTACTACGTCAGCGAAGTACTCATTGAGTCCAAGCAACGGTATCCACATTGGCAGAAGCTTGTTTATGGGGTGTTCATGGCAAGCTGGAAGCTTAAGCATTATTTCCAGGGCCACCCCATCATTGTGGTTAGTTCTGCTCCTTTAGGAGATATCATCCAAAACAGAGAAGCCACCGGAAGAGTTGCTAAGTGGGCCATTGAACTTGGGCCTCATGATTTAAAGTATGTGCCACACACTGCTATCAAATCTCAAGCATTGGTAGACTTCATCAACGACTGGACAAAACTGCAGATGCCTGAGGAGAGGCCAGATAACACATACTTGACTATTCACTTCGACGGGTCCAGGCAGTTGGAGGGCTCGGGACCTGGAGTCGTTTTAGCTTCCCCTCGAGGTGACAAATTTCGTTATGTGCTATGGTTGATGTTTCCCTGTACTAACAATGCAGCTGAGTATGAGGCCTTGCTCCATGGTCTTCGGATGGCTAAGGAGATGAGCTTAAGCCGGGTGAGATGCTTTGGCGACTCAGATTTGGTGGCTCAACAGGTATCAGGCAAGTGGGATTCCAAGGACCCCCTCATGGTGGCTTATCGCCGTGAAGTTGATGCCATCGCCGGGCATTTTCAGGGTTATCAAGTGGAGCACATTGACCGCAGAAAGAACGAAGCGGCTGATGCCTTAAGCCGGCTGGGCTCTCAGCGTAAGCCGGTGTCGCCTAATACTTTCTTGGATATTCTACATAACCCTTCTGTCAAGTTGCCTACAGAGGAAGACTTGGCTGTTCTTGACCCAGAAGCACAGTTGGTGGCGGCTCTTCACGTTATCCCAGATTGGACAGTGCCATACTTGGCTTACATGACCCGGGGAGACTTGCCTGAGGATGAAACTTTGGCCAGACAGATAACCCGGCGGTCTAAGTCAATGATAATTATCAATGGCGAGCTGCATCATCGCAGTGTTACTGGGGCTTTTCAGCGTTGTATTTCCCCTGAGGAGGGTCAAGAAATTTTATGAGAGGTTCACGAGGGGGATTGTGGCCATCATGCCGGCTCGAAATCCCTTGTGGCGAAGGCTTTTCGTCATGGTTTTTATTGGCTGACGGCTCACGCTGACGCAGAGGACTTAGTTAGTAAATGTGATGGTTGTCAGAAGTTCTCAAGACGTGCTCACGTGCCGGCTCAAGAGTTGAGGATGATTCCAATCACTTGGCCGTTTGCAGTCTGGGGGCTTGATATGGTTGGGCCTTTCAAAAGGTCCAAGGATAAGAAGACCCACCTCTTGGTGGCGGTGGACAAGTTCACAAAGTGGGTTGAGGCAGAGCCAGTTAGTAAGTGTGGCGCAGCCACGGCGGTTCAGTTCATGAAAAAGGTGATATTTCGCTTTGGTTTTCCACACAGCATTATAACTGACAATGGTACCAATCTGTCTAAAGGCGCCATGGAAGAATTTTGCCAACAAGAGCATATTCGGCTTGATGTTTCATCACTAGCTCACCCACAATCCAATGGTCAAGCTGAGAGAGCCAATCAGGAAATCTTGAAGGGCATCAAGCCCCGGCTTTTGGTCCCTTTGCAACGGACGCCGGGTTGTTGGGTGGAGGAGTTACCCTCTGTGTTATGGAGCATCAATACTACTCCTAACAGGTCTACGGGTTACACGCCTTTCTTCATGGTCTATGGAGCTGAGGCGGTTCTCCCTAGCGACATCCGTCATGACTCGCCTCGAGTGGCGGCTTATGTCGAGGCGGACAATGAGCAAGCGCGTCAAGATGCTCTTGACTTATTGGACGAACAACGTGACGTAGCAGCAGCTCGCTCGGCGATTTACCAACAAGACCTGCGCCGTTATCACAGCCGCCGGGTTAAGTCTAGGACCTTTCAGGAAGGTGATTTGGTGCTCCGGCTCATCCAGGATCAAATAGATGCACACAAGCTATCCCCACCTTGGGAAGGGCCCTTTGTGGTCAGCAAGAACTTGCACAACGGGTCATACTACCTCATCGATGTTCGAGAGCACAAAGATTCACGTAAGTCGGAGGAGGAGACCCGCCGGCCGTGGAATATTTCTCATCTTCGGCCGTATTACACTTGAGCCAACGGCTCTCATAATATACATATTTCTATAGCCATGTATATATTATGATGAATAATAAAGCAGGACCTCTGTCCTTTTTTCCCCTCCAAAGGTAAATGTGTCATTGTTATTTTCATTATAATATCACATGATCACTTGGAGGCTAATCCGGCTTATGATCGTATTCGAATCTAGCCGTTAAATATAAGATCAATTGGGGGCTTCCTGTTCAAACATAGGTCGTATCCGAACCAAAGAGAACATAGCTGTCGATACCCACTTGATTGGCATATTGCCGAGCTCACTGGGGAGTTTCTTGATCATATTTGAATCATAGCTCAACCCCCTTTGGGAACCGACGTGGATTGTATTCGAATCAGCGTCGTTAAACAACTCTCAAGATCATTTGGGGGCTTCCTGTTCAAACATAGGTCGTATTCGAACCAAAGAGAACATAGCTGTCGATACCCTCTTGATCGGCAACGCCAAAGCCACTGGGGGCTATATGATCGTATTCGAATCTTAGCCTAACCCCTTTGGGACGGTTCTCTGGTCGTATTCGAATCAGAAGCCTCCAAATCTTTGAAGTCTCTTTGTTGCAAACAAGTTCTTTTGATTATATCTAAAGTGTTCAAGGGTGGTTTCTACTCCAGCAGCTTAACTTTGGTCAATAAAGTTGATCGCACATGATAAGCATCATGTTACATAGTGGGGTTTTTACTCATTATTCGGATCACATAAACCGGAGGTGTACTTGAAGGATCACAGGTATGCTGTTATGGTTGTCTCAAGGATATAATGGAGGACCGGTTTGTTATGATTCCGGGTTATATGTAAAGTGTATGACTCTCCATGCGGTAAGCCGCCAAGGGACTTGTGATTTGTTTTTCTATGCAGGACAATTAAAGACAACTCTTTAAACATAAGGAAAACAGAGGATCAAGCATAACCCGGAAGAATATAAAAGGGCAGCTTAAACAATGTTGAGTGCTACACACGTGTGCGATGGCACGACAAAATTAAGTGTTTGTCCTACTCTATTACATGACTCCCCGAGTCCAAAAGGTGAGGCATCGTCTTTTAAGACATAACCATGAGCCGCCTGCGAGATCAAGGGCGTTGTTGGCCTGAGGTTTCCGGGTCATCCCTCTCCGCTCCTCCGGCTGTTTCCATGACCTGGAAGGTTGATGATTTCCAGTCAATGCCACTCAAGGCTTCAAATTGAGCCACATCATCAATTAACCCGGCCGGGTCAACTTCAGGGGCGAAGGTATGCTTACGAGTTGGAGGAATCAGGCTGACTGCTTCATAGCATGGCGTTGGGATTCTCTGATTCTCCGCGTCATAGCCCGATTGATATTTGGTAAGATCTGTGTCATTGCCAATCAAAGTGGCCACAGGGCGTACGCTCTTCACACAAGCAGCGAAGTCCTTCTGGTCAAAGGGGGTGCCCTCTTCCTTCAAGCTGGGATACCCAAGGGCGATGTCGGCCGGGTCTAGCTCCGGTAGAAACGCCTTGGCCCGGCTCAGAGCGGCTATAGCTCCGGCTCTTGCAGAAGCCCGTCTCAACTCTTGGAAGTGTTGAGGAAGTACGGCAAGCCGCCTGAGTACATCCGCCAGGTGAGTGGGAACTTCATTTGACAGAGCCACAACGGCTATGGCACGTTGTGACCCGGTGTAAAGTTGCTCTACCAAGGTATAAACCGCCTTCAATTTTGTCAGCACGTTTTGATTAAGATTGGAGCTCCTGGGGCCTGTATTGCAAAGACAGGTAAGCTGATGACAATTGAGATGCTCTTTGGAAAAGATGTAAACTAGCTAAACACTTATAGAGTAACTTACCAAAGATTGCGGAGACCATCTGAGAAACATGGTGTTTTAAGCCGGATAGCTCGGCGGCTGTTTCAGCAAGAGTGGCCTCCGCTTGTTCGGCCCGGCTGAGCAAAGCCGTCTTTTCATCCGCCCAGGATTTTCTCTCTGCTTCAAATTTCTTCTTTAGTTTCTCTTGAGCAGATACATTGAATTCAAACTTGGAGTTGGCCTTTTGGGTTTCATTTTCTTGAGTCTTCAGGCGGTTCTTTAAATCAGAGATCTTCGATTCAAATTGCTTGACGGCGGCCTGTTCAAATTCCGGGTCACAGTTAAGGTGATTATAATGCAACATTAAGTCCCAAGCACTTTGCAAGCAAAGACACTTGGCACTTGGGGGCTAATGTATGCTGAAGAGCTCTATTTATAGTGGCGGTTCATGCAAATAAGTCCCAAGCACTTTGCAAGCAAAGGTACTTGGCACTTGGGGGCTAATGCATATTGATGTTCAACTACTTGATTAAAACAAGGTAAGGACCGGTTCAGATATGCTGATTAAACCGGACCTTGAGTGCTACCAGGTAAGCCGGTTTTCTTGCAGTGCTTACTAAGCCGGTATTAAGTCTACAACATATTTTATCATAAGTAATAAACTTGGGGGCTGGGATGGTAAGTATAACTATGGAGTAAGAAAGAGAGTTATACCTCAGATTCTTGCTGTATTTGTTTCACCATGTCAATCTCCAGATCCCGGCTGTTGTGCACTTGATTCACATAGCCAGAGACAATATCTTCAATGCTCAGATGAGCATAATCAGTGATGTCCAACTTGGCCTGGCGGCGCTCCATAAGTTCTTCCTTGGCAGAGCACTTGGCCAGCACGGTAGGTCGTCCCGGTTCGACAAACTCAATCCGGGTGATCTCAACGTCCGGATCATCTAGATGAGCCGGGCTGGGGATCTCCTGGTTCTCAGAACCTTCCATAGCTTGTTCAACAGTGGGAGCAGCGGTGGCATCAGGAGATGGTACAGCCGGCGACTCATCAGCAGAGGCATTAGGAGCAGCCATTCTGAGTTCCGGCTCAGCCAGGACCGGCTCTTCGGCCGGCTTATTTTTCTTCGCCCTCTTGCTGGGCTTCACTTGTACACTGCAAGTCAAAGGGTTAGTGCAAAAACATGAGTAAGATAAGTACAAAATCAACTGATCATCATTACCCGGGAGCGGTTTTGAAAGCCGGCAAGCTGGACTGCATTGAGTCGCCGGAGGAAGGCGAAGTTCCCTGGTAGTTTGAGTCAGAAGAATTGAGTGGTTGACAAGGGACGCCCGCCAAAGGATATAAAGAATATAAGTCGGAGATAACCTCAGTCCGGCGCTTCCTTGATGCTTCGGGTAAGCCGGAGGAGAGGTCTGGATCTTTGCTGGTCCGGGGCTGCCTCCGACTCTCATAAATCTGTCGCTTCAAAAGAAATTGAGGATCCTGATAAGCTAAAGGATGTGAAAATCTTACTTTCTGGGTTACTCTTCGGATTTTCTGTCTCGGCAAAGGCTCGGAGTCGGAGGAAATTATAGTTACCTCTTCATTCACTTCATGACTTGTTCCGGTGTCCTCCTGCTGATAATCCGTGTCAATAAGATGGTTAAAAAAGGAGCCTAAAGAGTCAAGAGCTACCTCTGACTCGGAGGTGTCTTCCAGACGAAGCAGGTCCGAGGCGCTAGGTTTATTCCCCTTCTTACGGGGAGCGGTTTTCCTGACAGCTTTCTTAACTTTTCGGGCTTTCTTGGCAGCTTCGTGGTCATACTTGACCTTCCAGAATTTATCATTAGCCTGTAAAATACAACAAAGGTTAGTAAGTTAAGACAAAATCGTTAAAATGGAAGGTGAAGTATTCAGGTCAATAGTTTACCACTGGAGCCGGGTTAGCCTTGCAGAAAGGGCTTAAGCCCACTCTCCCGCAATCTGCCAGGCTCTCGTTCAGAAGAGACTTAGTTGTATCATCAATGACGTCCTCAGGTAAGTCGTCTGGACTGTGCCGAAGAGGATCATCCTTCTGGCCCATGTAATCACACATCAAGCCGGGGCGGCGGCTTAAAGGAATCACCCGCCAGGCAATCCAGACCCGGGCCAGATCAATGCCATTTAGGCTGTTCCCCAGAAGAGCTTTGATTTTGTTGATGGTGGGAGTAAGTGGTTGACGTTCAGCTTGAGATAATTTGTCTGGCAAGGGGTGATTTGACTCCAGACGCAGGGCGCGAAAGCCGGGCAGAGGGTTCTCGTCAGCCGGAGAAGTGTCTTGGCAGTAGAACCATGTCTGGTTCCAATCTTTTGGGTGGCTTGGCGGCTCAGCATAAGGGAAGAGACAATCTCTCCGTCGTTGGATTGAGATTCCACCGAGCTCCAAGCTGGGCCCGTTGGCACATTCATTCTGGCGGTTCAAATAAAATAACTCCCTAAAGAGTAGCAAGCTGGGTTCTTCTCCGAGGTACACCTCATAGAACACTTGGAAGTTGCAGATGTTTGACACAGAATTGGGTCCGATGTCTTGAGGTCGCAGATCAAAAAAGTGCAGGACATCTCTGAAGAATTTTGAGCCGGGAGGAGCAAAGCCCCGGTTCATGTGATCAGTAAATATGACAACTTCCCCATCCTTGGGTTGAGGCCTCTCTTCTGACGGGTTAGGAGCACGATAGGACATGACCTCTTTCTTTGGCAGGTAACCCGTTTTCACGAAATCAGCTAAGATGCTGTCAGTGACGTTGGATCTAACCCAGTTGCATGTGACGGGTGCTTTGGGAGCCTTAGGCGGCATTGTGAAAGATGGAAGCCTATGACCAAATAAAATTTCCGGTTCAAATTTAAGCCGGAGGAAAGTTTCAGTTCAGTATTCAAGATGGCGGCTTATGAAAGGGCCTAATGATATATGGCTAATTGTGTCAGGTTATTTAAGCCGCCGTGGATATCATGAGTAATTAAGTTATTTAACTCTATTATGAATGATCCGGAAATTTCACAAAGCATGGCCTCTTTTAAGCCGGCGATATGAGCCGCCATGGCTAACAGATGCAGTTTTTGCCTAAGTGTTGCACAAACAAGTTTCACAGATTGCAGGGATTATTTTGGATCAAACGATCGTCCAGAAAAGAAAAATTTCTAGACCTAAAAACTGGTACAGAGAAGTTCATGAGCTCTAAATGAGGTCTTTTTGCAAGCAAAAGGGATCTGCTAGTATTGAAAATGGGTGTGAAACGACTACCGCCGAAGTTATGCACTACTCTTGGATCAAAGGAGGCCGTTGTTGAACAACTGCGAAGGAATCGCAAGGAACCACGAAGAACACAGAAGAACTCGCGAACCCTAATGCGGATCTAATATACGGGACGGCGAGGACTTACTGGTGCTGATGAGCAGTGGAGGTGCGCCGCGGTTCTCTGGTCAAGACAGGTCGATGCAGCGGCCTTAGTTGGTGCAGACGGGATGTGCAGCGGCGGCGGCGGAGCTCGGGCTCTGAACCGTCGAGAGGAGGAAGACGATGGAAAGGGAAGAATGACAAAGACCTAAGGGCCGGGCCTACTTATAAGGGACGACTGATGAATGGGCGCGAGAAACGAGGAGGCTGAAGACATGGTTATCCAGCTGCGGAGACGCCTCGATTTTTGGGACAGTTATTAAGATAAGGATCCGTTGAGATACGTTGAGCAAAACATGCATTAATGGCGGATGATGTCATGGCGGGTTAAAGCCTTTGCGCAAACAGAAGCCGGAAGATTTTTTATTAAGGTATTGAAGATTGACATGAACCGGCTCAAATCAATCTGGGGCCTAATGTTGGGGATATAACTACTGGAGTCACCCGCCCAGGAGGGGCCGGGTTATGCTATGACGATCATCACATGAAGCCCAATCTCAAGTTTGAGGATGGCGGTTTAGTAATGGGCCTAAGGCCTAGAGGCGGCTTAAAGCCCGTAGTGATAAACCGCCATTAAGGTATGACTTGTAGTGTAAGGCAAGAATAGTTAAGAGTCCGAGCCGGACACTGTTTATAAGCCGGCCGGGACTCTGAGAGCCGCTGGGCGTTAACCTCTCTATATAAAGGGACGACCCAGCGGTGGTTCAGGACAAGTAAGATCAGATTGATAGCTAGGCATAGCGGTTTAGCTCCCTGGTCATCGAAACCCTAAGTAATTCCACCTCAACTGGAGTAGGCTTTTACCTTCACTGTAAGGGGCCGAACCAGTATAATCCTCGTGTCCTTTGTCCCGTTTAACCTCTTTAAGCTTCCTAGTTGCGATGGCTCCACGACTAAGTCCTTGCACGAGGACATCTGCCATGACTATTCCACGACACCACCCAGAACACCACAACGTAATGGTGTGTCCGAACGTCGTAATCGTACTCTACTAGATATGGTGCAATCTATGATGTCTCTTACTGATTTACCGCTATCATTTTGGGGTTATGCTTTAGAGACGGCCCCATTCACGTTAAATAGGGCACCATCAAAATCCGTTGAGACGACGCCTTATGAACTATCGTTTGGCAAGAAACCAAAGTTGTCATTTCTTAAAGTTTGGGGCTGCGATGCTTATGTGAAAAAGCTTCAACCTGATAAGCTCGAACCCAAATCGGAGAAATGTGTCTTCATAGGATACCCAAAGGAGACTGTTGGGTACACCTTCTATCACAGATCCGAAGGCAAGACTTTTGTTGCTAAATTCAGAATCTTTCTGGAGAAGGAGTTTCTCTCGAAAGAAGTGAGTGGGAGGAAAGTAGAACTTGATGAGGTAACTGTACCTGCTCCCTTATTGGAAAGTAGTTCATCGCAGAAACCGGTTTCTGCGACACCTACACCAATTAGTGAGGAAGTTAATGACGATGATCATGAAACTTCAGATCAAGTTATTACTGAACCTCATAGGTCAACCAGAGTAAGATCCGCACCAGAGTGGTACGGTAATCCTGTTCTGGAAGTTATGTTACTAGACCATGACGAACCTACGAACTATGAAGAAGCAATGGTGAGCCCAGATTCCGCGAAATGGCTTGAGGCCATGAAATCTGAGATGGGATCCATGTATGAGAACAAAGTGTGGACTTTGGTTGACTTGCCCGATGATCGGCAAGCAATTGAGAATAAATGGATCTTCAAGAAGAAGACTGACGCTGACGGTAATGTTACTGTTACTGTCTATAAAGCTCGACTTGTTGCAAAAGGTTTTCGACAAGTTCAAGGGATTGACTACGATGAGACCTTCTCACCCGTAGCGATGCTTAAGTCTGTCCGAATCATGTTAGCAATTGCCACATTTTATGATTATGAAATTTGGCAAATGGATGTCAAAACTGCATTCCTGAATGGATTTCTGGAAGAAGAGTTGTATATGATGAAACCGGAAGGTTTTGTCGATCCAAAGGGAGCCAACAAAGTGTGCAAGCTCCAGCGATCTATTGATGGACTGGTGCAAGCCTCTCGGAGTTGGAATAAACGCTTTGATTGTGTGATCAAAGCATTTGGTTTTGTACAAACTTTTGGAGAAGCCTGTATTTACAAGAAAGTGAGTGGGAGCTCTGTAGCATTTCTAATATTATATGTGGATGACATATTGCTGATTGGAAATGATATAGAATTTCTGAATAGCATAAAGGGATACTTGAATAAGAGTTTTTCAATGAAAGACCTCGGTGAAGCTGCGTATATATTGGGCATCAAGATCTATAGAGATAGATCAAGACGCTTAATTGGACTTTCACAAAGCACATACCTTGATAAAGTTTTGAAGAAGTTCAAAATGGATCAAGCAAAGAAAGGGTTCTTGCCTGTGTTACAAGGTGTGAAGTTGAGTAAGACTCAATGCCCGACCACTGCAGAAGATAGAGAGAAAAGCAAGGTCATTCCCTATGCTTCAACCATAGGTTCTATCATGTATGCAATGCTGTGTACCAGACCTGATGTGTGCCTTGCTATAAGTCTAGCAGGGAGGTACCAAAGTAATCCAGGAGTGGATCACTGGACAGCGGTCAAGAACATCCTGAAATACCTGAAAAGGACTAAGGATATGTTTCTCGTTTATGGAGGTGACAAAGAGCTCATCGTAAATGGTTACGTTGATGCAAGCTTTGACATTGATCCGGACGATTCTAAATCACAAACCGGATACGTGTTTACATTGAACGGTGGAGCTGTCAGTTGGTGCAGTTCTAAACAAAGTGTCGTGGCGGGATCTACGTGTGAAGCGGAACACATAGCTGCTTCGGAAGCAGCAAATGAAGGAGTCTGGATGAAGGAGTTCATATCCAACCTAGGTGTTATACCTAGTGCACGACGTCCAATGAAAATCTTTTGTGACAATACTGGTGCAATTGCCTTGGCGAAGGAATCCAGATTTCACAAGAGAACCAAGCACATCAAGAGACGCTTCAATTCCATTCGGGATTTAGTCCAGGTGGGAGACATAGAAATTTGCAAGATACATACGGATCTGAATGTTGCAGACCCGTTGACTAAGCCTCTTCCACGAGCAAAACATGATCAGCACCAAGGCTCCATGGGTGTTAGAATCATTACTGTGTAATCTAGATTATTGACTCTAGTGCAAGTGGGAGACTGAAGGAAATATGCCCTAGAGGCAATAATAAAGTTATTATTTATTTCCTTATATCATGATAAATGTTTATTATTCATGCTAGAATTGTATTAACCGGAAACGTAATACTTGTGTGAATACATAGACAAACAGAGTGTCACTAGTATGCCTCTACTTGACTAGCTCGTTAATCAAAGATGGTTATGTTTCCTAGCCATTGACATGGGTTGTCATTTGATTAACGGGGTCACATCATTAGGAGAATGATGTGATTGACTTGACCCATTCCGTTAGCTTAGCACTTGATCGTTTAGTATGTTGCTATTGCTTTCTTCATGACTTATACATGTTCCTATGACTATGATATTATGCAACTCCCGTTTACCGGAGGAACACTTTGTGTGCTACCAAATGTCACAACGTAACTGGGTGATTATAAAGGTGCTCTACAGGTGTCTCCGAAGGTACTTGTTGGGTTGGCGTATTTCGAGATTAGGATTTGTCATTCCGATTGTCGGAGAGGTATCTCTGGTCCCACTCGGTAATGCACATCACTTAAGCCTTGCAAGAATTGCAACTAATGAGTTAGTTGCGGGATGATGTATTACGGAATGAGTAAAGAGACTTGCCTGTAACGAGATTGAACTAGGTATTGAGATACCGACGATCGAATCTCGGGCAAGTAACATACCGATGACAAAGGGAACAACGTATGTTGTTATGCGGTCTGACCGATAAAGATCTTCATAGAATATGTGGGAGCCAATATGAGCATCCAGGTTCCGCTATTGGTTATTGACCGAAGACGTGTCTCGGTCATGTCTACATAGTTCTCGAACCCGTAGGGTCCGCACGCTTAACGTTTCGATGACAGTTATATTATGAGTTTATATGTTTTGATGTACCGAAGGTTGTTCGGAGTCCCGGATGTGATCACGGACATGACGAGGAGTCTCGAAATGGTCGAGACATGAAGATTGATATATTGGAAGCCTATATTTGGATATCGGAAGTGTTCCGGGTGAAATCGGGATTTTACCGGAGTACCGAGGGGTTACCGGAACCCCCCGGGGGCTTAATGCGCCATAGTGGGCCTTTGTGGAGAAGAGGAGAGGCGGCCAGGGCAGGGCCGCGCGCCCCTCCCCCCCTAGTCCGAATAGGACAAGGAGAGGGGGCGGCGCCCCCCCTTTCCTTCCTCTCTCCCTCCTCTTTCCCCCTCCACTCCTAATGCAACTAGGAAAAGGGAGGGAGTCCTACTCCCGGTGGGAGTAGGACTCCACCTGGCGCGCCCCTCCTGGCCGGCCGCACCTCCCCCCTTGCTCCTTTATATACGGGGAAGGGGGCACCCTAGAGACACAACAATTGATCGTTTGATCTTTTAGCCGTGTGCGGTGCCCCCCTCCACCATAGTCCACCTCGATAATACTGTAGCGGTGCTTAGGCGAAGCCCTGCGTCGGTAGAACATTATCATCGTCACCACGCCGTCGTGCTGACGAAACTCTCCCTCAACACTCGGCTGGATTAGAGTTCGAGGGACGTCATCGGGCTGAATGTGTGCTGAAGTCGGAGGTGCCGTGCGTTCGGTACTTGATCGGTCGGATCGTGAAGACGTACGACTACATCAACCGCGTTGTGCTAACGCTTCCGCTTTTGGTCTACGAGGGTACGTGGACAACACTCTCCCCTCTCGTTGCTATGCATCACCATGATCTTGCGTGTGCGTAGGAATTTTTTTGAAATTACTACGTTCCCCAACATTATATTTGTTAGAGCGTGGGCATATCTTTTGTAGAAAGAATTAAACTCTCTTCCTTCACTTATATCTATTTAGAGAGATGACAGGAATTGGTCATTCACATGGTTAGTCATAAAATCCTACATAAAACTTGTAGATCACTGAATATGATATGTTTGATTCCTTGCAATAGTTTTGCGATATAAAGGTGGTGATATTAGAGTCGTGCTAGTTAAGTAATTGTGAAATTGAGAAATACTTGTGTTGAGGTTTGCAAGTCCCGTAGCATGCACGTATGGTGAACCGTTATGTAACAAAGTTGTAGCATGAGGTATTTATTGATTGTCTTCCTTATGAGTGGCGGTCGGGGACGAGCGATGGTCTTTTCCTACCAATCTATCCCCCTAGGGGCATGCATAGTAGTACTTTGCTTCGAGGGCTAATAAACTTTTGCAATAAGTATATGAGTTCTTTATGACTAATGTGAGTCCATGGATTATACGCACTCTCACCCTTCCATCATTGCTAGCCTCTTCGGTACCGTGCATTGCCCTTTCTCACCTCGAGAGTTGGTGCAAACTTCGCCGGTGCATCCAAACCCCGTGATACGATACGCTCTATCACACATGAGCCTCCTTATATCTTCCTCAAAACAGCCACATACCTACCTATCATGGCATTTCCATAGCCATTTCGAGATATATTGCCATGCAACTTCCATCATCATCATATACATGACTTGAGCATTTATTGTCATACTGCTTTGCATGATCGTAAGATAGCTAGCATGATGTTTTCATGGCTTCTCCTTTTTTGATGTCATTGCTACGCTAGATCATTGCACATCCCAGTACACCGCCGGAGGCATTCATATAGAGTCATATCTTTGTTCTAGTATCGAGTTGTAATATTGAGTTGTAAGTAAATAAAAGTGTGATGATCATCATTATTAGTGCATTGCTCCAAGAAAAAAAGAGAGGCCAAAGAAGCCTAAATTAAAAAAAGGGGGGGACGAAGCCCGGAAAAAAAGAAAAAAAAGAAAAAAGGAAAAAAAGAAAAAAGAAAAAAAAGAAAAGGGGGCAATGTTACTATCCTTTTACCACACTTGTGCTTCAAAGTAGCACCATGTTCTTCATATAGAGAGTCTCTTGAGTTATCACTTTTATATACTAGTGGGAATTTTCATTATAGAACTTGGCTTGTATATTCTGATGATGGGCTTCCTCAAATGCCCGAGGTCTTCATGAGCAAGCAAGTCGGATGCACACCCACTTAGTTTCCAGTTTGAGCTTTCATACACTTATAGCTCTTAGTGCATCCATTTGCATGGCAATCCCTACTCCTCACATTGACATCAATTGATGGGCATCTCCATAGCCCGTTGATTAGCCGCGTCGATGTGAGACTTTCTCCTTTTTTGTCTTCTCCACACAACCTCCATCATCATATTCTATTCCACCCATAGTGCTATGTCCATGGCTTGCGCTCATGTATTGCGTGAAGGTTGAAAAGGCTGAAGTGCGTTAAAAAGTATGAACCAATTGCTCGGCTTGTCATCAGGGTTGTGCATGCTGTGAAATTTTTGTGTGGTGAAGATGGAGCATAGCCATACTATATGATTTTGTAGGGATAACTTTCTTTGGCCATGTTATTTTGAAAAGACATGATTGCTTTATTAGTATGCTTGAAGTATTATTGTCTTAATGTCAAATGATAGACTATTGCTTTGAATAACTCGTGTCTTAATATTCATGCCATAATTAGATTACATGATCAAGATTATGCTAGGTAGCATTTCACATCAAAAATTATCTTTTTTTATCATTTACCTACTCGAGGACGAGCAGGAATTAAGCTTGGGGATGCTGATACGTCTCCGTCGTATCTATAATTTTTGATTGTTCCATGCCAATATTATACAACTTTCATATACTTTTGGCAACTTTTTATACTATTTTTTGGGACTAATATATTGATCCAGTGCCCAGTGCCAGTTCCTGTTTGTTGCATGTTTTATGTTTCGCAGAAACCCCATATCAAACGGAGTCCAAACGGGATAAAAACGGCCGAAGAATATTTTTGGAATATTTGGGAAATATGGGAAGAAGAATCAACGTGAGACGGTGCCCGAGGTGGCCACGAGGCAGGGGGCGCGCCTGCCCCCCTGGGCGCTCCCCTAACCCTCGTGGGCCCCCCCGTAAGGCGGTTGCTGCTCTTCTTTGGCCGCAAGAAAGCTAATTTTTGGAAAAAAATCTTGGCAAAGGTTTCAATCCAATCGGAGTTACGGATCTCCGGATATATAAGAAATGGTGAAAGGGCAGAATCCCAGAGCGCAGAAACAGAGAGAGACAGAGAGACATATCCAATCTCGGAGGGGCTCTCGCCCCTCCCATGCCATGGAGACCAAGGACCAGAGGGGAAACCCTTATCCCATCTAGGGAGGAGGTCAAGGAAGAAGAAGAAGGAGGGGGGCTCTCTCTCCCTCGCTTCCGGTGGCGCCGGAGTGCCACCGGGGGCCATCATCATCACCGCAATCTTCACCAACAACTTCACCGCCATCATCACCAACTCTTCCTCCCTCTATGCAGCGGTGTAACCCCTCTTTTACCCGCTATAACCTCTACTTAAACATGGTGCTCAATGCTATATATTATTTCCCAATGATGTATGGCTATCCTATGATGTTTGAGTAGATCCGTTTTGTCCTATGGATTAATTGATGATCGTGATTGGTTTGAGTTGCATGTTTTATTATTGGTGCTATCCTATGGTGCCCTCCGTGTCGCGCAAGCGTGAGGGATTCCCGCTGTAGGGTTTGCAATATGTTCATGATTTGCTTATGGTGGGTGGCGTGAGTGACAGAAGCATATACCCGAGTAAGTAGGTTGTTTGCGTATGGGATAAAGAGGACTTGATACTTTAATGCTATGGTTGGGTTTTACCTTAATGATCTTTAGTAGTTGCGAACGCTTGCTAGAGTTCCAATCATAAGTGCATATGATCCAAGTAGAGAAAGTATGTTAGCTTATGCCTCTCCCGCATATGAAATTGCAATAGTGATTACCGGTCTAGTTATCGATTGTCTGGGGACAAATAACTTTCTCGTGACAAAAAGCTCTTTACTAAAACTAATTTAGTTGTGTCTTTATCTAAACAGCCCCTACTTTTTATTTGCGCGCTCTTTATTATCTTGCAAACCTATCCGAAAACACCTACAAAGTACTTCTAGTTTCATACTAGTTCTAGGTAAAGCGAACGTTAAGCGTGCGTAGAGTTGTATTGGTGGTCGATAGAACTTGAGGGAATATTTGTTCTACCTTTAGCTCCTCGTTGGGTTCGACACTCTTACTTATCAAAAGAGGCTACAATTGATCCCCTATACTTGTGGGTTATCAGCACCACATATAGAGAGATAGCATGGAGTTGCATTCTTAATGTGCTCTGGTTCATCATGTGTGGGCACTGCGCAACGAACATTTTATTATCCAAAATCTGCTTGCTCTTCTTTAGCATGTTCCTCTTCCGTTCTTCTTTAATAAGTACTCTCTCCGTTCCTAAATACAAGTTTTTGTATAGATTCCACCATGGACTACATATGGAGCAAAATGAGTGAATCTACACTCTAAAATGTATCTGTATACATCTGTATGTGATCCATAGTGGAAATCTCTACAAAGACTTATATTTTGGAACAGAGGGAGTATGATAGTAGTACAGTATGTTCCTTGTAGTGAAGATGAGCAGGGACATTTGCAGTGTAGAGGTCTATACGGTCGGTTGTGATGGACACTTTGAACTCTCCGGGCCTCTTAGATTCGTAGGATTTTGTAAACATAGGAATAGGAATTGTAGTGGCCTGCCCAATTGAATCCTATAAGATTAGCAAGGAAATGCGGGGAGCTGTGTCGCCTTTGAGAGTTACACAGATATTAACAGTACCGCACCTTCAGTTGAAGAGAGCTGGTATCCGAAGCCTTTCTAGCCGTACCGGCAATACTAGCACATATATTCCAGCAAGTTCCACTTTGCTGATTTTACTTGTCATGCTTGCGATTTTCCCGTTATATCTACACTATGATCTGCGTAGCTGCTTTGTGTCGCACTAGCAACAGTCCACTCTTGAAGCTAAACAATACACCAATCATAAGTCCAAAGCTTACTTCTTCAAATACGAATTGTGATATGATACTGATATTAGTTAACATACACACATTTAATTGGTCAGGTAATGCTCCCACTTGATTTTCCAAATGCATGTGGCCACATATAGAGAGGCAGCATGGAATTGCATTTCTTTGGGTGCTGTGATTCATCATGAGTGGGCAACCAACACTGTATGCAATGAAGCGGAACCTCAAGAATATGCTTCCTTTTCTGTTCTTTAACATGTTACTCTTTTGTTATTCTGTATTTATTACGTACAATATGTTCCATGTCAGGAAGGGGAGCAGGGACATCTGCAGTGAACAGCTGATAGAGCTGGCCTGTACGTGATCGATAGGCTTTCAATTAGTAGCGGCAATACAACGCTGTAATTTCCAGCCAGTTCCACTTTCCCGATTTATATATCCTGGTTATGGTGTACCCCTTTTATGCAAACTACGATCTGCCTAGTTGTTGTGTGCTCTTGTTATCATGGTTTGGCAATAAACTCTCTATACAGTATATTATGAACCTATCATCTGCCAACTATCCTTACTTCTGGAGCCTATTTTTTGTGTACTTGTGCCAGATTATATTAATGCACGCACCATATTACAGCACACATGGGCTCTCTCATCAGAATCCAGTGATAGCACACAAGGGTTTACAGGGGCGCCCCTATATTAGAATATCCTCTGCATTACAAAGATAATCTCACTACTATTTATGTTTTCATGCTTCTCAGATATTATACGTAATCATAGTGAATATCAGAATCCGCGCATCAGAAGAATATTGTGGAACACTGCAACGACTTACAAAATTGGCACCAAGGCATTGAGTGCCATTCTAGATGCAATGAAACTCATACGCTCCCCACCTGTAGATTCTTGTTCAGAATATGATCCTAATGACTATTCCGACCTCGAGGAGTCAAAGGCAGATGGCCTGTCCTGTTCACCCATCAAGGTGTCTGTTCTAATTTGGCAAGGTTTTATTGATTGCGCGTATCTTGCATAAGTTGTCTTGCATTTCTTCTACTTTGTAGCACCGCCATTTGCTTAGTTTACTCATCATATATGTCAAGATGCCATGCCCATCCATTATCAATACATATTCCATCTGTCATCATACCATGTTTTTCCACTCAAATGCTGTTCTTGTGCATCAGAATCAGAAAGAAAGAAGGTGTTTGCCGAACCTGAATGAGCACCAGCAAAGTCCTTGAAAATTGTGGTGGTGCCGGAGAAATCAGACAGCACCCCACTTATATTGGCTCTACAACCAGTGACACAAAATGTAGGACCGACTCCAGCAGACTGTACCCATACTTCACTGGCCACACCACTAGCCCCACCACATAGGACCTGCACTCCAGCAAAAGGTATGCCGATTTCAGTTGCCATAGCACCATCCGTACCACAGAAAAATCCCACTCTAGCAAAAAGTACAGCAAGTCCACTGGCGGAAGACCTATCCCAACTGCAGAGACGGCCAATTCCTGCAGATTGGAACCCGATTCCAGTTATTCACAGTTTAAAAGACAATGCTTTCAATGTTGTTAGGGACTACGTGCATATATTCCCATCATGGGAAGATTATAGTGAAGACAAACACCATTTTCACATCTTCCTCTCCCACTTACGTGTAAGTGCTATTATTCATGATGATTATTTTCCTGTTTTCTGTTGATTGAACACATCAATGATTTACATTACATTGTTGTAAGTAGGTGAGGGTCAATCTGGATAGTCATGGCGAGCAAAGCTTGCTTGCGCTTTTCAAGGAAGCATTGCAGCAGTATCGATGTTACTTGAGGAAATCACACTTTGATGGCAAGTCTATAAACGAATTTCCGGTGAAGTCTCCTGTGCTAAATTTAGAAGACGTCGAATGGAAAAACCTTGTTATGCACTGGTCTCATTCCCAGGATGAGGTATTGTCTATGATATCACATGACAATTTGAACTTCTACTTTTCCACATGTGCCTTACGGATCTTTTTTGCAGGAAATCTGCTGGAAGAAGAATTCCAGTTTGAAAAGGACGACAGGATATCGCAAATACGCTGCCCGCTGCTTTCCTCTTGTTAGTACCTATTGTCATGTATCACTGTACTTGCATACATACCTGGTTCATTATGTGACAGCTTGCTTATCAATTGTTCGCTCCAAATTATCTGATATGTATGAATGGTTACATTAGTGTAGAATATATCCAATGCCAATGATTTTTTTAGCTCTGCATTGTTCTTGTAAGTACATGCTGGCCTTTATCAGTGTACTTATATTGACAGCTAGTTGTACATGTACCATCACTCTACAACTTATTTTCCTTTGCCCTCCATTTTCTACACATCATATCTATATTTACTCTTACCATAAGGTTGGATAACACCAATGGTACTGAAGAAGTTTAGCTCTGCATTGCTCTTGGCTCTACCTTTTTCCTGTATCGTTGTACTTACATTTATAGCTACTTGGTTATGTAGCATCACTCTTCATCTTATCTTAAATATTCTCCATTTTTTCTTATATTATCACATCTATATTTACTCTTAACAAAATGTAGAATAAAGGCAATGCTTATGAAGAAGATTCTGTGGTAAACTTCTTGAATTGCCCCCCCCATCAGCATGGACAAGGGCTTTATAGAGCCTGTCTTCACCAATAATGTAAGTTTGTCCTTCTCAAGCCTTCAAACTTTATTGTGTATATTTGGTTAGGCATGACTGCAACAGCTATTTATTTTTGGTGTTTGCATCAAATTGCATGTTTAAAGTTTATTATGTAGTTCATAAACAAAAGTTTGTCCTTCTCAATTTAAGTTTTCAGTTGTACAACCAAGTTCCTTCTTCATACCATGTAAATTAAACTATACAGAGCAAGTGATCTTCTTTGCACTGCATGTATGCTTCTGTTCTTGATCCGTAATCCAGTGGTGTCGTGAACCTACCCACTACAGCACAATGTCATATTCTGCAATGTCTTAACTATGGACAATGTCATATCATTCTACTATTATTTAAACTGTCTCTTTATTTGCCAATCTGAAATGGGATAAATTGACAGCACACTAACCAACTTGTGAGTTCTTGATCTGTAATCCAGTGGTGTCATGAAGCTTCCAACTCCTTCACAATGTCATTTCCTGCCATGTCTTGACCTAAACAATACCATATTGTGTTAATGCTATTTTAAACTGTGTCACTTTATTCGTCACTAAGAAATGTGATGAATTGTCAGCACTCATACTTATATGTGCAAAACCTGTCATCTGTCTGCTTGTTTATTTTTCAGAGTGAGGAGGATATAAGTGTCAAACAAGCGCAGTCTCATCAGCTTGCTCAGCTGCTTGCGATGCAGCTCCCGAGCAGGGCTAACCTTTCTTGAACTCTATTGAAGTGCTGATGGTTTTGTATATTAGTTTGTCGGCGTGTTTATTTGCACTGGTGGCAATCTTTGATGCCCAGTGTATGTAATCTGTTGTCTGCTTGTGCTTTATTATCATAGTGGTGAACTTTGATGCCCAGTGGATGTAATATGTCGTAATTTCTTTATTGTATAGTCTAGGTTTTTTCTTATTCATGATGCTGCAGTTATTTTACTGTATATATATCCTGTCTTCGCAGTAAACCGACCAAACCATAAAATTATGGTACATAATCGGGCCGTCATGCAAATCACTATGTATGATCCGCATCATGGGCCCAGTCATCTTGGTCCTCTAACAGGCCTAAATGTAAACTGGCCCACAAGTAGATTCGGGCCTTTAATAGGCCGAGTAAACCGTCGACCCTATTTTCGCAAGAAAACTCAATGGGCTTTTAGGAGGCTGGAAAGTAGGTTGGGCCTGAAACATGTCGAACAGCTCACGGGCCGGCAGCAGGCCGAAATAGACCCCGGCCCATGATTGTGCCAATCACATCACGGGCCGTTAACAGGCCAAAATTGTCTCCATCCTTGTTTGGCCCAATCAGGTTATTGGCTGTGAGCAGGCTGGATGCAAACCGGGCCGTAGTTTGGCCCAACTATATGACGGGCTTTTAACAGGCCGAAATGTTAAACAGGCCTTTAACAGGCCAAAAACTAATATCAGGCCGAATTACTAAATGGGTCTTTAGCAAGTGGGCCCAAAAGTATAGCGTCCAGTTGACGAGCCGAATCTGATATGGGCTATAATTTGGCCCAAAGCCTCTTAAAGGGCCGTAATTTGGCCCAGAACGTGGTAGGCTGTTAATGGGCCAGATCTCATATGGGCCTTTATTAGGTCCAGAATGTGGCAGGCTGTTAATGGACCAGATCAAATATGGGCCGACATTTGGCCCAAAACATGGCAGCCTGTGAATGGGCCGGCCCACTAGTGTCCTCAAAATCTTGTGGTCCTTTAGCTGGGCCGGCCCATTATGGTCGGCAAAATCTTGTGGGCCTTTAGCTGGACCGGCCCATTATGGTCCGCAAAATCTTGTGGGCCTTTAGCTGGGCCGGCCCATTATGGTCCGCAAAATCTTGTGGGCCTTTAGTTGGGCCGGCCCATTATGGTCCGCAAAATCTTGTGGGCCTTTAGTTGGGCCGGCCCATTTAACCTATATGGGCCTCTGTTGGGCCCTGCCACGTGTTGACGTATCATAGGCATGTCTCCTCCAATGGACGGGCGACATCTGGCCCACCGAGGAGCAGACACGTGTTTCCTTCGGCCAATGAGAATTTTACACGTGGAAAATCACCATTGGTCTAGGCTGTTAACGGGTTATCGGATCCAAAACCGGACCCAATAGCTTAACGGCGAGCCGTTATGGTGGATGCCATGTGTCGGTCACCCTTGACGAAAGCACTTCTATGACGCACGATTTATCGTCATGGAAGTGGACACTTCCGTGGTGATAATTTTGGTAATGTCATGGAACACTTCTACGACAGCACATGTATGACTATCTTGATTCTGTCATAAAATCATCATGGATGTACATGCATGACAGAAAACGTGACCTACTGTGACAAACACGTATCATCACGGAAGTGTATTTTTTTTGTAGTGATATGATGCAACCAAAAGGTTTTGTCGATCCAAAAGGTGCTAACAAAGTGTGCAAGCTCCAGCGATCCATTTATGGACTGGTGCAAGCCTCTCGGAGTTGGAATGTACGCTTTGATAGTGTGATCAAAGCATATGGTTTTATACAGACTTTTGGAGAAGCCTGTATTTACAAGAAAGTGAGTGGGAGCTCTGTAGCATTTCTGATATTATATGTGGATGACATATTATTAATCGGAAATGGTACTGAATTTCTGAATAGCATAAAAGGATACTTGAATAAGAATTTTTCAATGAAAGACGTCGGTGAAGCTGCTTATATATTGGGCATCAAGATCTATAGAGATAGATCAAGACGCTTAATTGGACTTTCACAAAGCACATACCTTGATAAAGTTTTGAAGAAGTTCAAAATGGATCAAGCAAAGAAAGGGTTCTTGCCTGTGTTACAAGGTGTGAAGTTGAGTAAGACTCAATGCCCGACCACTGCAGAAGATAGAGAGAAAAGCAAGGTCATTCCCTATGCTTCAACCATAGGTTCTATCATGTATGCAATGCTGTGTACCAGACCTGATGTGTGCCTTGCTATAAGTCTAGCAGGGAGGTACCAAAGTAATCCAGGAGTGGATCACTGGACAGCGGTCAAGAACATCCTGAAATACCTGAAAAGGACTAAGGATATGTTTCTCGTTTATGGGTGACAAAGAGCTCATCATAAATGGTTACGTCGATGCAACCTTTGACACTTATCCGGATGACTCTAAGTCACAAACCAGATACGTGCTTATATTGAATGGTGGAGCTGTCAGTTGGTGCAGTTCCAAGCAGAGCATCATGGCGGGATCTACGTGTGAAGCAGAGTACATAGCTGCTTCAGAAGCAGCAAATGAAGGAGTCTGGATGAAGGAGTTCATACCCGATCTAGGTGTCATACCTAGTGCATCAGGTCCAATGAAAATCTTTTGTGACAATACTGGTGCAATTGCCTTGGCAAAGGAATCCAGATTTCACAAGAGAACCAAGCACATCAAGAGATGCTTCAATTCCATCCGCGATCAAGTCAAGGAGGGAGGCACAGATTTGGAAGATACATACGGATCTGAATGTTGCAGACCCGTTGACTAAGCCTCTCTCATGAGCAAAACATGATCAACACCAAGACTCCATGGGTGTTAGAATCATTACTGTGTAATCTAGATTATTGACTCTAGTGCAAGTGGGAGACTGAAGGAAATATGCCCTAGAGGCAATAATAAAGTTGTTATTTATATTTCCTTATTTCATGATAAATGTTTATTATTCATGCTAGAATTGTATTAACCGGAAACTTAGTACATGTGTGAATACATAGACAAATAGAGTGCCACTAGTATGCCTCTACTTGACTAGCTCGTTAATCAAAGATGGTTAAGTTTCCTAGCCATAGACATGAGTTGTCATTTGATGAATGGGGTCACATCATTAGAGAATGATGTGATTGACTTGACCCATCCATTAGCTTAGCACTATGATCGTTTAGTTTATTGCTATTTCTTTCTTCATGACTTATACATGTTCCTATGACTATGAGATTATGCAACTCCCGAATACCGGAGGAACACTTAGTGTGCTATCAAACGTCACAACATAACTGGGTGATTATAAAGATGCTCTACATGTGTCTCCGATGGTGTTTGTTGAGTTGGCATAGATCGAGATTAGGATTTGTCACTCCGATTGTCGGAGAGGTATCTCCGGGCCCTCTCGGTAATGCACATCACTATAAGCCTTGCAAGCAATGTAACTAATGAGTTAGTTATGGGATGATGCATTACGAAACGAGTAAAGAGACTTGCTGGTAATGAGATTGAACTAGGTATGATGATACCGATGATCGAATCTCGGGCAAGTAACATACCGATGACAAAGGGAACAACGTATGTTGTTATGCGTTTTAACCGATAAAGATCTTCGTAGAATATGTAGGAGCCAATATGAACATCCAGGTTCCGCTATTGGTTATTGACCAGAGATGAGTCTCGGACATGTCTACATAGTTCTCGAACGCGTAGGGTCCGCACGCTTAACATTTGATGACGATCGGTATTATGAGTTTATGTGTTTTGATGTACCGAAGGTAGTTCGGAGTCCCGGATGAGATCACGGACATGACAAGGAGTCTCGAAATGGTCGAGACATAAAGATTGATATATTGGATGACTATATTCGGACACCGGAATTGTTTCGAGGTGTATCGAGTAGGATTGCCCCCCCTTGGCTCGCCTCCTCCCCTTGGCCGGCCTCCTCCTCCCTCCCCTCTTTATATACCTGGGAGGGGGCCACGCCAAAGGCACACAAAAGTTACTCTTAGCCATGTGCGGTGCCCCCTCCACAGAAACACACCTCGGTCATATCGTTGCAGTGCTTAGGCGAAGCCCTGCGCCGGTAACTTCATCATAACCTTCACCACGTCGTCGTGCTGACGAAACTCTCCCTCGGCCTCAGCTGGATCAAGAGTACGAGGGACGTCATCGAGCTGTACGTGTGCAGATCGCGGAGGTGCCGTGCGTTCAGTGCTTGATTGGTTGGATCGCGAAGACGTTCGACTACATCAACCGCATTACTTAACGCTTCCGCTTTCGGTCTACGAGGGTACGTGGACACACTCTCCCCGCTCGTTGCTATGCTTCTCCTAGATAGATCTTGTGTGATCGTAGGAATTTTTTTGAAATACTACGTTCCCCAATAGTGGCATCCGAGCCAGGTCTATGCGTAGATGTTATATGCACGAGTAGAACACAAAGAGTTGTGGGCGATAATAGTCATACTGCTTACCTGCAGGTCATACTTTGATTCGGCGGTATTGTTGGATGAAGCGGCCCAGACCGACATTACATGACCGGGTTCATGAGACTGGTTCTACCCCGTGCTTCGCACACAGGTGGCTAGTGGGTGTCTGTTTCTCCAACTTTATTTGAATTGAGTGTGACTATGCCCGGTCCTTGTTGAAGGTTAAAACAGCAAACTTGACGAAAAATCGTTGTGGTTTTTGATGCGTAGGTAAGAACGGTTCTTGCTAGAAGCCCGTAGCAGCCACGTAAAACTTGCAACAACAAAGTAGAGGACGTCTAACTTGTTTTTGCAGGGCTTGCTGTGATGTGATATGGTCAAGACGTGATGATATATAATTTTTTGTATGAGATGATCATGTTTTGTAACAGTTATCGGCAACTGGCAGGAGCCATATGGTTGTCGCTTTATTGTATGAAATGCAATCGCCATGTAATTGCTTTACTTTATCACTAAGCGGTAGCGATAGTCGTAGAAGAAATAGTTGGCGAGACGATGGAGGGAGTCTTGGATTAAGGGGTCCTCGGACGTCTGGCCTGTGTGACGTGGGCCATGAAGATACAAGATAGAAGACTTCCTCCCGTGTCCGAATGGGACTCTCCTTTGCATGGATGGCAAGCTTGGCATTCGGATATGAAGATTCCTTCCTTTGTAAACCGACTCTGTACAACCCTAGGCCCCTCTGGTGTCTATATAAACCGGAGGGTTTAGTCCGTGGAGGCAATCACAATCATATATGCTAGACATCTAGTGTTTAGCCATTACGATCTCGTGGTAGATCAACTCTTGTAATCCTCATATTCATCAAGATCAATCAAGCAGGAAGTAGGGTATTACCTCCATCAAGAGGGCCCGAACCTGGGTAAACATCGTGTCCCCCGTCTCCTGTTACCATCGACCTTAGACGCACAGTTCGGGACCCCCTACCCGAGATCCGCCAGTTTTGACACCGACATTGGTGCTTTCATTGAGAGTTCTGCTGTGTCGCCATCAGAAGGTTCGATGGCTCCATCAGTCATCTACAACAATGCCGCCCTGGGGGAGGTTTTTCTCCCCGGCCAGATCTTCGCATTCGGTGGCTTCGCACTGCGGGCCAACTCGTTTGGCCATCTAGAGCAGATCGACAGCTACGCCCAGTGAGGGAGTCCTGGACTAAGGGGTCCTCGGGCGTCCGGCCTGTTAGCCATGGGCCGGACTGATGGGCTGTGAAGATACAGAGACCGAAGACTTTACCCTTGTCCGGATGGGACTCTCCTTGGCGTGGAAGGCAAGCTTGGCGATCAAATATGTAGATTCCTTTCTTTGTAACCGACCTTGTATAACCCTAGATCCTCCCGGTGTCTATATAAACCGGAGGACTTAGTCCGGAGGCGAGACTCATAACCATAGTCATACAGGCTAGACTTTTAGGGTTTAGCCACTACGATCTCGTGGTAGATCAACTCTTGTAATACTCATATTCATCAAGATCAATCAAGCAGGAAGTAGGGTATTACCTCCATAGAGAGGGCTCGAACCTGGGTAAACATTGTGTCCCCCGTCTCCTGTTACCATCATCCTTAGACGCACAGTTCGGGACCCCCTACCCGAGATCCATCGGTTTTGACACCGACATTGGTGCTTTCATTGAGAGTTCCACTGTGCCGTCCCCAGAAGGCTCGATGGCTTCTTTAATCATTAACAACGATGATGTCCAAGGGGAAACCTTCCTCCCTGGACAAATCTTCGTGTTCGGCGGCTTCGCACTGCGGGCCAACTCGCTTGGCCATCTAGATCAGATCGATAGTTACGCCCCTGGCCATCAGGTCAGATTTGGGAGCTTGAATTACGTCACGGATGTCCGTGGAGACGTGATCTTCGACGGCTTTGAGACCACGGCAGCCGCTCCCTGTCCCCACGGTGAACATGACTTAGATCTGTCGCCGGTCCATACTCAGGAAATTGCACCTGTGACTACTCTGGCCCTAGATCCGGAGCAAATCGCGCCATCCGAGGATGGGAAGCTCAACCCCGCCACGGAGGCCGCAGATTCCACGGCATTGGAGACGCACACAGACTTAGCCTCAGGTGACATCTGTGTCTCCGGAACCTCGGACTCGTTTCCAGCTATAAGTTCTGAACCATGTGCGTCCACGTTTGTCGAGCAAGATCGGTCATCGATCGCCGAATTCAACGCCGCGGACATCTTCTGGCACTCGCCTTTAGGCGACGTGCTCAATTCATTAAAAAACTTACCCCTAGCGGGGGACTCTCAGCCAAATTATATCCGGTTTGAACTGGAGGCTGATGATGGAGAATTTTGTTTCCCACCCACCGCCCACTTCATAGCCACTGTCGAAGACCTAACCGACACGCTTGACTATGACTCCGAAGACATCGACGGTATGGACGACGATGCCGGAGAAGAGGAGGCCCAAAACCCACCGTTCATGGGACGATGGACGGCCACTTCCTCATATGACGTATTCATGGTGGATGCACCAAAAGATAATAGCGGCGACGCCAAGGAAAACCCAGAGAAGAATGACCCTCCCAAGACACAACCAAAGCGCCGGCATCAGCGGCGCCGCTCTAAATCACGCCGCAGCAGAGACAACAACACCGACATAGGAGACGACAACACTCCGGATGTCACCGAAGTCACGGAGGAACCCGATGAACAAACTGCCGAACAAGACAATCGGGAAGATGGGCAAGTCAGCCCTGACGAACGGGCCATAGAAGAAGACTCGGAGGACGACAGTTATCATCAGCCCTTCGAGGAGGAGGCGAGCCTCGGCAACGAAGACTTCATCATGCCTGAGGAACCTCTCGAGAAGGAGCGCTTTAAGCTTCAGCTAATAGCCACTGCGAGGAGCCTGAAAAAGAAGGAGCAGCAGCTTCAAGCTGATCAAGACCTGCTCAATGACAGATGGACCGATGTCCTGGGAGCCGAGGAATACGGCCTTAAACGCCCAGCCAAAAGTTACCCGAAGCGCAAATTGCTACCTCAGTTTGATGACGAGGCGCCAGAGCCCGCACCAGCATCACGCAATGTGGTTGATCGGCCACCGCGCGGTTGGGATAAAATGGCAACTCGAGCCGAAAACCAGACTGTCCCACCTCGCCGTAAAGGCAGGGATAAGACAGCTCGGGGCTATACATATGACCTTCGTCAAGACCTGGACAGTAGAGCAGGACATACAAGATCGATCTACGGATCGCGAGGACGTGCCTTGACACGCGAGGACGGCTATCTATTCGGACGTGACAAACCTAGTCACGCCTGGGTCGAAAACTGCAGACGAACTCCATCAGAGCTACGTCGCGATGCGGCCCGATATAGAGGCGCCGCACACCCTCTTTGCTTCACTCACGAAGTAATGGATCATGAATTCCCAGAAGGGTTCAAACCCGTAAACATCGAATCATACGATGGAACAACCGATCCCGCGGTATGGATCGAGGATTTTATTCTCCACATCCACATGGCCCGCGGGGATGACCTTCACGCCATCAAATACCTCCCACTAAAACTCAAAGGGCCAGCTCGGCACTGGCTAAACAGTTTGTCTAAAAATTCCATTGGCAGCTGGGAGGACTTGGAAGGAGCTTTCCTTGACAACTTCCAAGGTACATATGTCCGGCCACCAGATGCCGATGACTTAAGTCACATAGTCCAACAGCCTGGAGAGTCAGCTAGGAAATTCTGGACTAGGTTCCTAACTAAAAAGAACAAGATCATCGACTATCCGGATGCCGAAGCCCTAGCGGCCTTTAAACATAGCATCCGTGACGAATGGCTCGCCCGCCACCTCGGTCAGGAAAAGCCAAAATCCATGGCAGCCCTCATGGCGCTCATGACCCGCTTCTATGCGGGAGAGGATAGTTGGCTGGCCCGTAGCAAAAATATAGCAAGTGACACAGGCACCTCCGAGGACAAAAATAGCAACGGCAAGCTCCGACGCAGCAGACACAAGCGCCGAAGTAATAGTGACAACACCGATGACACGACAGTCAACGCCGGATTCAGTGCTTCCAAGCCCGGTCAGCGGAAGAAGCCGTATAAAAGAAACAATCAGGGACCATCAAGCTTAGACGGCGTACTCGATCATCCGTGCCAAATCCATGGCACCCCTGATAAACCAGCCAATCATACCAACAGAGATTGTTGGGTTTTTAAATAGGCCAGCAAGTTAAATGCCGAGAACAAAGAAAAGGGATCGCAAAGCGAGGACGATGACGAGGAGCCCCGGCAACCGAGCACAGGGGGACAAAAGAAGTCCCCCCAGGTCAAATCGGTGAACATGATATATGCTACACACATCCCCAAGAGGGAGCGCAAGCGCGCGCTCAGGGACGTCTATGAGATAGAGCCAGTCGCCCCAAAATTTAATCCATGGTCGCCATGCCCGATCACTTTTGATCGACGGGATCATCCTACCAGTATCCGTCATGGCGGTTCAGCCACATTGGTCCTTGACCCAATAATCGATGGATTCCACCTGACGCGAGTCCTTATGGACGGCGGCAGTAGCCTGAACCTGCTCTATAAGGATACAGTGCGCAAAATGGGCATTAACCTATCACGGATCAAGCCCACAAAGACCACCTTCAAAGGAGTCATACCAGGTGTAGAGGCCCGCTGCACGGGCTCAACTACGCTAGAGGTTGTCTTCGGATCTCCGGACAACTTCCGAAGCGAAGAGTTAATCTTTGATATCGTTCCTTTTCGCAGCGGCTATCACGCTCTGCTCGGACGAACCGCATTCGCTCGATTCAATGCGGTGCCTCATTACGCTTACCTCAAGCTCAAGATGCCCGGGCCACGCGGTGTCATAACAGTTAATGGAAACACGAAACGCTCCCTCCATACAAAAGAGCACACCGCTGCCTTAGCAGCAGAAGTACAGAGCGGCCTTCTCCAGCAGAACCTTAATTCGGCTGCCAAGCCCCCGGACACCGTTAAGAGGATCCGGACCATTCTGCAGCAGGACAGCTCGGGTCGTCAAGAGCTCGACTAGCAATTCGGCCTCCGTCCCAGCCCCAACCAAGTAGCGGCATTCGTACGGCGCGCACATCACTACGCACTCAAAATACCATGGGCATAGACGGAGGCATACCTACCTTGTGATCCATAGTACAGCTCAACCGCTCCCGGACACATATACTTTCACTGTTTATCTTTCCCCTTTTCAGATCCCTTTTCCACAGGCTTTCCCTGATGGCTTGATCACCGGTCTAGTCAAAGGATAAACACACCAAGATGGCAAGAAGCACAAGCATACTAGGGAATTTCTAGGTGTTTTCTTTAACAATCACTCTACCTGTTTTCAGGACCCACACGCAGTCTCCCTTGGTCATGGCATGTCAAATAGCCCGTTGCTTATCGCACTATTTGTACCAATGCGCTTTGACATATTAATAAAATTGCAATAGAAACAATTTTGCAGCCCAAATTTTAGGGCCCCAGCTAATTACCTTTTGCTCCTTGTTTATTTTCCATTTTCTGTTGACAACCTTATCAGTTAGCACCCGTACACTCTGGTACGTTTCATATTTGCCAGGGGCTTTATAGTGCCCTGCAATATGGCAACAAAGTCCGAACACTTTTTACAGTATAGTTCGGCACACCGAATTTAGCACTATATGCATTGGCTCCGAATCATGTCTTTGGTCAATAGTTGGGTTGCCCGGCTCCTGTGCTTACTACCTTACGTTCCGCTATATCGGCTAGGGTAGTAAAGGGAGAACTACTGTGATTGTGCCCTGGTTCATCCGGATGAGCACCTCAGTAGAGAAAGCCAAAAACTGACTGTCATGATGCGGCGAGAGCCGGTCAGCTCTTCGGAGGTTTCAAATCGCTAGAGGTTTTTTCCGCATTATGCGATGACTCGGTTTTTATCCGGTCACGTGTTTACAGAATCCCCAAGTTCGGACGTCCGAATACCAGGGGCTGCGCCTAAAAATCTATTATCGAACTCCTATGGCTAAGTGAGGGTGATAAAGCATTATAGTCCGATTGCCTTGTTCGTTGCGCTAAACACCTCCTTTAAGGACCAAATAATTGGATCAAGAGTGTTTAGATTCCATCTCGAACACCCCGTACTACCTATGTGGGGGCTGAAGCCGATGACTGGCCAACTCTCAGATTTAATAAAAACGGCCGCACCGGAGGTAAAAATCTAACATAAAGCATTATATTACATAAACTGTGTTTGTTTCATAATACAGGGCGAGACAAAATATGAATGTATTCATTCAAAGATCACGTCTTTTGCACACTGCCTCGCAACAATGCGGGACCCCTCTAGGACATCTCCAAAATATCGCTCGGGTGTGCGGTGCTCCTTGCCCTTAGGCGGCCCCTCGGTCGCTAGCTTGACGGAGTCCATCTTTGCCCACCACACCTTGACATAGGCAAAGGCCAGGTGCGCGCCCTCGATGCAGACCGACCGCTTGACGACGTCCAGCCGAGGACAGGCATTCACCAGCCGCTTCACGAGGCTGAAGTAGCTGCTGGGTATGGCTTCGGCAGGCCACAGCCGGATTATCACATCCTTCATGGCCAGTTCGGCCACCCTATGTAGCTCGACCAGCTATTTCAGCTGATCGGTGAAGGGCACTGGATGTTCTGGCGCAAGGTATTGCGACCAGAACAACTTCTCCGTCGAGCTCCCTTCTTCGGCCCTGAAGAACTCCACAACGTCTGACACGCTGCGCGGCAAGTCCGCAAAAGCCCCTGGAGAACTCCGAATCCGGGTTAGTAAAAGATACTTCCTCTTCACATTTTTGCTTTGCATACTAAATGCCTTACCCGCCGCGATCTTCCTGGCCTCCTGGATCTCCTCGAGGGCGCCCTAGGCCTCATTCCAGGCCGTCTCTGCGCTTTGTCGAGCCTTGGCGAGTTCGTTCTCTTGAACCGACGCATCGCGCTCCAAGGTCTCACACTTCCTTACCGCGTCCTGGAGCTCTTGCTGGACCTTGTTGACCCGAGCCTTGAGCTTCTTACGGGCGGCCTGCTCCTTGACAGCCTTCCCCTCGGCTTCGGCCAGGGCCTTTCTGAGGGCCTCGACCTCGGTCGTTGCTTCTATACACATCATGACACTTCAGTCAATATACATGATTTTATTCTTTTCAAATATATAACTGGTTATCACATACCTTGTTTTTCTTGGAGCTGCCTTCTCACCTGGCCGAGCTCCTCCTTGGCCTGCTCCAGTCTCTGCTTCAGTCCGGAGACTTCGGCAGTATGCGAGGCCGTGGCCAACAGCGACGCCTGCGTATTCATTTCAGACATATTTAGTTAGTTTCCTGCAATAAGGGATTGATCCTCTGTCCGCCTTTTTCTTTCCGAACACCGGATAGTGTCTCAGGGGCTACTGTCTATATTGGGATCTTCTCTTTTTTCGTCGCTTGCCTCAAAACCTATCAGCAGGCTGCTGCTGGCTTCGGTTAGTCCGCTCTTGGCGGACTGAACCCTTTCAATTACCGTGCCCATAAGAACACGATGATCATCCACAATGGAGGCGCCTCGCAGCACTTCCAGCAGATTATCCGGTGCCCCTGGTTGGACAGGGGTCACCGGCGGAATAGACATACCCCTTTCTTTCGAAGGAGGTTGCATGCCGGATTCCGGAGGCGTATCGGTCTCCGAAATCGAGTTCGGCTGAGGGCCGAATTGAATACGGCCCTCATCACCAGTCTCCATGGGGATTGGTTCCCCCTGGTGTTCAGCGACGGAGGCTTCGCCTTCTGGCACCTCCTGAACCTCTCCCCGGCTTGGGAAAGTCCTTCGGGACAGCACCTCCGCGTCGTCCCTGGCCTTGGGGGAGTGAGCGGTCGACGACGACTCACTGGCCATCGCCTTTGAATCCAGCGAACCTCGTGACGAGGATCGCTGGGAGCTGTCGTGGGCCGAACTGCAATAGCATAGCTAGTCATGTCAATACAATGAAGAAGAGAGGCTGGATCTATGGGTATGTGTGAGTCTTAGCACTTACGATGCAGCCCGAGGCTTAGTGCGGGGGCGTCGCTCCGGACTGCTGTCGGCGTCCCACGCGGAGTTATCCGCGAGGGAGCCCTTCCCCTTCTTGGACGTCTCCGCCTCCAGGTTCGTGGAGGCCGCCCTCTTCTTCTTTCCCTCATCAGGCAGAGGGTTGTTCTCCTCCTCCTCCTCATCGTCATCGTCCTCAGCGGCAGAGGAAAAGGTCACTTCATCTTCAGACATCACGTCCGAGGCACCCTTGCGACGGGGGCCACCCTTGGCCCCCTTGGCCTTCTTCTTAGGCTTCTTTTCCGGCGGCCTATAGGGTGCTGGAACCAGCATCTTCGCCAGGAGCGGGATGACTGGCTCTTCGGGCAGCGGAGCCGAACTATGGATCTGCTCCGCTCTCTCCATCCACACCTAAAAAAATACATCAAAGGTTAGGCATCCTCCTTGAACAAACAAGTAGAAGGTATGCCTTAAGAACTCACCTCATTGGCGGGATGGGTGTGATCGTGCCCACGGTCCGAATCTATGACCGGCGGCTTCTCGTTGCCCTTGAAGAGCAACTTCTAGGCATCTTCGTGAGTAGTTTCGAAGAACCCTCCCAGGGTCTGGTGCTACTCCGGATCGAATTCCCATAATGGGAAGCTTCAGCGTTGGCAGGGGAGAATCCGGTGAACCAGCATCACCTGGATCACGTCGATGAGCTTGATGTTTTTATCCACCATGCTCTGAATGCGCGTTTTTAGCGCTATCAGCTCGTCTGACGCAGACCTGTTGGGGCCCTTCTCCGTCCAGGAGGTGAGCCGCATTGGAGCTCCAGCCTTAAATTCGGGAGCCGCCGCCCAAGTGGCACCGCGTGGCTCTGTGATGTAGAACCACTGCTTCTGCCACTCCTTGACAGTCTCCACGAAAGTGCATGTGGGCCAAGTGACGTTGGGAATCTTGCTCACCATGGCACCTCCGCACTCCGCGTGCTGGCCATCCACAACCTTCGGCTTCACATTGAAGACCTTGAGCCATAGGCTGAAGTGGGGATGGATGCGGAGGAAGGCCTCGCACACGACAATGAATGCCGAGATATTGAGGAAGGAGTTCGGGGCTAGATCATGGAAATCTAGCCTGTAATAGTACATCAGTCCGCGGACAAAGGAGTTAAGTGGAAACCCCAATCCGCGGATGAAGTGAGGGAGGAAAACTACCCTCTCAGTAGGCTTTGGGGTGGGGATGACTTGCCCCTTGGAGGGCAGACGGTGGGCGATTCCTTTTGCCAGGTATCCGGCCGCCCGAAGCTGGGTGATATCCTTCTCCTTGACGGAGGAGACCATCCACTTGCCTTGGCCTCTGGATCCGGATATGATCGAGTGCTTCCTTGAGATGGAGAAGATGGGAACTTGGGCGCTGGAGCTCGAGAATGGGAGAGGAGGCATGGGTGAAGAAAGGGGATTCTTATCTCCTTATAAAGGCAGTGAATGTTGAATGCCTCCCCACTCGCCTTAAAACTCGCCTATTCCCAAGGGCTGTGTAAACGGCACGGTTGGGTTACCCACGCCCGTATTGATGAGAATCCCACAATAAGGGGACATGATCTCTGCTTCGACAAGACGTGCCAATGGCAACCGTGTCTCGAAACACGGAGCGACAGACGAAAAATGGTTCGAAATTATGACCGGACAGACGTGATGTCATCTCGCCAAAAGTTGTCAGCAGATGGGACTCGTGAAATATTAAACTCTCTACGGCTGTGTGTGTGGTACTTGTGTTGCAGATCCGGACACGTTCGTTGCGTCCGAAGACTATCATGGAGTACTCGGGAAGGAGAACCCGCCTTGCAATGCCGAAGACAATCTGCGCACTGGACACCTCGTCATTGAAGCCTGGTTCAGGGGCTACTGAGGGAGTCCTGGACTAAGGGGTCCTCGGGTGTCCGGCCTGTTAGCCATGGGCCGGACTGATGGGCTGTGAAGATACAGAGACCGAAGACTTTACCCGTGTCCGGATGGGACTCTCCTTGGCGTGGAAGGCAAGCTTGGCGATCAAATATGTAGATTCCTTTCTTTGTAACCGACCTTGTATAACCCTAGATCCTCCCAGTGTCTATATAAACCGAAGGACTTAGTCCGGAGGCGAGACTCATAAACATAGTCATACAGGCTAGACTTTTAGGGTTTAGCCACTACGATCTTGTGGTAGATCAACTCTTGTAATACTCATATTCATCAAGATCAATCAAGAAGGAAGTAGGGTATTACCTCCATAGAGAGGGCCCGAACCTGGGTAAACATTGTGTCCCCCGTCTCCTGTTACCATCATCCTTAGACGCACAGTTCGGGACCCCCTACCCGAGATCCGTCGGTTTTGACACCGACACCCAGGTCACCAGATTAGTTTTGGAAATCTGGACTATGTCGCTGATATCCGAGGAGACTTGATCTTCCAAGGGTTCACGACCCCAACCTACGCTCTGGCCTTAGATCCGGAGCGCATCGCCGGGTCCAAAGACGGGATTCCTGAGCCCGCCGGACTATCTGCGGCCACTAAGCCCAGTACGGGAGAGCCGGAGGAAGTAGTGTCGCTGGCAACCATCACGAAGCCAGACTCTTCTCCGGACACTGGCTCCGAACCCTCGGAGTCAGCATCGTGTGAGCTCGGCCAAGGAGTCTCCTTCCCGCCATATTCCACGGACTCTCTTCTCTCTGGCCAAACCTCGCCTTTAAGCGAGGCTCTGGACTTGATGCGATCCCTCTTTATTATAGAGGAGCAACGTCCGAACTACGCCCAGCCCGGACTAGGGGCGCCGAGCAGGGAATTTTACGTCCCACCCACCACCCACTTCATAGCCACTATCGAGGACTTAACTGACATGCTCGATTACGGCTCCGAAGACATCGACGGTATGGACGACGATGCCGGAGAGGAGTAGGCCCAAAACACGCCGTTTACCGGATGCTGGACGACCACCTCTTCGTATGATGTGTACATGGTGCATACACCCAAAGAGGGTAACGGCGATAACGAGAAGAATCCAGCCGAGGATAAACCTCCTGAGATACAACCAAAGTGCCGAGATCAGCGGCGCTGCTCTAAATCATGCCGTGGAAAAGACAACAATACTCCGGACGACGCCGAAGACAAAGAAGAACCCGTCGAGCCAACCTCCGAACAGGACGATCGGGAAGATGGGCAAGTTAGCCCTGATGAACAGGCCGTAAACGAAGACTCGGAGGACAGCAATTATCTTCCACTCTCCGAGGATGAGGTGAGCCTCGGCAACAAAGACTTTATCGTGCCTGAGGAACCTCTCGAGCAGGAGCGCTTTAAGCGCCGGCTAATAGCCACTGCAAGGAGCCTGAAAAAGAAGCAGCAACAGCTTCAAGCTGATCAAGATCTACTCAACGACAGGTGGACTAATGTCCTGGCAGCCGAGGAATACGGCCTCGAGTGCCCAACCAAAAGTTACCCGAAGCATAAACTTCTACCTCAGTTCAACGATGAGGCACTGGACACCGTACCATCAGCGCGTAACGCGGCTGACCGACCACCACGTGGCCGGGACAAAACGACAACTCAAGCCGAACACCAGCCCATACCACCTCACCGTAAAGGTAGATTCACAAAAGCTCGGGGATATACATATGACCTACGGCAGGACCTGGAAAATAGAGCAGGTCAGACTAGATCGATCTACGGATCGCGGGGGCGTGCCCCGACGCGCAACGACGGCTATCTAGCCGGACGTGACAAGCATAACTATGTCCAGGCCGAAAACCGCAGATGGACTCCATCCGAGCTACGATGCGACTTGACCCGATATAGAGGCGCCGCACACCCCCTCTGCTTTACTGATGAAGTAATGGAGCACGAACTCCCAGAAGGGTTTAAACCCGTGAATATCGAATCATATGATGGAACAATAGATCCCGCGGTATGGATTGAGGACTTTCTTCTCCATATTCATATGGCCCGCGGCGATGATCTTCATGCCATCAAATACCTCCCGCTAAAACTCAAGGGACCAGCTCGGCACTGGATAAACAAGTTGCTAGAAAACTCTATTGGAAGCTGGGAGGACTAGGAAGACGCCTTCCACGACAACTTCCAAGGTACATACGTCCGACCTCCGGATGCCGATGACTTAAGTCACATAGTACAACAACCCGGAGAGTCATCCAGGAAATTCTGGACCAGGTTCCTAACTAAAAAGAACCAGATCATCGACTGTCCGAATGCCGAAGCCCTAGCGGCCTTTAAGCATAGCATCCGCGACGAATGGCTCACCCGACACCTCGGCCAAGAAAAGCCGAAGTCCATGGCAGCCCTCACAGCACTTATGACCCGCTTTTGCACGGGCGAAGATAGTTGGCTAGCCCGTAGCAATAATAATGCAAGCGAACCTGGCACCTGTGAAGCCAGAAATAGCAACGGCAAGTCCCAACGCAACAGGCACAAGCGTCGAAGCAACGGTGACAATACCGATGACACGGCGGTCAACGCCGGATTCAGTGGCTACAAGTCCGGCCAGCGGAAGAAACCATTTAAAAGAAACAATCCAGGCTCATCCAGCTTGGACCGCATACTTGATCATCCATGTCAGATCCACGGCACCCCCAATAAACCAGCCAATCATACCAACAGAAGCTGTTGGGTTTTTAAACAGGCCGACAAGTTAAATACTGAGAATAAGGAGAAGGGGTCGCAAAGTGAGGACGACGACGAGGAGCCCCGTCCGCCGAACACAGGGGGACATAAGAAGTTCCCCCTCCCCCAAGTTAAAACGGTGAGCATGATATACGTTACCCATATCCCCAAAAGGGAGCGCAAACACGCGCTCAGGGACGTCTACGTGATAGAACCAGTCGCCCCAAAATTTAACCCATGGTCGTCCTGCCCGATCACCTTCGATCGTAGGGACCATCCGACCAGTATCAGTCATGGCGGTTCAGCCGCACTGGTCCTCGACCCAATCATTGATGGATTCCACCTCACGCGAGTCCTCATGGACGGTGGCAGCAGCCTCAACCTGCTTTACCAGGACACGGTCCGCAAGATAGGCATCGACCCATCAAGGATCAAGCCCACAAAAACTACCTTTAAAGGAGTAATACCAGGTGTAGAGGCCCGTTGCACAGGCTCAACCACATTGGAAGTCGTCTTCGGATCCCCGGACAACTTCCGAAGCGAAGACTTGATCTTTGATATCGTCCCCTTCCGCAGTTGCTATCGCGCACTGCTCGGACGAACTGCATTTGCTCGATTCAATGCGGTGCCACCCTATGCCTATCTTAAACTCAAGATGCCCGGACCATGCGGTGTCATAACGGTCAATGGAAACACGGAACGCTCCCTCCGTACCGAGGAGCACACCGCGGCCCTAGCAGCGGAAGTACAGAGCGGCCTTATCAAGCAGAATTTTAATTCAGCGGCCAAGCTCCCGGACACTGTCAAACGAGTCCGGACTACTCTACAGCATGACAGTCCAGCTCGTCAGGAGCTCGACTAGCAATTCGGCCTCCATCTCAGTCCCGACCAAATGGCGGCGTACGTACCGCGCGTACATAACTACGCTCTCAAAATACCATGGGCAAAGGCGGAGGCATAACTCGATTGTGGTCCATAATACGGCTCGACCTCCCCCGGGCACACATACTTTCCCTTTTCTTTTTATCCTTTTTGGTTTCTTTTCCATAGGCCCCTCACGACGGCCTGATCATTGATCCTTTCGAAGGATGGATATACCAAGGCAACAAGCAGCATAGACGTATGGGGGAATCTCTAGGTGGTCTTCTTGACGACCACTCTACCTGTTTTCAGGACCCGCACGCAGCTCCCCCTTGGTCTCGGCATGTTAAATAGCCCTGTCGCTTATCGCACTATTTGTACAAATACGCTTCGATGTATTAAGCCAATTATAATGGAAATAGTTTGCAACCCAACTTATGTGGCACTGGCTTACTACTTCATTTTATTTCGCTATTCTTAATCGATTGCACCAGTACACTTTGGTACGCTTTCATTTGCCAGGGGCTTCATTGCGCTCCATACTACGGCAACAAAGTCCGAACACTTTTTACAGTATAGTTCGGCTCCCCGAATTTAGCATTATATGCATCAGCTCCAAATCATGTCTTTGGTCAATAGTTGGGTTGCCCGGCTCCAGTGCTTACTACCTTACGTTCCGTCCTATCGGCTAGGGTAGTAAAGGGAGAACTACTGCGATTGTGTTTCTGGTTTATCTGGGTAAACACCTCCGTAGAGAAAGCCAAAAACTGACTGTCATGATGCGGTGAGAGCTGGTCAGCTATTCGGAGGTTAAAATCTCTTGCGATTTTTCCCGCATTATGCGACGAATCGGCCTCAACCCGATCAGGTGTCTACAGCACCCTAGTCTGGATTAACAAATACTAACTAGGGGCTGCACCTACATTTCTATTGTCAAACTCCTATGGCTAAGTGAGGGTGATAAAGCCACATAGTCTGATTGCCTGGTTCGCTGCGTTAAACACCTCCTTCAAGGACCAAACTCTTGGATCAAGAGTGTTTAGGTTTCAACCCAAACACCCCCGTACTACCTACGTGGGGGCTGAAGCCGACGACTGGCCAACTCTCAGATTTAATAAAACGGCCGCACAGGAGGCAAAATTTTAAAATAAACAACAAGTATTATATTACATATTGGCTTTGTTTCATAATACATGACGGGATAACATGAATATCTTCATTCAAAGATAATGTCTTTTGCACACTGGCCTTCAGGACATCATCAAAATACCGCTCGGGCGTGTGGTGCTCCTTGCCCGCGGGCGGTCCCTCGGTCGCGAGCTTGACGACGTCCATCTTCGCCCACTAAACCTTGGCACGGGCGAAGGCCATCCGCGCACCTTCGATGCAGACCGACCGCTTGATGGCATCAAGCCGAGGGCAGGCATCGACCAGCCGCTTCACGAGCCCGAAGTAGCTGCTGGGTATGGCTTCGGCAGGCCATAGACGGATTATCAAATCCTTCATGGCCAATTCGGCCACCCTATGCAGTTCGGTCAGCTGTTTCAGCTGATCGCTAAAGGGCACCGGATGCTCTGGCGCAAGGTATTGCGACCAGAACAGCTTCTCCGTTGAGCTCCCCTCTTCGGCTCGGTAGAACTCCGCTGCATCAGCAACATTGCATGACAGATCTGCAAACACTCCTGGAGAACTCACATTTCTTCACGGCGTCCTAGAGCTCCTGCTGGACCTCCTCGACCCTAGCCCCATGTTTTTTGCGGGCGGCTTGTTCCTTTGCCGCTCTCTTCTGGGCGTCGGCCAGCGCGTCCTTGAGCGTCTCCACCTCGGTCGCAGCTCCTACAAAATATCATGATACCATGATCAAAACAAACAATTCATATATTTGTAGATCTGAATAGGCCATTGCATACCTTGCTTGTCCTCTAGCTGTTGTTTCACACGGTCGAGCTCTTCCTCGGCCCGCTCCAGACTTTTCTTCAGTTTTGAGACTTCGGTAGAATGGGAGGTCGCAGCCAGCATAGACGCCTGCTTATTCACATAGACACATATGCTAAGTCTCCTGCGAAAATTATCCGATCCTCTGTCCGGCCTTCTTTTTTAACACCGGACAGAGTGTCAGGGGCTAATTTCTATACTACAACATTCTTTTTGCATAAATTACGTCGCATACCTCAAAGCCTATTAGAAGGCTGGCGCAGGCTTCGGTCAGTCCGCTCTTAGCGGACTGAACCCTCTCAACCACCGTACCCATGAGGATACGGTGTTCCTCAACAATGGAAGCACTTTGCAGCGCTTCCAGTAGAGTATCCGGTGCCTCTGGATGGACAGAGGTCACCGGCGGAATAGGTGCACCTCCTTCTTTCGAAGGAGGCTGCTTGCCTGAATTCAGAGCCATATGGGCCTCCGAAATAGTATTCGGCTGGGGGCCGAATTGGATATGGCCTCCATCGCCAGTCTCCGGGGGGATTTGCTCCCCCATGTGTCCGACGGCCGAGGTATTGATAACCCACAAGCATAGGGGATCGCAACAGTTTTCGAGGGTAGAGTATTCAACCCAAATTTATTGATTCGACACAAGGGGAGCCAAAGAATATTCTCAAGTGTTAGCAGTTGAGTTGTCAATTCAACCACACCTGGATAACTTAATATCTGCAGCAAAGTATTTAGTAGCAAAGTAGTATGGAAGTAACGGTAACGGTGGCAAAAGTATCAGTAGCAGTTTTGTAGTAGTTGTAACAGTGGCAACGGTAAAGTAACTTAGCAAAGAAAAATATGTGAAAAGCTCATAGGCATTGGATCAGTGATGGAGAATTATGTCGGATGCGATTCCTCATGCAACAGTTATAACATAGGGTGACACAGAACTAGCTCCAGTTCATCAATGTAACGTAGGCATGTATTCCGAATATAGTCATACGTGCTTATGGAAAAGAACTTGCATGACATCTTTTGTCCTACCCTCCCATGGCAGCGGGGTCCTATTGGAAACTAAGGGATATTAAGGCCTCCTTTTAATAGAGTACCGGACTAAAGCATTAACACTTATTGAATACATGAACTCCTCAAACTGCGGTCATCACCGGTAAGTATCCTGATTATTTTCACTTCGGGGTTAACGGATCATAACACATAATAGGTGACTAGAGACTTGCAAGATAGGATCAAGAACTCACATATATTCATGAAAACATAATAGGTTCGGATCTGAAATCATGGCACTCGGGCCCTAGTGACAAGCATTAAGCATAGCAAAGTCATAGCAACATCAATCTCAGAACATAAGGGATACTAGGGATCAAACCCTAACAAAACTAACTTGATTACATGGTAAATCTCATCCAACCCATCACCGTCCAGCAACCTATGATGGAATTACTCACGCACGGCGGTGAGCACCATGAAATTGGTGATGGAGGAAGGTTGATGATGACGACGGAGACGGATTCCCCTCTCCGGAGCCCCGAACGGACTCCAGATCAGCCCTCCCGAGAGAGATTAGGGCCTGGCGGCAGCTCCGTATCATAAAACACGATGAATCCTTCTCCCTAATTTTTTTCTCCCCGAACGTGAATATATAGAGTTGGAGTTGAGGTCGGTGGAGCTCCAGGGGGCCCACGAGGCAGGGGGCGCGCCCGGGGGAGGGGGGGTAGGCGCGCCCCCACCCTCGTGGACAGGGTGTGAGCCCCTGGTCTTGATTCTTTCGCCAGTATTTTTTATTAATTCCAAAAATATTCTCCGTGAAGTTTCAGGTCATTCCGAGAACTTCTATTTCTGCACAAAAATAACACCATGGCAATTCTGCTGAAAACAGCGTCAGTCCGGGTTAGTTCCATTTAAATCATGCAAGTTAGAGTCCAAAACAAGGGCAAAAGTGTTTGGAAAAGTAGATACGATGGACACGTATCAACTCCCCCAAGCTTAAACCTTTGCTTGTCCTCAAGCAATTCAGTTGACAAACTGAAAGTGATAAAGAAAAACTTTTACAAACTCTGTTTGCTCTTGTTGTTGTAAATATGTAAAGCCAACATTCAAGTTTTCAGCAAAGATTATGAACTAACCATATTCACAATAACATTTAGGTCTCACATTTACTCATATCAATGGCATAATCAACTAGCGAGCAATAATAATAAATCTCGGATGACAACACTTTCTCAAAACAATCATAATATGATATAACAAGATGGTATCTCGCTAGCCCTTTCTGAGACCGCAAAACATAAATGCAGAGCACCTCTGAAGATCAAGGACTGACTAAACATTGTAATTCATGGTAAAAGAGATCCAATCATAGTCATACTCAATATAAATTAATAGTAATGGATGCAAATGACAGCGGTGCTCTCCAACTGCTGCTTTTTAATAATAGAATGATGACTCAGCATAAAAGTAAATAGATAGGCCCTTTGCAGAGGGAAGCAGGGATTTGTAGAGGTGCCAGAGCTCAATTTTGAAATAGAGATAAATAATATTTTGAGTGGTATACTTTCATTGTCAACATAACAACCGAGAGATCTCGATATCTTCCATGCTACACACATTATAGGCGGTTCCCAAGCAGAATGGTAAAGTTTATACTCCCCCACCACCAACAAGCATCAATCCATGGCTTCCCCGAAACAACGGGTGCCTCCAACTGACAACAATTCTGGGGGAGTTTTGTTTGCAATTATTTTGATTTGGTTTGAGCATGGGACTGGGCATCCCGGTGACCACCCATTTTCTCATGAGTGAGGAGCGGAGTCCACTCCTCTTGAGAATAACCCACCTAGCATGGAAGATACAGACAGCCCTAGTTGATATATGAGCTATTCGAGCATACAAAACAGAATTTCATTTGAAGGTTTAGAATTTGGCACATACAAATTTACTTGGAACGACAGGTAGATACCGCATATAGGTAGGTATGGTGGACTCATATGGAATAACTTTGGGGTTTATGGAAGTGGATGCACAAGAAGTATTCCCGCTTAGTACAAGTGAAGGCTAGAAAGACACTGGGAAGCGACCAGCTAGAGAGCGACAATAGTCATGAACATGCATTAAAACTAATCAACACTGAATGCAAGCATGAGTAGGATATAATTCACCATGAACATAAATATCGTGGAGGCTATGTTGATTTTGTTTCAACTACATGCGTGAACATGTGCCAAGTCAAGCCACTCGAATCGTTCGAAGGAGGATACCACCCTATCATACCATATCACAACCATTTTAATAGCATGTTGGCACGCAAGATAAACCATTATAAACTCTTAGCTAATTAAGCATGGCATAAGCAACTATAATCTCTAATTGTCATTGCAAACATGTTTCATTCATAATAGGCTGAATCAGGAACGACGAACTAATCATATTTACAAAAACAAGAGAGGTCAAGTTCATACCAGCTTCTCTCATCTCAATCAGTCCATCATATATCGTCATTATTGCCTTTCACTTGCACGACCGAACGGTGTGGATAATAATAATAGTGCACATGCATTGGACTAAGCTGGAATCAGCAAGCATTTTAATACACAGGAGAAGACAAGGCAATATGGGCTCTTGGTTAAATCAACAATAATGCATATAAGAGCCACTTAACATTTTCATCATGGTCTTCTCCTCTCGACCCCCAAAGAACAAGAAAAGAAATAAAACTATTTACATGGGAAAGCTCCCAACAAGCAAAAGAAGAATGAGAAATCTTTTTGGGTTTTCTTTTAATTACTACTACAGGCATGGAAAGTAAACTAGCTAAAAGCTACAACTATTTTTTTTTGTTTTTTCTTAAGGTTATTCAGACACACAAGAAGAAAGCGAGAAAAAGAAAATAAACTAGCATGGATATTACAATGAAAAAGTATGAGCACCGACAACTAGAATGAGTGTGTGAACATGAATGTAATGTCGGTGAGAAATACGTACTCCCCCAAGCTTAGGCTTTTGGCCTAAGTTGGTCTATGCCCAAGGATCAAAGTGGCCCTCTCCGGTGTATGGAGGAGTGTCCTCTGGGTGCCACTGGTTGGCGATCTCCTCCAGATCCCACTGATAAACAGACTGACGGTAAGGATCAAGTGGTGGCTCCGGCTCAGGCTCTGGAGCTGATGTCTGGCTCCGGTACGCATGCATGGCCTCCGGCAAAATGAGATACGTGCCTGAAAATATGTTAAACAAAGAGGGTGCAAGCAAGGTAATAATCTCACAATAATTTTTATCAATTATCAATTTATACTTAAGCATGTTCTTCTTATCCTTAACAATAAACTCATGTGCTACCATACTCTTATAATCTAGTAAAATAGGAGGCAACAACTTTTTTCTTTCTCATAATGCCTGATAGGTATGTTAAAGTGTGCAGCAAGGTGCGAGGCAAAGATGCCTCCGAGGACGGGACCTGTCGTGGTTTTGTCACGGCAGATGTCCTAGAGAAAGGACTTAGTCGTGGAGCCATCGCTACGGGTTAGCTTAAAGGGATTAAAGCAGACAAGGGACGCAAGAGAGTTTTATACTAGTTCGGCCCCTTACGATGAAGGTAAAAGCCTACGTCTAGTTGTGGTGGAATTGATGGGGTTTCGATGACCGGGGAGCGAATACGCTTTTCCTGGGTCTTGAGTTGTGTCTCTTCCCTTGAACCGCCACCGGGTCGTCCCCTTATATACATGGGTTGATGCCCGTCGGTTTACAGAATCCCGAGGCCGGCTCATAATCGTGTCCGGCTCGGTCTCTGCTACTTCTATCTTACAACACAAGTTTACATATCAATACCGGTTTATGTCTACAGGCCTTAAACCGGCTTTAGGCCCTGGGCCTTCATGAAGCGTCACCGTCTGTCTTCATGGACTTCAGATACAGATGAACTACTTATGGGGTTAACCCGGCCTCTCCTGGCTAGTTTACGCCCAGTGGTAATATCCCCAACATTAGGCCCCAGATTGATTTGAACTGGTTCATGTCAATCCTCAATACTTAAGAAAATTTCTTCTTCAACATCTTCACATAATCTTATAAACCGCCGTGACATCATCTTCTAGGATCATGGTAAACCGCTGTGACGTCACCTGTCATTAACAAGCCTCCGACAATTGAGGCGACAGCTCCGCCTCATATCCCATTTTTCGGGCTCCTCGATTCTCGCACCTGCCACTTATCCATTCACCTTATAAATACGGCCGAGGAGTTCTTTTCACTTTTCCCCCCTCGTGCCTCTTCGCATTGTCTTCTTCCTCGTGCTGCCCGACCTTTGGAGCTCCGCCGCCACCATCGACCTTCGCTTCTGCCTCAACTCCGGCCGCTGCATCACCCTGAACGCACCAGAGAATCGCGGCGCCTCTCCGCTCTTCCATCAACATCGGTAAGCCTTCTTTCCTTCCGCCATAGATCTGTCATTAGGGTTTCAGTGTTCATCGGTGTTCGTCGTTGTGCAATAGCTCTTTGATTCAAAACTTGATATTTATCCTATACGACGATAGCCGTAGCCCTTCTTTTCCATCCATGCATCTCGTTTAACTGGAAAATCCCATCTGAACCTTCATCAACTGCTTCGGTACCAATATTTAGGTCTGAATATATTTTCATTTTCTAACATGCGGTAGATCCAAAATTATAATGCCAACTTGTGAAACCTGTTTTTCCCTTCACTTATACATCTTTAGTACCAGATTGGGCGGTTTAACTTCATATACAAAATGATGACCCAGTAGATACCATTAGTCCCCTGTTGAACCGCCAATGCATTACACTGTTTCCATTGTCAGATTCCGGTTTACGAATAACCAAATCCGGTTTATCAATATGCTTGTTATCCTTATACCGATGTATAGTTGTCCACTATGAATCTTAAACCAGCAATAATCATGTTTCAGACTTCCATTGCCATGGCCAAGCAAGTCTATGAGTGCAATTGGGCTCCTTCTCGAGTAACCGAAGAGCAGTTAAGCAATCTTGTTAAAACGGACACTTTAGCCAAAAAGATGTCATCCACTGGAGGGTCCCTGGCCCGGAAAATCCTCCTACACCCAAGGACGGAGAGGTAGTCGTGTTTGCTGATCATCTCGGACGAGGTTTTAGCCCTCCCGGTTCAAAAAATTTCCGGGATGTACTGGCCAGCTTTCAACTGCGCCCTCAAGACATCGGTCCCAATTCTGTGACTCCCAAGTCTTATGTGAGGTTTATCTGCAAGAGGAACCTTCTGTCGAACTGTTTAGGGATTTCTTTCACTTAAACCGTCGCACAAAATTCTTGGATGGACCCAATACGGAACTAGGCGGAATGGCGGTTCAGAAAAGGAAAGAAGTCACCTTCCCTCATCCCAAACCCCACAGTCACCCCAAAGAATGGAACCAGACTTGGTTTTATTGCATGGATACCTCTCCATCTGATGAAAACCCCCTGCCGGGTTACCGCCCTGAACGCCTGAGCAACACACATCCTTTTCCTCAGAGGTTGACTGCAAGAGAAAGGGCCAACTATGCTCCTCAATTATCAAAGCTTAGAGCCTTCATGGCAAACGGTTTGACCGGAGTTGACCTTGCTCGTTGTTGGATAAGCTGGAGTATTCTGCCTTTAAGTCGGCGCTCCGGTTTGATGTGTGAGTATACGGGGAGTTTGAAGGATGCTCAGCGGCACATTGACATTCAGCTTACAGATGCAGAAGTCACTGAGGCTGTAAAAAAGATTTTGAACGAACCGGAGGCTGTCTGTGCCCAAACCGGACTACTCCCTTTCTGCACCTTCAACAAACCACCAGCTGTAAGAATCATATAATCTTTTTTATTTGAAGTTGCTTCTGTCCAAAAATTTTCTAAAAGTGTGGTTATTTTCTGACAGGGTGATGATCCGTTCTGGAACAAGAAACCATCACAAGACAAACCGGCGAAGCCGCAAGACAAACCGGTTAAGCCAGTTCGTCCAAAGACCAAGGTTGTTAAAAAACCTGCCAAGAAAAGGACCACTGCATCCTCCGATCTACCAGCTGATGACGATGTGGGTAATCCGGAACCAGAGGTAGAACTTGACTCTCTTGGTTCATTTTTCGTACATCTCATTGACAATGATTATTATCAGGACGACGCTGAAGGCAGTCATGCTGAGGACGTAGAGGTAACCATTCTTTCCTCCGATTCAGATCCTCTGCCAACATAAAAAATCCGTCAAGCAAACCGGAAAGTAAAATTTTCTCACCCTCTTGCTTACTTGGACCCAAACTTTCTTTTGAAGACGTAGCAGCACGAGGCTCGCCGTACAACCCGGCACAGCGGCCAGGTAGTTACCTCCGCCGGTTTACCGAACAGTCCGGTTCGGAAACGCCGTTCATAGGTCTCTTATCCTATTGATACTTCATACCCCAAAGCAGGTTGTTTCCGCCAGCCTCTTAACCCGTCTGATTCAAATTATCAGGGTACTTCTCACTCATCTTCTGGCGAGTCATCGGCCACACAACTTCCACCCCTCAAAACAGTTCCTGGGTGAGCTATGCACGTGTCTTTATTCTTGATGTGTTAACTTTTCATAATGTACTAATTCTCATGTCTATCTTTTCTTAGCGCCAAGCCGAGACCCAGCAAGAAGGCTCGGTTAAGCAAACCGGCTGATGATAATGTAGCCGTTGAACCGGAAAAAAATGCCAGATCCAGAAGAAACCGACGCTGACGACATGCTTAACGATGCGCCACCTCAAGACCATGACTTCCTTGCCGAACAAGTGCAAGTTGACACTACCAGCCATGCAGACCGGCCAACCAGCCCTGTCCGAACTGATGACAAACCGGTCGGTCCAGTTAAGGATACTGACAAACCGCCAACTCCAGAGAAGGCTGCTGATGACCAAGATGATGACATTATGATTACTGGCACTGGCCACACCACTCCTGGAAACCCTGTCGCTTTGTCAAAGCATACTGCCAAGGACGATCTCTCTGCTATCGGCAAAGGCAAATGGAATGCCGATTTATCAAGCTATGCCCATCTCAATGCTCAAGACATTCACTCTGGCTTCTTGAACCGTCTGTATACCAGCCGTGACTATGAAGCTAGTTTGGTAAACTTGATGAAGGAGCGATATGAGGTAACTACTATTTTTCTCTTTTGTCCGATTGCAGCTTATCAACTCCTAATAGCCCCCAAGGGCCGGTTTAACTTTATAAAGATGAACCGGGACTGTATAAGAATTCCCATACCAACAGTTTTTGAGCAAACACACATTAGCCCCCAAGTGCCAAGATTAATACTTGTATTGTGCTTGGGACTTGTAAAAATTTCTGACAAGGAGCAAATATGCATTAGCCCCCAAGTATCAAGGGCATAACTTGTTATGTGCTTGGTACTTCAAATATGTACTGTCAACTCATTATGTATCTGTCTTTGTATAGGCTGAACTGAGCAAGAAGGAAAGCCAAACCGCTGATCTGCAAGAGAACATCAAGTCCCAACAAGGCCGAAACTTCCAAAGCTAAAGATGAGCTGATGAGCGCCTTAGCCGCTATGGAAAAGCTAAAGGAGAGCTTTGCCAAGGAGCGGATGGATTGGAACACAAAGAAATCCACTTTGCGGAAAAGAGGTGAAGATGCAGAAGCTGCTCTCAAACCGGTGGTAGACGAGCTGACTGGTGTAAAGCGGCAAGTACATGCTATGACCGCTGCTGTGTTTGGTAAGCATCCTTGCTTTATACTTTCAACATATCTTCCCATGCGTTGCCGGTTTACTGATGTTTGTAATGATGCAGGAACTCGCATTAGTCATCTGGGCTCTGATGTTCAGAAGAAGCTGAAGGCTGCCTACACGCTGATAGAGCAACTGTATACCGGTGCACAACAAATTATCTGCACCGCTTCTCACAATAAGCCGCCCCCGACATTAATCAAGGATACCTTAGACCAGCTATCTATGCTGCCTGCCCGGGTAGAAGAGCTAAAGAGGTCTGCTGCAAGGGCTGGCGCTCTGAGCGCCCTAACCCGGGCAAAAGCATGGGTGCCTGACCTTGATCCGATGGACGTGTCCAAAGGCTACCCAAGCTTAAAAGAAGACGGATTAGAATTTGGCACTGAAGATCTCCGCGCCATAAACCGGGAAGTACGTCCACTAGCTTGCCAAATTGCCGAAGAGGCTGATCTTTCATTTTACCAGGCGAGTTATGATACCAATAACAAACGGGTTGCTGCACCAACTCCTAAAGCTCAAAACCTGATCCCTCCAATCCGTAAGCACACTTATGCCCCTGATATTGAACCGTCAACCCTTATAAGCGATGAAGCTGTGTTCCAAGCTTTAACTGGGATTGACTGGACAACTGTTGACTTCCAGCCGCTGGGTAGAGACGAAGAAGATGAACCGGTGCAAGCTGATCCGCAGCCGTCAGGTCAAGCTGATAAGCAAACATAATCCGGGGGCGGTTTAGTCTTCCACATGCTGCAATACTTATTGAGAAACAATTATCCCTTTGGGCACTGAAATGCCTTGTAATAGGCTAGTTAAAACATTTGGTCTGTTATGCCTTCGTGCATATTTATCTGCAACTGATGCGTGTTAAACCGCCATGCTTTAAGATATGATGTTCATAAGCCATAGCTATTTATTCAAGTTGTTCCTGCAGATAAGAAGCTTAAAACGCCCTGGCGGTTTACCACCGGGCGGGTCATGATACCCAAATACATATATAACCAAGGTTGTAAAAGATAACCAAATATGGAAATATATGATACCTGTGACTTTAGGCATAGTGTTGGCTGACCAACTTTGTAATGAGGGTAATAACCCTAATCCGGAGTAGAAGTAATTCCTGTTATATGCTGCCAGTTTATCAGAAAACCGTTCCAGGCTGTGATAAACATTGGTTTATTCCATACTGGTGACTTCGAGTCAAAACCAGACCGGGCTGATAGTCTCCGGACTTATAATTTGATCGTGTACTGACAACTTGTAGTTGACAGCCTAACCGTGTTGATAAACACCGGTTTGAAAACATCACAAATCTTATCAAAAGAAAGAGAAACTTAGCAAAAGGCAAATAAAACCGTTGTAGTCGAGGCTTTTCACGGGCTGCCAGGCCCTAAATTTGACAGCAAAAAATCTCCAAACAACATTGTGAGCTGTGCTCAGTGGGTGCCTATGTTTGAGCTGTTGTTTTACAACACTGTCTTTGGCCCCGGATTGATGTGGCTTTGAGCCGATCAAGAGGTGTGACTATGGTTCGGGTTCGACCAAGCCCCCAAGTTATACTGTGGCATTGCGCCGATCAAGAGGTGTAGCTATGGTTCGGGTTCGACCAAGTCCCCCAAGTGATGGTGTGGCATTGCGCCGATCAAGAGGTGTAGCTATGGTTCGGGTTCGACCAAGCCCCCAAGTGATGCTGTGGCATTGCGCCGATCAAGAGGTGTAGCTATGGTTTGGGTTCGACCAAGCCCCCAAGTGATGCTGTGGCATTACGCCGATCAAGAGGTGTAGCTATGGTTCGGATACAACCAAGCCCCCAAGTGATGCTGTGGCATTACGCCGATCAAGAGGTGTAGCTATGGTTCGGATACGACCAAGCCCCCAAGTGATCTAATATCAAGCTTTGAGAAGCTAAATCAAGGGGTAAACTGGACGCCGCTTTGTAAGCTCCATGTAACCACGCATGATGTAAGAAAACAACAGATACCCCGCTTTAGCTGAGGTTCCGGTTTATTATATTGATCATAATATATACAATGTCATAATATGTACATAAGCAGAGCCTATAGCTCAAGTATAGTAGGGCCAAAGATGAGCAATATTCCACGGCCGGTTGGTCTTCTCCGATTTACGTGAGTCCTTGCGCTCTCGAACATCGATTAGGTAGTATGACCCGTTGTGCAGATTCTTGCTGACCACAAAAGGTCCTTCCCAAGGGGGGGATAGCTTGTGCATATCCGTCTGATCCTGGATGAGTCGAAGCACCAAATCTCCTTCTTGAAAGGTTTTGGTTCTAACCCGGCGGCTATGATAACGACGCAGATCTTGCTGATAAATCGCTGAACAGGCTGCCGCCATGTCACGCTCCTCATCTAACAGGTCAAGAGCTTCCCGCCGTGCCTTCTCGTTGTCAGCTTCAACGTATGCCGCTACACGAGGTGAGTCATGACGGATGTCACTAGGAAGAACCGCTTCCGCTCCATAAACCATGAAGAACGGTGTGTATCCTGTCGATCTGTTGGGTGTGGTATTGATGCTCCATAACACTGAAGGTAGCTCCTCAACCCAACAACCCGGCGTCCGTTGCAAAATAACCATAAGCCGGGGTTTGATGCCTCTCAAGATCTCTTGATTGGCCCTCTCCGCTTGACCATTAGACTGTGGGTGAGCCACTGATGACATGTCAAGCCGGATGTGCTCATGTTGACAGAACTCCTTCATGGCACCTTTTGACAAATTGGTACCGTTGTCTGTTATAATGCTGTGTGGAAAGCCAAACCGGAAGATCACCTTTTTGATGAATTGAACCGCCGTGGCTGCGTCACACTTACTAACTGGCTCTACCTCCACGCACTTCGTGAACTTATCAACCGCCACCAAAAGGTGGGTCTTCTTGTCCTTGGACCTCTTGAAAGGCCCAACCATATCCAGCCCCCAAGTTGCAAACAGCCAGGAGATTGGAATCATCCTCAATTCTTGAGCCGGTACATGAGCGCGTCTTGAGAATTTCTGACAGCCATCACATCTTTTGACCAAGTCCTCGGCATCAGCATGAGCTGTCAACCAATAGAAACCGTGACGAAACGCCTTGGCCACCAAAGATTTTGAACCGGCGTGGTGACCACAATCTCCTTCGTGGATCTCACGCAAAATTTCACGACCTTCCTTAGGAGACACACAGTGTTGAAACGCCCCTGTCACACTGCAATGATGTAACTCTCCATTGATAATAGCCATGGACTTGGACCGCCGGATTATCTGCCAGGCCAGAGTTTCATCCTCTGGTAACTCGCCCCGGTTCATATACGCCAGATATGGAACCGTCTAATCCGGGATAACATGAAGGGCCGCCACCAACTGAGCCTCCAAATCAGGAACAGCCAAATCCTCTTCACCAGGGAGCTTGACGGACAGATTATGCAAAACATCCAGGAAGACATTAGGTGGAACCGGTTTACGCTGGGAACCCAGGCGGCTTAAAGCGTCTGCCGCATCATTCTTCCGCCGGTCCACGTGATCCACCTGATAACCTTTAAAGTGACCTGCAACAATATCCACCTCACGACGATATGCTGCCATTAGTGGGTCCTTGGAATCCCAAGTGCCGGACACTTGTTGAGTCACCAGATCCGAGTCACCGAAGCACTTAATTCGGCTTAGGTTCATCTCCTTAGCCATCCGAAGACCATGGAGTAAAGCCTCATATTCAGCTGCATTGTTAGTGCAAGGGAACATTAAACGGAGAACATAACAGAACTTATCACCTCGTGGGAAGTTAATACGACTCCAGCCCCCGAGCCCTCCAATTGCCTGGACCCATCAAAATGAATAGTCCAATAAGTATGATCTGGCTCTCCTCTGGCGCTTGTAATTCTGTCCAATCATTGATGAAATCCACAAGTGCCTGAGATTTGATCGCCGTTCGGGGTATGTATTTCAACCCGTGAGGCCCGAGCTCGATAGCCCACTTAGCAATCCGGCCAGTTGCTTCACTGTTCTGGATTATATCCCCCAAAGGAGCAGAGCTGACCACCATGATGGGATGACCTTGGAAATACTGCTTAAGCCTCCGGCTTGCCATAAAAACTCCATACACCAATTTTTGCCAATGCGGGTACCTCTGCTTGGACTCAATAAGTACCTCACTGATATAGTAAACCGGCCGCTGAACCGGATATTCCTTTCCTGCCTCCTTGCGCTCCACCACAATAGCCACACTAACAGCCCGAGCATTAGCTGCCACATATAGCAACAATGGTTCTTTATCCACTGGAGGAGCGAGAATCGGCGGATTAGCCAGCTGCCGCTTTAAGTCCTCAAATGCTTCATTAGCGGCGTCACTCCAGACGAAGTTATCTGTTTTCTTCAGCATCTGATACAAAGGGATGGCCTTCTCGCCAAGGCGACTGACAAACCGGCTCCACGCGGCAATCCGACCTGCCAGGCGTTGAACATCGTTGATACACTTCGGTTTAGCCAAGGAGGTGATGGCTTTGATCTTTTCCGGATTAGCTTCAATGCCCCTGTTAGACACCAAAAAGCCCAAGAGCTTGCCTGCAGGTACACCAAAGACACACTTGGCCGGATTAAGCATCATTTTATAAACCCGCAGGTTATCAAAGGTTTCCTTCAAGTCATCCATCAATGTCTCCTTCTTCCTTGATTTTACCACAATATCATCCACATAAGCGTGAACATTGCGGCCGATCTGTTTATGAAGACAATTCTGCACACACCGTTGATAAGTCGCCTGGGCACTCTTGAGCCCAAAGGGCATGGACACATAGCAGAAGGCTCCAAACGGAGTTATGAAGGCTGTCTTCTCCTGGTCCTTAACTGCCATTTTGATCTGATGATGACCAGAATATGCATCAAAAAAGCTTAAACGCTCGCAACCCGCCGTAGCATCAATAATTTGATCAATACGGGTAAGGGCAAAAGGATCTGCTGGACAAGCTTTGTTGAGATCTGTGTAGTACACACACATACGCCAAGTGCCATTCTTCTTGAGGACCAGCACAGGATTAGCCAACCACTCAGGATGGAATACTTCAATGATAAATCCAGCTGCCAAGAGCCTGGCTACTTCTTCTCCAATAGCTTTGCGTCTTTCTTCATTGAACCGGTGGAGAAACTGCTTGACCGGTTTATACTTAGGATCAATATTGAGAGTGTGCTCAGCGAGTTCTCTCGGTACACCGGGCATGTCAGAAGGCTTCCATGCAAAGATGTCCCGATTCTCATGGATGAACTCGATGAGCGCGCCTTCCTATTTCGAATCCAAGTTAGCGCTGATGCTAAACTGCTTGGACGAATCGCCAGGCACGAAGTCAACAAGCTTAGTCTCATCCGCCGATTTAAATTTCAGGGCCGGATCATGCTCTGTAGTTGGTTTCTTCAACGGAGTCATATCTGCCGGATCAACATTGTCTTTGTAAAACTTCAACTCTTCTGTTGCACAAACCGACTCAGCATAAGCCGCATCACCTTCTTCACACTCCAAAGCAATCTTGCGGCTCCCATGCACGGTTATAGTTCCCTTGTGACCCGGCATCTTGAGCTGCAGATAGACATAACAAGGTCGTGCCATAAATTTAGCATAAGCTAGCCGTCCAAATAGGGCATGATACGGGCTTCTGATTTTCACCACTTCAAAGGTCAAGGTTTCTGATCTCGAGTCATGCTCATCTCCAAAAGTCACTTCTAGAGCTATCTTACCAAAAGGATATGCCGACTTACCAGGCACCACACCATGTTAACCCCATGCGACGGAAAGTTTCATGATACAGGATATTAATGCTACTCCCTCCATCCATGAGTACCTTAGTGAACTTATAACCTCCCACCTGAGGTGCCACCACCAGAGCCAGATGACCTGGATTATCAACCCGGGGTGGATGATCCTCTCTACTCCACACAATCGGCTGCTCGGACCAGCGCAAATAACAGGGCACCGCCGGCTCAACAGCATTCACCGCCCTTTTATGAAGCTTCTGATCGCGCTTGTCTAAGCTAGTTGTGAAGACATGATACTGTCTGCCATTCAATTGCTTCGGGTTGCTCTGGTAACCCGACTGCTGCTGCTGCTGATTGCCCTGATGATTATAGCCACCTTGGTTACCCTGATTACTTTGATTGTTATGTCCACCCTGACTGCCGTGGAAGCCTGAACCGGAATTTCCTCCGCCATAACCCGGCCCATGAGAACCGGGGCCCGAACCGCCTCCTGGTCCATGATCATACCGGATAGAATCAGAATTTTTGAACTCTTGCATGATGTAACAATCTTTCCAGAGGTGCGTGGACGGGTCCTCCTTCGTCCCATGCTTTGGACATGGCTGGTTCAACAGATAAGACAAACGGTCCGGATTAGGACTTGGCTTTCCATCGCGCTGGGGCGGTTTACCCTTACGCCGCTGGCCCTTCTCATGTGTATTAGTGTTAGCCACAAAGTCTAAACCGTGGTCCGCTTTACGCTTGCCGCCGTTTCCATGACCCGCCGGGTTGTGGTGCTGCCCCTTGGCGTTGCCGCTCTTCTTTCCCTTCCCTGTCTTATCATCATCAGACTCGGGATCCTTGGTACTATCAAAGTCGGCATACTTCACTAGTGCAGCCATGAGGGTTCCCATTTCATTACAATGACGTTTGAGCCGTCCCAACTTCAACTTCAGGGGTTCAAACCGGCAATTGCCTTCCAATGTTAAAACTGCGGTGTCAGCGTTGATGCGGTCCGATGAATGCAAAATCTCCGAAACCCGACGCACCCAATGGGTTGTTGACTCTCCTTCCTCCTGGACACAGGCAGCTAAGTCCACAATTGACATGGGCTGCTTGCATGTATCCTTGAAATTCTGAATGAACCAGGCTCTCAACTCGGCCCATGACCTGGTAGAATTAGCCGGTAAGCTCTTTAACCAAGTGCGGGCTGTCCCTTCTAGCATCATGGTGAAGTATTTCGCACATGCCGCATCATCCACATCTAGCATCTCCATGGCCATCTCATAGCTTTCGACCCATGTTTTAGGGGATAAATCGGCGGTGTAATTCGGCACCTTGCACGGGCCCTTGAAATCCTTGGGCAGGCGCACATTGCATAATGCCGGGACGAGACACGACACTCCCAAAGAACTAGAGGTAACTCCTGGTTCCACCGATGTGGTTGGACGAACCGGAGTAAGCTGACGGGCTTCATGCTGCGCCGCTAACTCGGCCTCTCTGCGTGCCCGAGCCCGGTCCACCACCTCCTGAGCATCACCAGCACCACCCGCCGGGTTATTGCCACGGGGCGGATCACGGTTCCGCGCATTGCTTGACACTGCCGGTTCATCCATACGCCTGCTGTAACTCCGGCTTGGACGGGGAGTGGAATGAATCCGATCGCGACTATATGAATAAGCCTCCTGTTGAACCAAGGCTGTCTGAAGAAGCTCCTTAACCCGACGCGTCTCGACCGCCGCCGGAGAATCGCCTTCGATCGGGATGGCCGCCAGCCGTGAAGCGGCAGTGAAAATGTTATCCATTGGGTTAGAATAATGACCCGGTGGCGTGGGGACATGCGGTACTACAATGTTGTTCTGACGAGGCGGATCCACCAAAGTGGCTGAACCGGCGCCCCTGCTCCAGGTGCCTCCGCCCGGTTTACCACTGGCGGATTACTGGTCCCTGCTCCTGGGGTGTTAAAGAGATTTCTAGCGTCATAAACCGGCGGCAGGTGAGATCGGTGCCTCCTCTTCAGGACTTTGTTCGAAGCACTCTGATCCAACATAATCCGGTAGGCTTGTGCATCCAAAGCGGCCCGCTCCACGGCTATCCTAGTATCCTCAGCTGCTAAGTCGGCTTTGGCCTGGGTGATCTGATCTTTCACTTTCGCGATTTCCGCATTGTGTGCATCCTGAACCGCCGGGTTAACCTCCGCCATCAGCGTCGCCAACACGTCAAACAAATCAGATAGAACCTGAGCTGGCGGTCGTACAGGGCCTCCTGCCCCGGCCGCTGCCGATCCGGAAATCATCGCCGCTGCGGTCGAAGAGTGGAGCGCCGGTTGCGTGCCGGCCATGAAGATCGCCACCCGGTTTGGCAGATCAGAGGGGTCCGAAATACTGTCGCCATCGGAACAGCCCCAAATCCGGCCATCTTGTAACTGATATAATGACTCAGTCTCTCCGGTCGATGACTCGTCGCCGGAATAAACGACGGTCTCACCACCAGATTCCGATCTATCCTCAGATTCCCCTCCATGGATAACTCCCACGAAGGCATGCTTCATGACAGGCTTCACCCGGGCAGATCTCGCACGCTGAGCCGTTTCGACGAGGTCGGTGCAGATGTCCGGCTCAGGGCCCGGTTCGCCGATCTTGCCAATGAAAACGTGTATGCCACCAAAGGGGACCCGGTACCCGTATTCGATTGAGCCGGCATCGGGGCCCCAGCCTGCATCGTTGATGTAGAGCTTGCCGCGACGACTCTTGGTCATCCGGCCCACAACGTAACCCTTGAGCCCTTCGAAGTTGCCCTCCAAGAACTTGAAACCATCATGCGATAGCCCCATGGTGGGCGCCAACTGTCGTGGTTTTGTCACGGCAGATGTCCTAGAGAAAGGACTTAGTCGTGGAGCCATCGCTACGGGTTAGCTTAAAGGGGTTAAAGCGGACAAGGGATGCAAGAGAGTTTTATACTAGTTCGGCCCCTTACGATGAAGGTAAAAGCCTACATCTAGTTGTGGTGGAATTGATGGGGTTTCGATGACCAGGGAGCGAATACGCTTTGCCTGCGTCTCGAGTTGTGTCTCTTCCCTTGAACCGCCGCCGGGTCGTCCCCTTATATACATGGGTTGACGCCCGTCGGTTTACAGAATCCCGAGGCCGGCTCATAATCGTGTCCGGCTCGGTCTCTGCTACTTCTATCTTACAACACAAGTTTACATATCAATACCGGTTTATGTCTACAGGCCTTAAACCGGCTTTGGGCCCTGGGCCTTCATGAAGCGTCACCGTCTGTCTTCATGGACTTCAGATACAGATGAACTACTTATGGGGTTAACCCGGCCTCTCCTAGCCGGTTTACGCCCAGTGGTAATATCCCGAACAGCACCCTTTGTGCGGTTCAGATTTAACCTTTTAGCAACAATAGCGCCTAAACTGAAAGTAGTATCACGAAGCAAAGCATGGCGCAAAATAAGAATATTAGGGGCACTAAGGTTCCCACATTTCCCACGACCAATTAAGAATCTACTAGCAAATATTGCAAAGTAACGCAGAACAGGAAAATGTATGCTAGTGATTCTTGCATCGGAAACCTTTCTCGTTTCCCCTATAGCAATCATATCAATAAACCCTTCCACATCGTTACGATGCGGTTCCTCTACGCTGCCCGCAAAGGGTATCATACAGACCCGGCAGAAATCAAATAGTGACATCTCCTTAAACTCATCATATAAATAAAAATCCACCGAAGGTGGCGATCTTCTAGCATGGAAATGAAAATTTTGCACGAAAATATTAGTGAGGAGAAGATACTATTCGTGTTGGTCGTGGAGGAAGTCGGTGAGGCCTGCATTCTCAGCTAAATGATAAAAGTCATCATGAATATCGGCTGCTCTCAAGAACTCATTGTCGGTGTCAAAACCGGCGGATCTCGGGTAGGGGGTCCCGAACTGTGCGTCTAAGGCGGATGGTAACAGGAGGCGGGGGACATGATGTTTACCCAGGTTCGGGCCCTTGATCACCCACAAGTATAGGGGATCGCAACAGTTTTCGAGGGTAGAGTTTTCAACCCAAATTTATTGATTCGACACAAGGGGAGCCAAAGAATATTCTCAAGTATTCGCAGTTGAGTTGTCAATTCAACCACACCTGGATAACTTAGTGTAGCGACCCGACCCGAATGGCTCAAGTCTCTGTGCTTAAGTGTCATCCCTGGATCGGTATGCTGACACACACAGTACTCGAGGATTTATAACAGAGGTAAATCACATGTATGAAATAACGTAAATACTATTACCTCAATCCAAAATAGCGGAAGTAACAAGGTTGTGGATTCCCATCAACACCAACGGCAAAGTTGAGTGTAGAAATCGTAACCCTAACGTATCCCTTACTCGTCGTAAGATATCCTGCAACATGAAACGTTGCAGCTCGAAAAACGGGTCAGCACATGGAATATGCTGGCAAATTCACACCATAGAGAAATGATGAACAAAGGCTATCACTACATGCATATATGGCTGGTGGAAAAGCTCTATGGTTATAATGTTTTTGCGAAAAGCCAATTTTTCCCTACTTCAAAGGAATAAATTTTATTTAACTATCATGGTGGTTGTGAAACATTGAGATGGTTGACAGCATCTCAATCCCAATTAAGTATCATCATTAACCCAACAATATTAATTAAAGTAACATGATGAGATCAACGGGATAATCCAAGAACTAGATACTCAAGATGTCCATAACCGGGGACACGGCTAACCATGATTAGTTTGTACACTCTGCAGAGGTTTGCGCACTTTTCCCCACAAGACTCGATCGCCTCCGCTTGATTCTCGCACTGCATGATGTTTGAGAAACGGATGACCGAGACACAGTCTTTCAGAAACAATCACTCTTTACTCTGGATGGACCGGTACACCTACTTTCCCCTACATATGCTAGTCCACCTCTTCAAGAGATCCTGTAACCTACTCAGCTATGCTAGAGCCCATAATAGCTTGTGGCTGCACACGGAAGTTTCTAGCATGAATAATCTTATGATCCCTTTGGGCCTGGGTGGCGGTCCTTATACATACAGACAACACTGGGTTCTCCAGGTGCCTCAATCCACCCAGATGTGAGTTTTAGTTGCCACCTTAGTTAAACCATTAATAACAATCTCACATCTGTCATGAAGATCTCTCAAAACCAATCAACGTCTACGAGCATAACACGGCCATAATAAAAGCAACGTAGAAGTAACTCCCAAGGGTTTGATAGGAAAAACAGGTAATAGGTACTACCTCAACTACTTCCCAATACCCACAGTTTAATTAGATCCTAATCATGCAAGTGTTTGAGGAAATAGATCTAATGCAATAAAAACTGGGTATGAACGAGGTATGATCAAAGTGTGAACTTGCCTGCAATGATGATGAGGATGATTCGCACTCAAAACTCTTGATAGATCTACTCTTCACACTCCGGTCAATCTATCGCAAGCAAGCAATAGTAACCATACATAAGCAATCACTCAAAAGATCAGAAAGAACGAAGAAGACGATTCGGGAAACATCAAAACCTAGCAAATAACTCTTGCAACATAAAACAATTTCTAACAGTACCAAAATTATGTGAATTTGGCCTTATCAGAAAGTTTAGGTCAAGAGCTTCGATTTGCAAAAAGAATCAACTCAAACGGAGTTACGGAACTTAAGTTATGAACAAAAGAAGTTTGAATACAAATCTGTTTGAATTCAAATTTTAAAACTTTCAAAAACATGTTTAAGTTGTTTTACTGGATAGAGGAGATCATAACGAAGACGTGGGCGTTGGTTTCGTTGGATTTGGACAAACGAGTAAAAAGTTATAGACGTTTGAAGATTAGGGGCTAATCTGTAAATAAAATATTCACAGACGGGTCCCTGGCCGAAAATAATAGAAAAAGAAAAAACTAAATAGTGAACGTTCGTTAACTAGGATCTAAACAGAGAATGTTCATTAAATAGATCTAACAAAAAAAAACTAAACCGGACTAAAAAGAAAAACCGAAGATTAAAAAAAAACCGGATCGGGGTTATACCGGTTCGGCCGGCTTGGTGGTTTAGGCGGAGAAAACCGCCGGCGGGACGGCGAACAGCGGGCGGCGGCTCCGGTGAGTCCGGCGACGGGCGGCGGCGCTACGCGTGGCGGCGGACTGCGCGGCGGCGGCAGCCAGTGGGCGGCGCGGGCGAGGGGATGGCGGCGTCGTCGGCGGTCCCCGGCGACGAGACGAAGCGCGGCGGCGGCGGATCTCGTCGGGGCGGGCTCCGGCGAGGGCGGCGGTTGCGGCGGGGAGGAGGAGAGAGAGAGGGCCGGGGTGGCCCGGTATTTAAGGAGGAGGGGTGGCCTTGGGAGGCGTGGGGAAGGGGCAAGGCGGCGGCGGGCGCGGCTCGGACTCCGGCCGGAGTCCTGCTCGGCGACGGGGACGATGGCGGTGCGCGGAGCTGGGCCTTGGCCTGGCTTCGGCTGGGCCGGCCCAGTTCGCGGGCCGAAGTTTTTTTTTTATAAAACATTTCTCAGACAAAGTAAAAACGAAATAAATAAAAATGTTATATAGGCATATAATATATCAAAATTTTCAGAAAAAGATTTCCAACAGTGTGAACATTTTTGTAAAGTCAAATAAAATCCACACAAATTGAACAGTGCTGCTGCCTTAATAAAATCCAATAAAAATCATTTTAAAAATACCAAAATGATTTCAAATTTATTTCTCTCCAATTTTCTGATGTAGGGAATCATGTTACCCTATTTTCTGTATATTTTGTTTTTGGAGAAAATAATTTGAATAAAACTCAAATAACTCCAATATTGAAAAATAATTGCAACGGGACTTTGAATAAATCCTTTGAAACTCCCAACTCATATTTCCTTTGTTTTGAAGAAGTCATTTTATCTTCTCTCGTGAAAATCATTGAGTCGCATAAAGTTTCAGAAATGAAAAATATTTTCAAATAAAATTCAAATATTTTCAACACCCCTCGTCATTTAAATAAATGGAAGAAGTCATGTCATCTTCTCTCCAGGGTTTTTGTGATGAAAAGAATTTGAATTCATGGAGATCATAACAGCCAAAATGAAAGTTTGGGAAAGTCCTTTTATTCCCTCTCATTTAACTTTCAAAAGTTTCGAATTCCACTCACTTTCAGTCAATCAATCACACAACAATCCAACAAACAATCAAATCTATCTATTTATTATAACATTCCAAAATTTAGAATTTTGGGATGTTACAAACCTACCACCCTTAAAATGAATCTCGTCCTCGAGATTCGGAGAGGCTAGAAAGAAATAGGTTAGGGTTTGGGGGTCTTCTCAAAATCCATCGATCATCTCAGGGGTTTGGGGTGCTACCACCCTTAAAAGCATGGTTACGGTTCCATCAAAACTCATATACTCCATCCATCTTTGACAGTGTCAGTCTTCTCAGATTCTCGGAAAATTCCTTCTCTGGGCTCTTCCGGTAGTGGCATAACCTTTTTCCTCAATTCTTCTGTCCTTTCATCTTGGTAAGGTTCTTCCATGACTCGGTCTTCTTAGCTGACGGGCCTGGCGCCAAAACTAAACAACTATCGATATCTCATGGTGGTCAACGATTTATGGTTTCTCCTGCAGGAAATGGGTCTGGTTGATCCTCACCGTATAACCTACGATTGGCAAGAACTGTCGTGTACAAGGGAAACGTTCTTATACCATTCTAAGCTTCAAGCAAGGTTTGATCGTCGTCTCTCTACTATAGGTAAGTCACTCAGATTTACCATCCCGTATAGCAAAGCGAATAATAAGAGTAAGTCGGTATGGTGATCAATCCATCCCGCACCCAAATCATTACCTTGTATATGGTTTAGCGAATCTCGCATTCTAACACTCGGTCATCCTCGCAAGCATTGCAGAATTTCTCTTGTCGACGAACCAAGTTCGAATAAATCCATGGATTCTGCAAGCCAAACAAACATCTATCGTTCCTTCAAAATTCTCAGGTTTTGCGTAACTCCTATAAGATCGTCTGTCGATAAAAATCGTAACTTCTTCCAGGGTCTTCCCTTTAACAAGAGTGTGCTTGCTTCTTGGCAGGTCCTGGGCCTGCGGGTTATGGCCCATCTCATCACTTGTAGTTCCTTGAACTTATCGTCGGGTAACTGATCCTTAATCCAACATCCAACTTCCTGGTATTCTTAAATCCATCCAATTGTACTGTCTTCCTTCCTTCTATTGGCACCACTAGGACATGATTACTCAGACTCATCATGGAATTTCCATTGGTACATATTTCCAACATCATACCTCCTTTATATCCAATAGTACTCTTCATCCTCGTGGGATATCCCACATACCGAGATAAAACTTATACTTATGAAATCCATACTCCACTTCATGGAACATCATTATCTTTTCGAGGGTCAAGCGTCCTTACTGGGGAATATTGGCCATCTCTGCATGGCACTTCTTCAACTGGGAAAGGTGAAACACATCATGAACTCATGACAGTCCTTCGGGTGACTCCAACTTGTTGGCCACTTCTCCCATACGTTCCAAAACTCGGTATGGTCCTACAAATCTCGGGGCTAACTTTCCCTTAACTCCAAATAGTTTAACTCCTCGCAGAGGGAACACACGAGGACATGCTCCATCTCCAATTTCATAGACTACCTCCTTTACATCCAATAATACTCCATACCCTCATATTCTTGGGGTATCCAACATATCAAAATAAAACTCATACTTATTTTGTTCGAAATCCACTTCGTGGAATATCATTACCTTTTTCCAAGGGTCAAGTTTCCTCACGGGGTACTACCACCTTTAAAATGCACAATCTTCCATAGACCATATTTCTCATATCCTCGAAAATGGTCAAAAATTTCTTCATAGAGTAACAACTCTTAAAATCCAAACCAATACCAATGATGCTAACTTTATTGATTCTCAAATATTACAATCTCCTTCATTCCATTACATGCCTCAATCCGACACCTCACTAATAAAAGAAATGTCCACACTACTACTACTATACTTCTCGTTGCACTCAACTATTTGTCTCAAGTCTCCGTCTCCTTGGGGCATTCTCTGGCAAAGTGCCCTGCTTCATCACAACGGAAACATATTACTTCTGACATATCTCGGGGTTTCCTTGTGATTATATAGCCTCCTGGGGTCCTCATCTTTCCTTTTGGGCAATCATTGTGGTAGTGTCCTGAATTTTTGCACTTGAAACATGTGATATGACTCAGGTCTCTCTTTGTAGAAATTGGGTTGTTCCTGGCATCCAATCTATTTCTCTTCCTGGACTTTTCCGTTCCAATCAGGGCTTCTATTTCCTGTGGGTCATACTCTACTTCCTCTGTCGGGAATTCTACTAAATCCCCATTCAGACAATTTTGGGAGATGTGTCCTTCTTCTCCACATGAATAGCATGACTTGGTGCAGGGTTTAATTGGTTCTTCTTTGGGTGTGTCCTCCACCTCTTCCTTCATCACAGATTCCTCTAAAATTTCCATGAGGGCTCTTTTCATTGCTTCTTTCTTCTGCTGGACTGTCCTTTGTACCACGGGGTAGATGTGACACTGAGCAGGGTAGTGGGTAGTCCCTTCACACAAGAAACAAGTGATCTGCCTAGTTGGGCATTCTTCAGCTGGGTGACTTCCTTCACAATTAGGGCATTCATCCTTGTGTTCCTTATGGTTGTGTCCTATTTCTCCACAAGGCTTGTATGCACAAGGTTTCTTCATATCCTTTCCATAAGGCTTCAATTTCTGGGACACAAGACGAGATCTTTGTAGAGTCCACTTAAATTCTTTCCAAGTGGTTACTCCTTCCATCCATTGATGGTTTGGTACATCCTCCACCAAGTAGCAGCACCTCTTTCAAAACATTGAAGAGCATGCCAGGTCATATCCTTTCCGACTATAGGGTTATTCTTCATGTGATCCTCCATGTTCTGAATCCATCGGTCCGTCTCCAATTGACTCATCGGTCCAGAAAATACAAGCTCATCTCCATTCATCCTCTATTGGGTCCAAGGGTTTGGGGTGAGATAAGAGAGGTCGAGAGGGATGCACACAATACAAACAATAGTTTTGAAAAGACAGATTTTTATTGTGGCTGTCGGAAAACAACAAACAAATGACAGCTCACAAACGTCGCATCTAACATAGGTATAACAGGGGTTTGGTCTTCTAAAGGTCAACAAATCTTCAACGTCACCAAACTCTTCAAGTCTTGTTAATGTCTCCGATGGCTTCTTACAATCATGCTTGTCCTTCTCAAGTTCTTTTGCCAAACCATCTCTGTTGACGCGAAGTCTCTCGTGACGTCCTTTAATATTTCTGGAGTTGCGTTCCAAACTTCTGGGTCTCAACATCCTTGACATGAACCATGATCCTACTGTCCTTTAGTTCCTGACGAATCTTTGATGTCTCAAGGTTTTGCTCCTTTAGCTTGGCTACTTTCAGCTTCTGGTCATGAGTTCTTCATGAAACACTTCTTGTCGAAATACTGCTTCCTGAAGGTTCATCTTTAAATTTCCTGATGTAATGCTCCAGATCCTGGTGATACACCGGTCTAAAGTTAAAACTTCATCTTGCTGATAGGTGCTCCATCAGCCTTCTACCATCCAATCCTTCCATGCATATGCATACTTAATTCAACACGGTGACAATATGATAAGCAGGCGATAACCTCATGGGTATCCGTGTTTCTGCTCTTGTCATTACCATGAGCTATCATTCCATAGTTGATATCTCCTGCCTTAGGGTTTCCTTGACAAAACTTTGAGTTTCTAACTCTCCATGTTTCGGTCTTTTTCCGATACACCTTGCTCTCGAGTATTGACAGCTTCCATAGTCCGCCAAGTTCCATAAGGGTAACCTTCCTAGGTCATACACATCTGGCAATTCTTCAGAGCCTTCAAATTCTCCCAGTCTTCGGAGTCTTCAACCGTTGTAGTTTCCATTATCATAATGCATGGTAAAATCCTCTTTATTCCAAATGGTCTTGGTTGTCCGATATCTTGTCCTTCTTGGAGTGGTCTCATCAGTCGAATCTTCGTGTGGTCAAAAGGGGAAAGGGGTATGGTCTCACTAAAAGGGAATATTTGAATAAGCTCAGAAGAGAAGAGAGGTAAAGATCTTTTTGAAAAGGAAATTTTTAGGGAAAATCCTTCCTATGGGCTTGCCAGTTTCTAGGGTCACGTCCTACAGCCAACATGTGCTCTGATACCATCTTGTAGCGACCCGACCCGAATGGATCAAGTCTCTGTGCTTAAGTGTCATCCCTGGATCGGTATGCTGACACACACAGTACTCGAGGATTTATAACAGAGGTAAATCACATGTATGAAATAACGTAAATACTATTACCTCAATCCAAATAGCGGAAGTAACAAGGTTGTGGATTCCCATCAACACCAACGGCAAAGTTGAGTGTAGAAATCGTAACCCTAACGTATCCCTTACTCGTCGTAAGATATCCTGCAACATGAAACGTTGCAGCCCGAAAAACGGGTCAGCACATGGAATATGCTGGCAAATTCACACCATAGAGAAATGATGAACAAAGGCTATCACTACATGCATATATGGCTGGTGGAAAAGCTCTATGGTTATAATGTTTTTGCGAAAAGCCAATTTTTCCCTACTTCAAAGGAATAAATTTTATTTAACTATCATGGTGGTTGTGAAACATTGAGATGGTTGACAGCATCTCAATCCCAATTAAGTATCATCATTAACCCAACAATATTAATTAAAGTAACATGATGAGATCAACGGGATAATCCAAGAACTAGATACTCAAGATGTCCATAACCGGGGACACGGCTAACCATGATTAGTTTGTACACTCTGCAGAGGTTTGCGCACTTTTCCCCACAAGACTCAATCGCCTCCGCTTGATTCTCGCACTACATGATGTTTGAGAAACGGATGACCGAGACACAGTCTTTCAGAAACAATCACTCTTTACTCTGGATGGACCGGTACACCTACTTTCCCCTACATCTGCTAGTCCACCTCTTCAAGAGATCCTGTAACCTACTCAGCTATGCTAGAGCCCATAATAGCTTGTGGCTGCACACGGAAGTTTCTAGCATGAATAATCTTTTGATCCCTTTGGGCCTGGGTGGCGGTCCTTATACATACAGACAACACTGGGTTCTCCAGGTGCCTCAATCCACCCAGATGTGAGTTTTAGTTGCCACCTTAGTTAAACCATTAATAACAATCTCACATCTGTCATGAAGATCTCTCAAAACCAATCCACGTCTACGAGCATAGCACGGCCATAATAAAAGCAACGTAGAAGTAACTCCCAAGGGTTTGATAGGAAAAACAGGTAATAGGTACTACCTCAACTACTTCCCAATACCCACAGTTTAATTAGATCCTAATCATGCAAGTGTTTGAGGAAATAGATCTAATGCAATAAAAACTGGGTATGAACGGGGTATGATCAAAGTGTGAACTTGCCTGCAATGATGATGAGGATGATTCGCACTCAAAACTCTTGATAGATCTACTCGTCACACTCCGGTCAATCTATCGCAAGCAAGCAATAGTAACCATACATTAGCAATCACTCGAAAGATCAGAAAGAACGAAGAAGACGATTCGGGAAACATCAAAACCTAGCAAATAACTCTTGCAACATAAAACAATTTCTAACTGTACCAAAATTATGTGAATTTGGCCTTATCAGAAAGTTTAGGTCAAGAGCTTCGATTTGCAAAAAGAATCAACTCAAACGGAGTTACGGAACTTAAGTTATGAACAAAAGAAGTTTGAATACAAATCTGTTTGAATTCAAATTTTAAAACTTTCAAAAACATGTTTAAGTTGTTTTACTGGATAGAGGAGATCATAACGAAGACGTGGGCATTGGTTTCGTTGGATTTGGACAAACGAGTAAAAAGTTATAGACGTTTGAAGATTAGGGGCTAATCTGTAAATAAAATATTCACAGACGGGTCCCTGGCCGAAAATAACAGAAAAAGAAAAAACTAAATAGTGAACGTTCGTTAACTAGGATCTAAACAGAGAATTTTCATTGAATAGATCTAACAAAAAAAAACTAAACCGGACTAAAAAGAAAAACCGAAGAGTAAAAAAAAACCGGATCGGGGTTATACCGGTTCGGCCGGCTTGGTGGTTTAGGCGAAGAAAACCGCCGGCGGGACGGCAAACAGCGGGCGGCGGCTCCGGTGAGTCCGGCGACGGGCGGCGGCGCTACGCGGTGGCGGCGGACTGCGGCGGCGGCGGCAGCCAGTGGGCGGCGCGGGCGAGGGGATGGCGGCGTCGTCGGCGGTCCCCGGCGACGAGACGAAGCGCGGCGGCGGCGGCGGATCTCGTCGGGGCGGGCTCCGCGAGGGCGGCGGTTGCGGCGGGGAGGAGGAGAGAGAGAGGGCCGGGGTGGCCCGGTATTTAAGGAGGAGGGGTGGCCTTGGGAGGCGTGGGGAAGGGGCAATGCGGCGGCGGGCGCGGCTCGGACTCCGGCCGGACTCCTGCTCGGCGACGGGGACGATGGCGGTGCGCGGAGCTGGGCTTTGGCCTGGCTTCGGCTGGGCCGGCCCAGTTCGCGGGCGAAGTTTTTTATTTTTATAAAACATTTCTCAGACAAAATAAAAACGAAATAAATAAAAATGTTATATAGGCATATAATATATCACAATTTTCAGAAAAAGATTTCCAACAGCGTGAACATTTTTGTAAAGTCAAATAAAATCCACTCAAATTTTTATAAATCAAACAGTGCTGCTGCCTTAATAAAATCCAATAAAAATCATTTTAAAAATACCAAAATGATTTCAAATTTATTTCTCTCCAATTTTCTGATGTAGGGAATCATGTTACCCTATTTTCTGTATATTTTGTTTTTGGAGAAAATAATTTGAATAAAACTCAAATAACTCCAATATTGAAAAATAATTGCAACGGGACTTTGAATAAATCCTTTGAAACTCCCAACTCATATTTCCTTTGTTTTGAAGAAGTCATTTTATCTTCTCTCGTGAAAATCATTGAGTCGCATAAAGTTTCAGAAATGAAAAATATTTTCAAATAAAATTCAAATATTTTCAACACCGCTCGTCATTTAAATAAATGGAAGAAGTCATGTCATCTTCTCTCCAGGGTTTTTGTGATGAAAAGAATTTGAATTCATGGAGATCATAACAGCCAAAATGAAAGTTTGGGAAAGTCCTTTTATTCCCTCTCATTTAACTTTCAAAAGTTTCGAATTCCAATCACTTTCAGTCAATCAATCACACAACAATCCAACAAACAATCAAATCTATCTATTTATTATAACATTCCAAAATTTAGAATTTTGGGATGTTACACTTAGTATCTGCATCAAACTATTTAGTAGCAAAATAATATGGAAGTAACGGTAACGGTAGCAAAAGTAATAGTTTTGGGTTTTGTAGTGATTGTAACAGTAGAAACGGAAAAGTAAATAAGCGAAGAACAATATGTGAAAAGCTCGTAGGCATTGGATCGGTGATGGAGAATAATGCCGGATGCGATTCATCATGTAACAATCATAACATAGGGTGACACAGAACTAGCTCCAACTCATCAATGTAATGTAGGCATGTATTCCGAATATAGTCATACGTGCTTATGGAAAAGAACTTGCATGACATCTTTTGTCCTACCCTCCCGTGGCAGCGGGGTCCTAGCGGAAACTAAGGGATATTAAGGCCTCCTTCTAATAGAGTACCGGACCAAAGCATTAACACATAGTGAATACATGAACTCCTCAAACTACGGTCATCACCGGGAGTGGTCCCGATTATTGTCACTTCGGGGTTGCCGGATCATAACACATAGTAGGTGACTATAGACTTGCAAGATAGGATCGAGAACACACATATATTCATGAAAACATAATAGGTTCAGATCTGAAATCATGGCACTCGGGCCCTAGTGACAAGCATTAAGCCTAGCAAAGTCATAGCAACATCAATCTCAGAACATAGTGGATACTAGGGATCAAACCCTAACAAAACTAACTCGATTACATGATAGATCTCATACAACCCATCACCGTCCAGCAAGCCTACGATGGAATTACTCGCACACGGCGATGAGCATCATGAAATTGGTGATGGAGGATGGTTGATGATGACGACGGCGACGAATCCCCCTCTCCGGAGCCCCGAACGGACTCCAGATCAGCTCTCCTGAGAGGTTTTAGGGCTTGGCGGCGGCTCCATATCGTAAAACGCGATGAATCCTTCTCTCTGATTTTTTCTCCCCGAAAGTGAATATATGGAGTTGGAGTTGAGGTCGGTGGAGCGTCAGGGGGCCCACGAGGTAGGGGGGCGCGCCCAGGGGGCAGGCGCGCCCCCACCCTCCTGGACAGGGTGTGGGCCCCCTGACGTGGATTCTTCTTCCAATATTTTTAATATTTTCCAAAAATACGTTCCGTGGAGTTTCAGGTCATTATGAGAACTTTTGTTTCTGCACATAAATAACACCATGGAAAGTCTGCTGAAAATAGTGTCAGTCCGGGTTAGTTCCATTCAAATCATGCAAGTTAGAGTCCAAAACAAGGGCAAAAGTGTTTGGAAAAGTAGATACGACAGAGACGTATCAACTCCGCCAGGCTTAAACTTTTGCTTGTCCTCAAGCAATTCAGTTGATAAACTGAAAGTGATAAAGAAAAACTTTTACAAACTCTGTTTGCTCTTGTTGTTGTAAATATGTAAAGCTAACATTCAAGTTTTCAGCAAAGATTATGACTAACCACATTCACAATAACTCTTAGGTCTCATGTTTACTCATATCAATGACATAATTAACTAGCGAGCCATAATAATAAATCTCGGATGACAACACTTTCTCAAAACAATCATGATATGATATAATAAGATGGTATCTCGCTAGCCCTTTCTGAGACCGCAAAACATAAATGCAGAGCACTTTTAAAGATCAAGGACTGACTAAACATTGTAATTCATGGTAAAAGAGATCCAGTCATACCCAATATAAATTAATAGTAATGGACGCAAATGACAGCTGCGCTCTCCGGCTAGTGCTTTTTAATAAGAGGGTGATGACTCAACATAAAAGTAAATAGATAGGCCCTTTGCAGAGGGAAGCAGGGATTTCTAGAGGTGCCAGAGCTCGATTTTTTAAAGCAGAGATAAATAATATTTTGAGCGGCATACTTTCATTGTCAACATAACAACCAAGAGATGGCGATATCTTCCATGCTACACACATTATAGGCGGTTCCCAAACAGAATGGTAAAGTTTATACTCCCCCTCCACCAACAAGCATCAATCCATGGCTTGCTCGAAACAACGAGTGCCTCCAACTAGCAACAGTCCCAGGGGGAGTTTTGTTTGCAATTATTTTGATTTAGTTTGCATAAAGCATGGGACTAGGCATCCCGGTGACCAGCCATTTTCTCGTGAGTGAGGAGCGAAGTCCACTCCTCTTGAGAATAACCCGCCTAGCATGGAAGATACGGACAGCCCTAGTTGATACATGAGCTATTCGAGAATACAAAACAGAATTTCATTTGAAGGTTTAGAGTTTGGCACATACAAATTTACTTGGAACGGCAGGTAGATACCGCATATAGGAAGGTATAGTGGACTCATATGGAATAACTTTGGGGTTTAAGGGATTGGATGCACAAGCAGTATTCCCGCTTAGTACAGGTGAAGGCTAGCAAAAGACTGGGAAGCGACCAACTAGAGAGCGACAACAGTCATGAACATGCATTAAAATTAATGAACATTGAGTGCAAGCATGAGTAGGATATAATCCACCATGAACATAAATATCGTGAAGGCTATGTTGATTTGTTTCAACTACATGCGTGAACATGTGCCAAGTCGAGTCACTTAAATCATTCAAAGGAGGATACCACCCCACTATACCACATCACAACCATTTTAATAGCATGTTGGCACGCAAGGTAAACCATTATAACTCATAGCTAATCAAGCATGGCACGAGCAACTATAATCTCTAATTGTCATTGCAAATATGTTTATTCATAATAGGCTGAATCAGGAACGATGAACTAATCATATTTACAAAAACAAGAGAGGTCGAGTTCATACCAGCTTTTCTCATCTCAGTCAGTCCATCATATATCATCATAATTGCCTTTCACTTGCACGACCGAACGATGTGAAAATAATAAGAGTGCACGTGCATTGGACTAAGCTGGAATCTGCGAGCATTCAATAAACAGGAGAAGACAAGGCAATATGGGCTCTTGGTTAAATCAACAATAATGCATATAAGAGCCACTTCAACAATTTAATTATGGTCTTCTCCTATCGACCCCCAAAGAAAAGAAAAGAAAAAAAACTATTTACATGGGAAAGCTCCCAACAAGCAAAAGAAGAACGGGAAATCTTTTTGGGTTTTCTTTTTAATTATTACTACTACAGCAAGAAAAGTAAACTAAATAAAAGCTACACTATTTTTTTGGTTTTTCTTAAGTTTTAACAAACACACAAGAAGAAAGCAAGAAAAAGAAAATAAACTAGCATGGATATTACAGTGAAAAATTATGAGCACCGACAACTAGCAATGAGTGTGTAAACATAAAAGTAATGTCGGTGGGAAATACGTACTCCCCCAAGCTTAGGCTTTTGGCCTAAGTTGGTTTATTGCCACGGATGGCCTGGCGGATATTTCGTAGTTGTAGCCGGAGTCGTACTGCGATGCGGCAATTATTGCCACCTGGGCTGCAGCGTGGCGGAGAGCTGCCTCCGCCCTCCTCTCGTACTCATCTGCCTCCTCTCTGGTAATAACATATCTTCCTTTTGCCTGATAATCAAAGAAGGCAGGAGCAGGGAGAGTAATACGGACAGCACGACATCTGTCAAAGATTAAGCGATACTGGAGAGGTGATTCATTCCTCTCAACAAACTGGTGGTGAACCATAGCATTAAAGTCTAGGTAAGCAGGAGGCAATTCAATATCATCATTACGTATGGTTACACCAAGAAAATCAGCTAAGCGGGTTGCATAAATTCCACCGAAGAAATCTCCATTAAATCTATTATTATGCAACCTACGTGCAACAATGGCTCCCAAATTATAAGATTTGTCTCCTAACACAGCACTCCTAAGAATACTGAGGTCAGGAACACACATATGACATGCTTCATCTTTACCATTTATGCACCTACCCATGAAGAGAGCATAATAATGTATAGCAGGAAAATGAGTGCTCCCTATGGTAGCTTGTGCTATATCTCTAGATTCCCCCACATTTATACTAGCAAGAAAATTTATAAATTCAGATTTGCGGGGTTCACTAGCACCACCCCATTGTGAGAGTTTGCAAGCAGTGGTAAAATCCTCTAAGTCCATCGTATAAGATTTTTCATAAAGATCAAACAGGACAGTTGGAGAATTACGTGAAGATGAAAATTCAAACCTCCTCACAAGGGAACTAGTGAGATAGTGGTACTAGCGGCATTTTTCTGCCTCGAAGCTCACAAGATCAGTGTTACGCAAATATGCATTAAATTCTTCCTTGATTCCCGCTCGATCCATAAAGTTTTCTGAAGGCCATTCACAAGGCCGCACTGGAGCATCCCTTGGTAGCTCATCGTCAGCATCACGCATTGCAAGCCTGGGTCCTTGCTTCCTTGAAGAACCACCTTGGTACATTTTCCTAAGCATATTTCTTCCTCTGAAAAATTTCTAAATTTTTTAGTAACTTCAAACAAAAGTGAACCAAGCTCAATAAAATTGATAGCAACTACTCCTACAAGTGCCTAGAGCCTATATCATGCATTAGAACTACTTGGAACCATATAAATTTGACATGTAAGCTCAAGAACATGGTCACCTAGGCAGCACAAATTTGCAATGAATAAAGCACTAGAACAAAAACTAATTGGACCAATGGAGGAGTCACATACCAAGGAACAATCTCCCCAAGCCGTTTTGTGAGAGGTGCTTTGAGCAAGGAGATCGAAAATCGCAGCAAAATGAGCCAGAACTCGTGCTTGAGCTGGATGGTGATTTTTTTTGGGAGGAAGAAGGAGTGTGTGGGTGCAGGAATAAGTGGAGGGGAGCCACCGTGGGCCCACGAGGCAGGGGGCGCGCCTAGGGGGTAGGGCGCGCCCTCCACCCTTGTGGCCAGGTGCTTGCCCCTCCTACTGTGTTCTCAGTGCCAGATATTCTCAAAAATTCCAGAAAAAATCATATTCCATTTTCAGGGCATTTGGAGAACTTTTATTTTCGGGGTATTTTTATATTGCATGGATAAATCAGAAAACAGACAGAAAAATACTATTTTTTTACTTTATTTCAACTAAATAACAGAAAGTAGAGAGAGGGTACAGAAGGTTGTGCCTTCTAGTTTCATCCATCTCATGCTCATCAAAAGGAATCCACTAACAAGGTTGATCAAGTCTTGTTAACAAACTCATTCCGAATAACATGGAACCGGAGAAATTTCGAATAACACTATGTTACCTCAACAGGGATATGCATATCCCCAATAATAAGAATATCATATTTCTTCTTGACAGTAGGAAGAGGAAATTCAAAACCTCGAAAAATAATCGATGGAATTTTTCCAATAGAATTGATACTGTGGACTTGAGGTTGTTTCCTCGAAAAGTGTACCGTATGCTCATTGCCATTAACATGAAAAGTGACATTGCCTTTGTTGCAATCAATAACAGCCCCTGCAGTATTCAAAAAGGGTCTTCCAAGAATAATAGACATACTATCGTCCTCGGGAATATCAAGAATAACAAAGTCCGTTAAAATAGTAACGTTTGCAACCACAACAGGCACATCCTCACAAATACCGACAGGTATAGCAGTTGATTTATCAGCCATTTGCAAAGATATTTCAGTAGGTGTCAACTTATTCAAATCAAGTCTACGATATAAAGAGGGAGGCATAACAGTAACACCGGCTCCAAGATCACATAAAGCAGTTTTAACATAGTTTCTTTTAATGGAGCATGGTATAGTGGGTACTCCTGGATCTCCAAGTTTCTTTGGTATTCCACCCTTAAAAGTATAATTAGCAAGCATGGTGGAAATTTCAGCTTCCGGTATCTTTCCTTTATTTGTAACGATACCTTTCATGTACTTAGCATAAGGATTCATTTTGAGCATATCAGTTAATCGCATATGCAAAAAGACAGGTCTAATCATTTCAGCAAAGCGCTCAAAATCCTCATCACCCTTTTTCTTGGATGGTTTGGGAGGAAAACGCATTGGTTTCTGAACCCATGGTTCTCTTTCTTTACCATGTTTCCTAGCAACAAAGTCTCTCTTATCATAACATTGATTCTTTGATTGTGGGTTATCAAGATCAACAGCAGGTTCAATTTCTACATCATTATCATTACTAGGTTGACCATCATCATGAACATCATCATTAACATTTTCATTAGGTTCATGTTCATTACCAGATTGTGTTTCAGCATCAGAAATAGAAATATCATTTGGATTCTCAGGTGTTTCAGCAATAGTTTCACTAGAAGCATGCGAAGTCCTATCATTTTTCTTTTTCTTCTTTTTAGAAGGACTAGGTGCATCTATATTATTTCTCTGAGAATCTTGTTCAATTCTCTTAGGGTGGCCTTCAGGATACAAAGGTTCCCGAGTCATTCTACTAGTTCTAGTAGCCACTCTAACAACATAGTCATTATTCTTATTATTTAATTCATTGAGCAAATCATTTTGAGCTTTAAGTACTTGTTCTACTTGAGTGGTAACCATAGAAGCATGTTTGCTAATGAGTTTAAGTTCACCTTTAACATTAGCCATGTAATTACTCAAGTGTTCAAGCGTATCAGAATTGTATTTCAATTGTCTACCAAAATAAGCATTGAAATCTTCTTGCTTAACCATAAAGTTATCAAACTCATCCAAGCATTGGCTAGCAATTTTAGTAGGAGGGATTTCAGCTTTAACATATCTATAGAGAGAATTTACCTTTACTACCTGTGTCGGGTTATCAAGACCATGAGTTTCTTCAATAGGTGATGGATTAAGATCATATGTTTCTTTAATAGGCGGTAAATTAAGACCATGTATTTCTTCAATAGGAGGTAAATTCTTAACATCTTCAGCTTTAATACCTTTTTCTTTCATAGATTTCTTTGCCTCTTGCATATCTTCAGGGCTGAGAAATAGAACACCTCTTTTCTTCGGAGTTGGTTTAGGAATAGGCTCAGGAGCTGGCTCAGGAAGTGTCCAATTATTTTCATTTGTCAACATATTATTCAATAGAATTTCAGCTTCATCCGGTGTTCTTTCCCTGAAAACAGAACCAGCACAACTATCTAGGTAATCTCTGGAAGCATCGGTTAGTCCATTATAAAAGATATCAAGTATTTCATTTTTCTTGAGAGGATGATTAGGCAAATCATTAAGTAATTGGAGAAGCCTCCCCCAAGCTTGTGGGAGACTCTCTTCTTCAATTTGCACAAAATTACATATTTCCCTTAACGTAGCTTGTTTCTTATGAGCAGGGAAATATTTAGCAGAGAAGTAATAAATCATATCCTGGGGACTACGCACACAACCAGGATCAAGAGAATTAAACCATATCTTAGCATCACCCTTTAATGAGAACGGAAATATTTTAAGGATATAAAGGTAGCGAGATTTCTCATCATTAGTGAACAGGGTGGCTATATCATTTAATTTAGTAAGATGTGCCACAACAGTTTCAGATTCATAGCCATGAAAAGGATCAGATTCAACCAAAGTAATTATATCAGGATCAACAGAAAATTCATAATCCTTATCAGTAACACAGATAGGTGAAGTAGCAAAAGCAGGGTCAGGTTTCATTCTAGCATTAAGAGATTGCTGCTTCCATTTAGATAATAACCTCTTGAGCTCGTATCTATCTTTGCAAGCTAAAATAGCTAATGCAGCTTCTTTTTTGAAAACATAACCCTCAGGAATAACAGGTGATTCATATTTATTAGGGGGGGGATTCTTCATCATCACTTTCATCAATATTATCAGTTTCAATAATTCATTCTCTCTAACCCTACCAAGTTGTTCATCAAGAAATTCACCAAGTGGCACAGTAGTATCAAGCATAGAAGTAGTTTCATCATAAGTACCATGCATAGCAGAAGTGGCATCATCAATAACATGCGACATATCAGAACGAATAGCGGAAGCAGGTTTAGGTGTCGCAAGCTTACTCAAAACAGAAGGTGAATCAAGTGCAGAGCTAGATGGCAGTTCCTTACCTCCCCTCGTAGTTGAGGGATAGATTTTTGTTTTCTCGTCTTTCAAGTTCTTCATAGTGACCAGCAGATATAAATCCCAAGTGACTCAAAGAATAGAGCTATGCTCCCCGGCAACGGCGCCAGAAAATAGTCTTGTTAACCCACAAGTATAGGGGATCGCAACGGTTTTCGAGGGTAGAGTATTCAACCCAAATTTATTGATTCGACACAAGGGGAGCCAAAGAATATTCTCAAGTATTCGCAGTTGAGTTGTCAATTCAACCACACCTGGATAACTTAGTATCTGCATCAAACTATTTAGTAGCAAAATAATATGGAAGTAACGGTAACGGTAGAAAAAGTAATATTTTTGGGTTTTGTAGTGATTGTAACAGTAGCAACGGAAAAGTAAATAAGCGAAGAACAATATGTGAAAATCTCGTAGGCATTGGATCGGTGATGGAGAATTATGCCGGATGCGGTTCATCATGTAACAATCATAACATAGGGTGACACAGAACTAGCTCCAATTCATCAATGTAATGTAGGCATGTATTCCGAATATAGTCATATGTGCTTATGGAAAAGAACTTGCATGACATCTTTTGTCCTACCCTCCCGTGGCAGCGGGGTCCTAGAGGAAACTAAGGGATATTAAGGCCTCCTTCTAATAGAGTACCGGACCAAAGCATTAACACATAGTGAATACATGAACTCCTCAAACTACGGTCATCACCAGGAGTGGTCCCGATTATTGTCACTTCGGAGTTGCCGGATCATAACACATAGTAGGTGACTATAGACTTGCAAGATAGGATCAAGAACTCACATATATTCATGAAAACATAATAGGTTCAGATATGAAATCATGGCATTCGGGCCCTAGTGACAAGCATTAAGCATAGCAAAGTCATAGCAACATCAATCTCAGAACATAGTGGATACTAGGGATCAAACCCTAACAAAACTAACTCGATTACATGATAGATCTCATCCAACCCATCACCATCCAGCAAGCGTACGATGGAATTACTCACGCACGGCAGTGAGCATCATGAAATTGGTGATGGAGGATGGTTGATGATGACGACGGCGATGAATCCCCCTCTCCGAAGCCTCGAATGGACTCCAGATCAGCCCTCCCGAGAGGTTTTAGGGCTTGGCGGCGGCTCCGTATCGTAAAACGCGATGAATCCTTCTCTCTGATTTTTTTCTCCCCGAAAGTGACTATATGGAGTTGGAGTTGAGGTCGGTGGAGCGTCAGGGGGCCCACGAGGTAGGGGGCGCGCCCAGGGGGGCAAGCGCTCCCCCACCCTCGTGGACAGGGTGTGGGCCCCCTGACATGGATTCTTCTTCCAGTATTTTTAATATTTTCCAAAAATACGTTCCGTAGAGTTTCAGGTCATTCCGAGAACTTTTGTTTCTGCACATAAATAACACCATGGAAAGTCTGCTGAAAACAGCGTCAGTCCTGGTTAGTTCCATTCAAATCATGCAAGTTAGAGTCCAAAACAAGGGCAAAAGTGTTTGGAAAAGTAGATACGACGGAGACGTATCAACCCTCTCGATGGAGGTAATACCCTACTTCCTGCTTGATTGATCTTGATGATATGAGTATTACAAGAGTTGATCTACCACGAGATCGTAGAGGCTAAACCCTAGAAGCTAGCCTATGGTATGATTGTTGTCGTCCTACGGACTAAGCCCTCCGGTTTATATAGATACTGGAGGGGGCTAGGGTTACTCAAAGTCGGTTACATGGGAGGAGATCTACATATCCGTATTTGCCAAGCTTGCCTTCCACGCCAAGGAGAGTCCCATCCGGACACGGGACGAAGTCTTCAATCTTGTATCTTCATAGTCCAACAGTCCGGCTAAAGTACATAGTCCGGCCGTCTGAGGACCCCCTAATCCAGGATTCCCTCAGTAGCCCCTGAACCAGGCTTCAATGACGATGAGTCCGGCGCGCAGATTGTCTTGGGCATTGCAAGGAGGGTTCCTCCTCCGAATACTCCATAGAAGATTTCGAACACAAGGATAGTGTCTGGCTCTGCAAAACAAATTCCACATACCACCATAGAGAGAATAATATTTCCACAAATCTAATCTGCTGACACATTTTGCAGCATGACATCACACCACGGCCCGGTCATTATTTGAACCGTTTTTCTCAACCAGCCACTGCACATATCGCGAGGCGGTTTTCTTGGCACGTCTTGTCGAAGCAGAGATCGTGTCCCCTTATCACGGGATTCTCATCAATACGGGTGTGGGTAACCCAGCCGTGCCATCAATTACGGCGCTTGGGGAATAAGTGGTTTTACCAGGCAAGTGGGGAGGTGTAGAATCCCTGCTGCCTTTATAAGGAGATAAGGACTCCCTTTCACACCCACACTTTCTACTTCCTGATCCATTCCCCTCCGCCCAAGCTCCAGCACCCAAGCGTTCATCTTCTCTGCCCACAAAGGCCTTCCGAAAATGTCCGGATCCGGAGCAGGAGGCAAATGGATGGCCTCTACCGTCGGGGAGAAGGATATCAAAAAGCTTCGGGAGGCCGGGTACCTGGCCAAGAAAATCAGCCACCGTCTCCCGACGGTGGGACAAATCGTCCCTACTCCGGAACCCCACGAGAGGGTTGTATTCCTCCCTCACTTTGTCCGCGGGCTAGGGTTTCCCCTCCACCCGTTCGTTCGCGGCATCATGTATTATTACGGGATCGATCTTCACGATCTGTCCCCCAATTCCTTCCTCAACATCTCGACATTCATCGTCGTGTGCGAGGCTTTTCTCCGTATCTCGCCACATTTTGGCTTATGGCTGAAGATTTTTAACGTGAAGCCCAAGGTAGTGGGCGGAGAGCACGCCGAGTGCGGGGGTGCTATGGTGAGTAAGATGCCCAACGTCATATGGCCAACAGGCACCTTTAATGATTCTGTCAAGCAGTGGAACAGCAGTGGTTTTACATCACCGAGCCGCGCGGTACGGAATGGGCCGCTACTCCCGAGTTTCGATCCGGAGCCCCTCTGCGGCTTACATCCTTGGTCAAGAAGGGCCTGAACTGGTCTTCGTCCGACGAACTGTTGGTGCTCCAGATGCGCGTTAAAGATATGGAAGACAAGAACGTTGAACTTGTCAACGTAGTCCAGGTGATGTTAGTTCGCCGGATCCTGCCTTGTCAACACCGAACTTGCAATCTATGGGAATTCGATCCGGCCAAGCACCAAACCCTGCGAGAGCTCTTTGGCTCCTCGCATAAAGACATCTGGAAGGTGCTTTTCAAGTCCGGCAAATCATGGCCGGACTCGGCCGAGGACCGCGGGTACCAACTGTCTCGCCCTGCAAGCTCGGTAAGTCATCATACATTTTATCCGCATAACCCAAAGGAAATGCTTAATATGTTTTCCAGAACTCTCCTAGGGCTGGACGAAGAAGGCGGAGCGGATCCACTGTCCGGCCCCGCTGCCCGAAGAACTGGCCGTCCCACTTCTGACGAAGATGCTGGTCCTGGCGCCTTACAAGGTGCCGAAGAAGACGGCCAAGAAGGAGGCCAAAAAGACCCGGGGCGGCCTTCATCGTCGCGGCACTTCAGACACAATATCTGAAGGCTCCAATGCCCGTTCCGCCTCCGAAGAGGACGAGGAGGAGGAAGATGAACCCCCTCGGGGGGAAGAAAGAAGAGGACGGCCTCCGCAGACTTGGAGGCCGAGTCGCCTAAAAGGGGAAAAGCTCCTCCTCCGGAGGAGTCCACTACCGCCGCCGACAGCGGCCCGGCGTGGGATCCCAGGGCCCAGCCCCTGGTGAACTCGTGAGTATATACAGTCCGAATACGTTTATGCGTCCAGACTCATCATGGCATAACATTTTAACCTGAGCCATATTTTTTGTAGTCCGGCGAGGTCCCGTACCGAACAATCCTCATCAGAGGATTCGCTGAGCTCGGATGCTATGGAAAGTGGGACGCCCCCGAAGGCCCCTTCCTTCGAACAGGTGAATACCATAGAGGCTTCGTCCCAGAGGGACCCCGACCAAGGAGGAGAGGGAAAGACCGTGAAGGCGGCGCCTGTAGGTCAAACTTCAGGGGCCGAACACATGGGGGAGAAAATTACCATGGGAGCTGACGGCGGGGGCCGTCTTGAATCCAGCTCCCAGTCGGGTGCAGTTCCGGAGACCAGTACGGCTCCAGAATCAGGCAGGCAGCCTCTCCCAGCTGCAGGGGCATACCGGCAAGCTCTATCCAACCAGAGGTGTCGGATGCTTTGTTGGTGGCGCTGAAGAGCGCCTCCATCGTCGATGAACACCGTGCCCTTATGGGTGCGGTGATTGAGAAGATTCAGTCTGCTGAGAGTGGACTGAATGGAGCTTGTATCAGCCTTATAAAAGGTTTTGAGGTATGTTTTTCGAAGAGTGTCATTGTATGGATAGTAGCCCCTGATACACTGTTCGGTGAAAAAAGCCGGACAGAGGATCAAATTTCATGTTCGCGGGAAGACTCATTAAATGACATCTATTTCTCTTCTGTTATAAGCAAGCGTCTGTAGCGACTGCTGCCTCTCATACTACGGAGATCTCTGGACTGAATCAAAGTCTGGAGCGGGCCCAAGAAGAACTTGGCCAGTTGAAAATGCAGTTGGGAGATAAACAAGGTATGCACAAGTCTTGTTCGCGTTCATTGCGAATGAATTTTCAGTATGATGAAATAGGCTCCATGATTTGCACTAGGGATGGTGACCGAAGTCGAGGCCCTTAAGAAGGTTGTGGCCGAGGCCGAGAAAAAGGCAACCACAGAGCAGGCTATTCATGAGAAGTACGAGGCCAGGGTTATTAAAGCTGAGCAGGAGCTGCAAGAGGCCATGAAGTAATGCAAGACCTTGGAGCAGAGTTTAACGGAGAAAGAATCCGAACTCACCAAGGCGCATCAGGCCACGAGCGATGCCCGGGGGGAAACCCAAAGCGCCCTGCAGGGGATCCAAGAGGCGAGGAAGATCGCGGCGGGTAAGGCTTTTTCCTTGTAGCTAGTATTTGAGGAGAAGATTATGTTTCGAATTTTGAATTCGTATTTCTTCAGGGGTATTTGCCGAGCTGCCCACAGCATATTGGATGCCGCCCAATTCTACTGGGCCGAGGAAAAGAACACTGCGGATAAGCTCTTTTGGTCGCAGTATTTGGCACCGAATTATCCGGTGCCTTTTGTCGATCAACTGAAATAGTTGATCGAACTGCATAAGGCGGCGGAACTAGGCATGAAAAATTTGGTTATCCGGCTATGGCCTGTCGAGCCGATTCCAAACAGCTACTTCGGGCTCGTGAAGCGGCTTGTAAGCGCTTGCCCTCGACTTGACGTCATCAAGCGGTCGGTCTACATAGAAGGTCCGCGAATGGCCTTCGCCCGCGCAAAGGTGCACTGGGGGAAGATGGATGCGGAGAAGCTGATGACCGAAGGGCCGCCAGAGGGGAAGGAGCACCGCAAGCCCGAATTATATTATGAAAGTGTCCTAAAAGGATCCTACCTTGCGGCGGAGCTATGCACCAAGGACGTTATATTTCCATGAATGCCAATCATGTTGTCCTTTGTAATGTTTGAACAAGGTCATTTATTTATTGCCTGTTATATAAAAGTTTACCCTCCTGTGCGGCTGTTTTATATGTTAAACCTGAGAGTTGGCCAGTCGTCGGCTTCTGCCCCCACGTAAGAAGTACGGGGGTGTTTGGGATAGACCTGAGCACTCTTTATCCCAGTTTTGGGTCCTTCGAAGGAGGTGCTCAGCACAACGAACCAGGCAATCAGACTATAGGGCTTTATCACTCTCACTTAGCCATAGGAGCTTTAGTAAGGTAGGCGTAGCCCCTGGTGTTCGGAAGACCGTACTAGGGGCTCTATAAGCACCTGATCGGAGGAAAGACCGATCCATCGCACACTGCATTGGTTATGGCATTATGCGGGAGAAATCCTTAAAAAGATTTTACGACCTCTCTAACAGCTGACGAGCTCTCGCCGTATCATGACAGCCAGTTTTCGGCTTTCTCTACTGAGGTGCTCGTCCGGAAGAACCGGGACACAATCACAGTAGTTCTCCCAGTGCTACCTTAGCTGATATAGCGGAACGTAAGGTACCAAAACATGGGAGCCGGGCAAACCCAACTATTGACCCAAGACATGATTCGGAGCTGATGCATATAATGCTATAGGTTCGGGGTGCCGAACTTCCGTGAAGGTGTTCGGACTTTATTGCTGTATTATGGGTAAAACGAAGCCCCTCGCATGTTTAAAGGCATATCGTGGTGTACGGATGCCATTTGACAAAAGAATTTTAATAAGAGATAACAGCAGAAAAGCGTCATATAAATCCACATGTTGTATTTGAATAGTACGTTGATGCGTATGAGTATAGGTAATGTGATAAAAAGGAAATTTGACTGTGGAACCTGCTGAGACCAGGGGGAAAGGAGCTGTGTGCGGATCCGGAGTATAGTCGGATGGTCATTGCGGGGAATATCTAAGGATTCCCTTGCGCGCTCGAGTTGCCTCCGTATCGCCTGTCCTGGTCGGCGCAAAGGTGAACCTGCAGAGAAAATGTAAGAAATGTTTGTTTGCTGGAGAGCGGTTGAGCCGCTGTGTGCGGCCTGTCCTGGCCTTCGTCGGAGTCTTTAATTGAGCTCTGGACGAGTCGGGCTATCCTGCCGCGAAGTGGTTCGGAGTCCTTTGGCGATGGCCGGGAGCCTGATCGTCGACTTGAGGTTTGGCTGCGGGTTGCTGCTTGTTACTTCTGCTGTTAAGGCAGCGGTGTACTCGTTGGTGCCAAAGGAAAGTTCGGCCTTGCCCTTCACCGTGATGACGGCCCGTGGACCGGGCATCTTGAGCTTACGATAGGCATAATGTGGCACCGTGTTGAATCGAGCGAACGCGGTTCGTCCAAGCAGTGCCTGATAATCACTGCAGAAAGGGACGATTTCAAAGATTAACTCTTCGGTACGGTAATTGTTTGGTGATCCGAAGACTACCTCAAGGGCGATGGAGCCTATACAGCTGGCTTCCACACCTGGTATAATGCCTCAGAAAGTGGCTTTAGTGGGTTTGATCACCGAATGATCAATACCCATCTTGCGCACTGTGTCCTGGTAAAGCAGGTTTAGACTGCTGCCTCCGTCCATATAAGGACTCGTTTGAGGTGGAACCCGCCAATTATTGGGTCGAGGACTAGTGTGGCTGGATTGCCCTGATTGGCGTTAACCGGACGATCCATGTGGTTGAAGGTGACCGGCCCTAGTTTATATTGTGGGAAGACTAGTTCCGTTAAGTCGGCATCCCTAAGGGAGCGCATCCGGTCCTGGTTGGGAATGCGGGCGTTGTTTACCACGTTCACTGTTTGGATTTGGGAGGGGAATTTCTTTTGCCCTCCTGTTTTTGGTGATCTGGGCTCTTCGTCGCCATCATCGCTTTGGACCCCCCATCTTTGTTTGTGGCGCCTGCCCTGCCAACTTGTTTAAAGACCCAACATTCTCTATTGGTATTGGTGGCTGGCGTTCCTGGGGTGCCATGAATTTGGCATTGGCGGTCGAGTATGCGGTCCAGACTGGACGGACCCGAATTGTTATTTTTGAGTGGACCTTTCCGTGGACCGGAATTAGGGCCCCTAAATCAGGCATTAACTGCCGTATCTTCGGCGTTTTCACCATATTTGCGGCGCTTGTGTTTATTGCGTCGGGGTTTGCTGTTGCTATCTCTGGCTTCTGATGTGCCAGGTTTGCTTGCTGTGTTGTTTCTACGGGCCAACCAGCTATCTTCGCCCGCACAAAAGCGGGCCATAAGTGTCGTGAGGGCTGCCATGGATTTCAGCTTCTCTTGACCGAGGTGCCGGGCGAGCCACTCATCACGGATGTTATGCTTAAATGCCGCTAAGGCCTCTGCATCCGGACAGTCGATAATTTGGTTTTTCTTAGTTAGGAACCGGGTCCAGAATTTCCTAGCCGATTCCCTTGGCTACTGAGTTATATGACTTAAATCGTCAGCATTCGGCGGTCGCACATAAGTGCCCTGGAAATTGTCCAGGAATGCATCTGCCAGGCTCTCCCAACTTCCGATGGAGTTTGCCGGCAAGCTATTCAGCCAATGCCGAGCCGGCCCTTTGAGTTTTAGCGGGAGGTACTTGATGGCATGTAGATCATCCCCGCGGGCCATGTGAATGTGGAGGAAGAAGTCTTCTATCCATACCGCAGGGTCTGTAGTACCATCATATGATTCAATGTTCACGGGTTTAAACCCTTCTGGGAATTCATGATCCATTACTTCATCGGTGAAGCATAGGGGGTGTGCGGCGCCTCTGTGCCGGGCTATGTCACGACGCAGTTCATACGAGTCTTGTCTACTGTATTCAGCCCGGCCGGATTTGCTTTTAGTGTATCCGGCGTGACGATCATCGTCACGTGTTGGGGCGCGACCCTGTGATCCGTAGATCGATATTTTATGTCCTGCTTTGTTTTCCAATATGTCTCGCAGGTCCCGCGTGTTGCCTCGGGCCTTGGTGTTGTTGTTTTTCCGGCGACGGGGTGCGGGCTGGACTTCGGGCTGATATGCCCCTCTATCTCGGCCACGAGGTGGCCGATCAGCCGCATCATACGCTGGTGATGTAGGTTTTAATGCTTCCTCCTCGAGTTGGGGTAGCAACCTGCGCTTTGGGTAACTCTTGGTTGGGCGTTCGAGTTCGTATTCCTCGGCCACAAGGACTTCAGTCCATCTATCCGCTAGCAGATTTTGATCAGCTCGAAGCTGTTGTTGCTTTTTCTTCAGGCTGTTTGCTGTGGCTATAAGCCGGCGCTTGAAGCGCTCCTGTTCGACGGGATCCTCAGGCACGATCAATTCTTCGTTGCCGAGGCTCACCTCATCTTCGGAGAGAGGCTTGTAATTGTCACCCTTCGATTCTCCGTCTGCTGCCTGTTCCGGAGGGCTAGCTTGTTCATCCTCCCGCTCTAGGTCTGGCTGGAGGGGATTTTTCACATGGACGAACTTCCGCGGTGCGAGGAAGATTATATTTGGGCTTCTTATTCTCTTTACTTTGCTTATCCTTCGAGCTTCGGCTCGAAGAGCCCCTCAATAATCTCTTCATCATTTTCTGAAAATTTCTGAAATCTTTAGTAACTCAAAATAAAAGTGAACCAAACTCAACAAAATTGATAGCAACTACTCCCACAAGTGCCTAGAGGCAATATCATGCATTAGAACTACTTGGGACCAAATAAATTTGACATGCAAGCTCAAGAACAGGGTCACCTAAGCAGCAAAAATTTGCAATGAATAAAGCACTAGAACAAAAACTAATTGGACCATTGGAGGAGTCACATACCGAAGAACAATCCCCCAAAGCAGTTTCGTGAATGGAGCTTTGAGCAAGGAGATCGAAAATCGCAGCAAACACAAGCTAGAACACGAGTTTGAGCTGTGTGGTGATTTTTTCTGGAGGAAGATGGTGTGTGTGGGTGCTGGAATAAGTGGAGGGGGGCCACGAGGGGCCCACGAGGCAGGGGCGCGCCCTGCACCCTCGTGGCCAGGTGGCTGCTCCCCCTGCTGTGTTCTCAGTGCCTAAAATTCTCAAATATTCTAGAAAAAAAGTCATATTTCATTTTCACGGCATTTGGAGAACTTTTATTTTCGGGGTATTTTTTATTGCAAGGATAATTCAGAAAACAGACAGAAAATACCATTTTGCTTTATTTAATCTAAATAATAGAAAGTAAAAGGAGGGTACAGAAGGTTGTGTTTCCCAAATTCATCCATCTCATGCTCATCAAAAGGAATCCACTAACAAGGTTGATCAAGTCTTGTTAACAAACTCTTTCCGAATAACATGAAACCGGAGAATTTTCAAATAACACTATGTTACCTCAACGGGGATATGCATGTCCCCAACAATAAGAATATCATATTTCTTCTTGACAGTAGGAAGAGGAAATTTAAAACCTCCAATAGTAATTGTTGAAAATTTTCCAATAGAATTGATACTGTGGACTTGAGGTTGTTTCCTCGAAAAGTGTATCGTATGCTCATTACCATTAACATGAAAAGTGACATTGCCTTTGTTGCAATCAATAACAGCCCCTGCAGTATTCAAGAAGGGTCCTCCAAGGATAATCGACATAGTATCGTCCTCAGGAATATCAAGAATAACAAAGTCCGTTAAAATAGTAATGTTTGCAACCACAACAGGCACATCCTCACAAATACCGACAGGTATAGCAGTTGATTTATCAGCCATTTGCAAAGATATTTCAGTAGGTGTCAACTTATTCAAATCAAGCCTACGATATAAAGAGAGAGGCATAACACTAACACCGGCTCCAAGATCACATAAAGCAGTTTTAACATAGTTTCTTTTAATGGAGCATGGTATAGTCGGTACTCCTGGATCTCCTAGTTTCTTAGGTATTCTACCTTTAAAAGTATAATTAGCAAGCATGGTGGAAATTTCAGCTTCCGGTATGTTTCTCTTATTAGTAACAATATATTTCATATACTTAGCATAAGGATTCATTTTAAGCATATTAGTCAAACGTATACGCAAAAAGATAGGTCTAATCATTTAAGCAAAGCGCTCAAAATCCTCATCATCCTTTTTCTTGGATGGTTTGGGAGGAAAAGGCATGGGTTTCTGAACCCATGGTTCTCTTTCTTTACCGTGCTTCCTAGCAACAAAGTCTCTCTTATCATAACGTTGATTCTTTAATTGTGGGTTATCAAGATCAACAGCAGGTTCAATCTCTACATCATTGTTATTGCTAGGTTGAGCATCAACATGAACATCATCATTAATATTATCACTAGGTTCATGTTCATTACCAGATTGTGTTTCAGCGTCAGAAATAGAAATATCATTGGGATTCTCAGGTGTGTCAACAACAGGTTCACTAGAAGCATGCAAAGTCCTATCATTTTTCTTTTTCTTCTTTTTAGAAGGACTAGGTGCATCTACATTAGTTCTCTGAGAATCTTGCTCAATTCTCTTAGGGTGGCCCTCTGGATACAAAGGTTCATGAGTCATTTTACCTCCTCTAGTCATAACTCTAACAGCATTATCATTCTTCTTATTATTTAATTCATTGAGCAAATCATTCTGAGCTTTAAGTACTTGTTCTACTTGAGTGGTAACCATGGAAGCATGTTTACTAATGAGTTTAAGTTCACCCTTAACTCTAGACATATAATCACTCAAGTGTTCAATCATATAAGCATTACGTTTCAATTGTCTACCAACATAACCATTGAAGTTTTCTTGTTTAACAATAAAGTCATCAAACTCATCCAAGCATTGACTAGCAAACTTAGTAGACGGGATTTCAGCTTTATTATATCTATAGAGAGAATTTACCTTTACTACTTGTGTCGGGTTATCAAGACCATGTATTTCTCCAATAGGTGGTAAATTCTTAACGTCTTCGGCTTTAATACCTTTTTCTTTCATATATTTCTTTGCCTCTTGCATATCTTCAGGACTGAGAAATAGAATACCCCTTTTCTTCGGAGTTGGCTTAGGAGTTGATTCAGGAAGTGTCCAATTATTTTCATTAGTCAACATATTATTCAATAGCAATTCAGCTTGATCAACAGTTCTTTCCCTAGAAACACAACCAGCACAACTATCCAGGTGGTCTCTGGAAGCATCGGTTAGTCCATTATAAAAGATATCAAGTATTACATTTTTCTTGAGAGGATGATCACGCAAAGCATTAAGTAATCGGAGAAGCCTCCCCCAATCTTGTGGGAGACTCTCTTCTTCAATTTGCCCAAAATTATATATTTCCCTTAAAGCAGCTTGTTTCTTATGAGCAGGGAAATATTTAGCAGAGAAGCAATAAATCATGTCCTGGGGACTGCGCACACAACCAGGATCAAGAGAATTAAACCATGTTTTAGCATCACCCTTTAATGAGAACGGAAATAATTTAAGGATATAATAGTAGCGAGTTTTCTCATCATTAGTGAATAGGGTGGCTATATCATTCAATTTAGTAAGATGTGCCACAACAGTTTCAGATTCATAGCCATAAAAAGGATCAGATTCAACCAAAGTAATTAACTCAGGATCGACAGAGAAATCATAATCCTTATCAGTAATAAAGATAGGTGAAGTAGCAAAAGCAGGGTCATATTTCATTCTAGCATTCAAAGATTTTTCTTTCAGCTTAGCTAATAATTTCTTATGATCATATCTATTATCGCAAGCAAGAAAATCTCTAGCAGTTTCTTCATCCATAACATAACCCTCAGGCACAACAGGCAATTCATATCTAGGGGGAGAATCTTCATCATCACTTTCATCAATATTATCAGTTTCAATAATTTCGTTCTCTCTAACCCTAGCAAGTTGTTCATCAAGAAATTCACCTAGTGGCACAGTATTATCAAGCATAGAAGTAGTTTCATCATGAGTATCATGCATAGCAGAAGTGGCATCATCAGTACATGCGTCATATCAGAATCAATATCAGGTGTAGGTGTCGCTAGTTTACTCATAACAGAAGGTGAATCAAGTGCAGATCTAGATGGCAGTTCCTTACCTCCCCTCGTAGTTGAGGGATAAATCTTTGTTCTTTCATCTTTCAAGATCCTCATAGTGATCAACAGATATAAATCCCAAGTGACTCAAAGAATAGAGCTATGCTCCCCGGCAACGGCGCCAGAAAATAGTGTTGATAACCCACAATTATAGGGGATCGCAACAGTTTTCGAGGGTAGAGTATTCAACCCAAATTTATTGATTCGACACAAGGGGAGGCAAAGAATATTCTCAAGTATTAGCAGTTGAGTTGTCAATTCAACCACACCTGGATAACTTAATATCTGCAACAAAGTATTTAGTAGCAAAGTAGTATGGAAGTAACGGTAACGGTGGCAAAAGTAACACTAGCAGTTTTGTAGTAGTTGTAACAGTGGCAACGGTAAAGTAACTAAGCAAAGAACAATATGTGAAAAGATCATAAGCATTGGATCAGTGATGGAGAATTATGTCGGATGCGATTCCTCATGCAACAGTTATAACATAGGGTGACACAGAACTAGCTCCAGTTCATCAATGTAACGTAGGCATGTATTCCGAATATAGTCATACGTGCTTATGGAAAAGAACTTGCATGACATCTTTTGTCCTACCCTCCCGTGGCAGCGGGGTCCTATTGGAAACTAAGGGATATTAAGGCCTCCTTTAAATAGAGTACCGGACCAAAGCATTAACACTTAGTGAATACATGAACTCCTCAAACTACGGTCATCACCGGTAAGTATCCCGATTATTGTCACTTCGGGGTTAACGGATCATAACACATAATAGGTGACTATAGACTTGCGAGATAGGATCAAGAACTCACATATATTCATGAAAACATAATAGGTTCAGATCTGAAATCATGGCACTCGGGCCCTAGTGACAAGCATTAAGCATAGCAAAGTCATAGCAACATCAATCTCAGAACATAATGGATACTAGGCATCAAACCCTAACAAAACTAACTCGATTACATGGTAAATCTCATCCAACCCATCACCGTCGAGCAAGCCTACGATGGAATTACTCACGCACGGCGGGGAGCATCATGAAATTGGTGATGGAGGAAGGTTGATGATGACGACAGCGACGGATTCCCCTCTCCGGAGCCCCGAACGGTCTCCAGATCAGCCCTCCCGAGAGAGATTAGGGCTTGGCGGCGGCTCCGTATCGTAAAACGCGATGAATCCTTCTCCCTAATTTTTTTCTCCACGAACGTGAATATATAGAGTTGGAGTTGAGGTCGGTGGAGCTCCAGGGGCCCACGAGGCAGGGGGCGCGCCCAGGGGGGTAGACACGCCCCCACCCTCGTGTACAGGGTGTGGGCCCCCTGGTCTTGATTCTTTTGCCAGTATTTTTATTAATTCCAAAAATATTCTCCGTGAAGTTTCAGGTCATTCCGAGAACTTTTATTTCTGCAAAAAATAACACCATGGCAATTCTGCTGAAAACAGCATCAGTCTGGGTTAGTTCCATTCAAATCATGCAAGTTAGAGTCCAAAACAAGGGCAAAAGTGTTTGGAAAAGTAGATACGATGGAGACGTATCAGGTATCATCCTATGGCGCCACCCTGACGGCCTCCTATATCTCTCCCTGGCCTGGGGAGGCCCTTCGGGACAATACCTCGGCGTCGTCCATGGCCTTGAGAGAGGAGGTCGCCGGAAGTGACCCGCTGTCCATCACCTTCGGATCCAGCGAATTCCCCGAAGATGAGGATCGCTGGAGGCGGGCATGGGCCGGACTGCAGCGCATGATTCGACATATTAAAACAACAAAGTAAAGAAATTGGATATATGTGTGTATAAGTGCCTTTGAGTACTTACGATTCGGCCAGGGGCTTCTCCCTCGGGCGCCACTCGGAGCTGCTATCGGTGTCCAACGCGGAGTTGTCCGCGAGGGAGACCTTCCCCTTCTTGGACACCTCTGCCTCCAGATCCATGGAGGCCGCCCTTTTCTTCCTTCCCCCCTCGGGGGGAGAGTTGCTTTCCTCCTCCTCCTCGTCCTCGGCGATGAAGGAGGAGTGGGTTTCAGCGTCTTCAGACGTCACGTCTGAAGTGTCCTTATGGTGGAGGCCACTTCCGGTCTCCTTGGCCTTCTTCTCCGGCGCCTGGTAGGGCACCGGAACTAGCATCTTCGTCAGAAGTGGGATTGCTGGGTTTTCGGGCAGCGGAGCCGGACACTGGATCCGCTCCGCCTTCTTTGTCTAGCCCTGAAAAGACAGATAGGGAAGCTCAGACATCTTCCTTGAATGTACAGGTGAAGGATACACCTTGATATGAAAAACTTACCAAACTGGCGGGATGGGTCAGGTTGTACCCACGATCCTCGGTCGTCTGCGGCCATGTCTCGTTGGCCTTAAAAAGCACCTTCCAAATGCCTTCGTGCGTGGAGCCGAAGAACTGCTACAAGGTCTGGTGCTTGGCCGGATTGAACTCCCACAAATTGCAAGTCCGGCTTTGGCAAGGAAGGATCCGGCGAAAAAGCATCACCTAGATTACATTGACAAGCTTGATGTTCTTGTCCACCATGCTCTTGATGCGCATCTGCAGTGCTGACACCTCGTCCGACGAGTCCCAGTCCAGGCCCTTTTCTAGACAGGAGGTAAGCCGCATTGGGGCCCCGGACTTGAATTCGGGAGCCGCGGCCCAGGTGGTGTCGCCGGGCTCTGTGACGTAGAACCACTGCTGCTGCCACCCCTTGACAGTCTCCACAAAGGTGCCTTTGGTCCACGTGACGTTGGACATCTTGCTCACCATAGCGCCTCCGCACTCTGCATGTTGACCACCCACCACCTTCGGCTTCACATTGAAGGTCTTTAGCCACAATCCGAAGTGGGGTGGGATGCGGAGGAAGGCCTCGCACACGACAATGAATGCCGAGATGTTGAGGAAGGAGTTTGGGGCCAGATCATGGAAATCTAGCCCATAGTAGAACATGAGTCCGCGGACGAAGGGGTGGAGAGGAAACCCTAACCCGCGGACGAAGTGGGGGATGAATACCACCCTCTCATAGGGCTTCGGGGTGGGGACGATATGCCCCTTGGCCGGAAGATGATGGTCAATTTCCTGGGCCAAGTACCCCGCCTCCCGGAGCTTCGTGATGCCCTTCTCCATGACGGAGGAGGCCATCCACTTGCCCTGCGCTCCAGATCCGGACATGGTCGGAGTGCTTTTTTGAGGCGGAAAGGATGGAAGCTTGGGCACTGGAGCTCGAGAATGGGTGGGCAGAGAGAAAGAGGGCATGGGTGAAAAGGTGAATCCTTATCCCTTTATAAAGGCAGCGAATATGAAGCGCCTCCCCATTCACCTTAAAACTCGCCTATTCCCCAAGGGTTGTGCAAACAACGCGGTTGGATTACCCACGCCCGTATTGATGAGAATCCCGCAATAAGGGGACACGACCTCTGCTTTGACAAGACGTGCCAATGAAAACCGCATCTCTAAACGTGGAGCGGGAGGCTGAAAAACGGTTCAAAATAATGACCGGGCGGGGACGTGGCGTCTCACTATAGAAGATGTCAGTAGATGGGACTTGTTAAATATTATACTCTTTGCGGAGCTTGTTTTGCAGAGCCGTACACGTTCTATGTGTTCGAAGACTACTTTGGAGTATTCGGAGGAGGAACCCGCCTTGCAATGCCGGAGACGATCTGCGCGCCGGACACAACATCATTGAAGCCTGGTTCAGGGGCTACTGAGGGAGTCCTGGATTAAGGGGTCCTCGGACGTCCGACCTGTGTGACGTGGGCCGGACTGATGGGCCATGAAGATACAAGATAGAAGACTTCCTCCCGTGTCCGGATGGGACTCTCCTTTGCGTGGATGGCAAGCTTGGCGTTTGGATATGAAGATTCCTTCCTCTGTAAACCGACTCTGTACAACCCTAGGCCCCTCCGGTGTCTATATAAACCGGAGGGTTTAGTCCATAGAGGCAATCACAATCATACAGGCTAGACATCTAGGGTTTACCAATTACGATCTCGTGGTAGATCAACTCTTGCAATCCTCATATTCATCAAGATCAATCAAGCAGGAAGTAGGGTATTACCTCCATCAAGAGGGCCCGAACTTGGGTAAACATCGTGTCCCCCGTCTCTTGTTACCATCGACCTTAGACGCATAGTTGGGGACCCCCTACCCGAGATCCGCCGGTTTTGACACCGACAACGACAATGATGCTTCGATGGAGATCAAGGTGTCAAGCCGGTGATGATGGTGATCATGACAGTGCTTTGGAGATGGAGATCAAGGTGTCAAGCCGGTGATGATGGTGATCATGACGGTGCTTTGGAGAAGGAGATCAAAGGCACAATATGATGATGGCCATATCATATCACTTATATTGATTGCATGTAATGTTTATCCTTTATGCATCTTATTTTGCTTAGTACGGCGGTAGCATTATGATACGTCTCCAACGTATCTATAATTTTTTATTGTTCCATGCTATTATATTATCTGTTTTGGATGTTTAATGGGCTTTATTATGCACTTTAATATTATTTTTGGGACTAACCTACTAACCAAAGGCCTAGTGCAAATTGCTGTTTTTTTGCCTATTTCAGTGGTTCGCAGAAAAGGAATATCAAACAGAATCCAAACGGAATGAAACCTTCGGGAGAGTTATTTTTGGAACAAACGCAATCGAGGAGACTTGGAGTGGATGTCAAGGAAGCAACGAGGCAGCCACGAGGTAGGGAGGCGCGCCCAGGGGGGTAGGCGCTCCCCCACCCTCGTGGGCCCCTCGTGGCTCCACTGACCTACTTCTTTTGCCTATGTATATACTCATATACCCCGGAAACATCCAAGAGCACCACGAAACCCTATTTCCACCGCCGCAACCTTCTGTACCCGTGAGATCCCATCTTGGGGCCTTTTCCGGCGCTCCGCCGGAGGGGGAATCGATCACGGAGGGCTTCTACATCAACACCATAGCCTCTCCGATGATGTGTGAGTAGTTTACCACAGACCTTCGGGTCCATAGTTATTAGCTAGATGGCTTCTTCTCTCTCTTTGGATCTCAATACAAAGTTCTCCTCGATTCTCTTGGAGATCTATTCGATGTAATTCTTTTTGCGGTGTGTTTGTCGAGATCCGATGAATTGTGGGTTTATGATCAAGATTATCTATGAACAATATTTGTTTCTTCTCTGAACTTTTATATGTATGATTTGATATATTTGCAAGTCTCTTCGAATTATCAGTTTGGTTTGGGCTACTAGATTGATCTTTCTTGCAATGGGAGAAGTGCTTAGCTTTGGGTTCAATCTTGCGGTGTCCTTTCCCAGTGAAAGCAGGGGCAGCAAGGCACATATTGTATTGTTGCCATCGAGGATAAAAAGATGGGGTTTATATCATATTGCTTGAGTTTATCCCTCTACATCATGTCATCTTGCCTAATACGTTACTCTGTCCTTATGAACTTAATACTCTAGATGCATGCTGGATAGCGGTCGATGTGTGGAGTAATAGTAGTAGATGCAGAATCGTTTCGGTCTACTTGTCGCGGACGTGATGCCTATATACATGATCATGCCTAGATATTCTCATAACTATGCACTTTTCTATCAATTGTTCGACAGTAATTTGTTCACCCACCGTAAATTATGCTATCTTGAGAGAAGACACTAGTGAAATCTATGTCCCCCGGGTCTATCTTCCATCATATTAATCTCTCTTTAATTAGCTATTTCTGTCGCCTTTATTTTGCAATCTTTACTTTCCAATATATATCATAAAAATACCAAAAATATTTATCTTATTATCTCTATCAGATCTCACTTTTGCAAGTGTCCGTGAAGGGATTGACAACCCCTTTATCGCGTTGATTGCAAGGTTATTATTTGTTTGTGTAGGTACGAGGGGCTTGCGTGTAGTCTCCTACTGGATTGATACCTTGGTTTTTAAAAACTGAGGGAAATACTCAAGCTACTTTGCTGCATCACCCTTTCCTCTTCAAGGGAAAACCAACGCATGCTCAAGAGGTAGCAAGAAGGATTTCGGGCGCCGTTGCCGGGGAGGCTTACGCCAAGTCAAGTCAAGATTTGATCTCCCAGCAACTAGCCATTTCTGGCGCCGTTGCCGGGGAGATCTACGCACAAGTCAAGACATACCAAGTACCCATCACAAACTCTTATCCCTCGCATTACATTATTTTCCATTTGCCTCTCGTTTTCCTCTCCCCCACTTCACCTTTGCCGTTTTATTCGCCCTCTTTTGCCATCCGTCTCTTTTCGCTTGCTTCTTGTGTGCTTGTGTGTTGGATTGTTTGTCACGATGGTTCAAGACAATACTAAACTGTGTGATTTTTTTCAATACCAACAACAATGATTTTCTTAGCACTCTGATTACTCCTATTACCGATGCTGAATCTTGTGAAATTAATGCTGCTTTGCTGAATCTTGTCATGAAAGATCAATTTACTCGCCTTCCTAGTGAAGGTGCCGCTACACATCTAAACAACTTTGTTGATTTGTGTGATATGCAAAAGAAGAAAGATGTGGATAATGATATTGTTAAATTGAAGCTATTTCCGTTTTCGCTTAGATATCATGCTAAAACTTGGTTTTCGTCTTTGCCTAAAAATAGTATTGTAACACCCCGCATGTAACTTGCCATATTTGTAACTCCGACTCTTGCCATTTTCGGCTATGTGATATGTTTTTCCCTCCGTTGTCGGGTTTTGTCTTTCGTTTTGTATTTTTTCATGTCATGCAATTTCATATCATGTCATCTTGTGCATTGCATTCGCATACGTGTTCGTCTCATGCATCCGAGCATTTTCCCCGTTGTCCGTTTTGCAATCCGGCGCTCCTATCTCCTCCGGTGCACCCCTCTTGTTTTCTTTCGTGTGCGTGTGTCAAACTTTCTCGGAATGGACCGAGGCTTGTCAAGTGGTCTCAATATACCACCCGGAGACTACCGGTCAAGTTTCGTTCCATTCGGAGGTCGTTTGGTACTCCAACGGTTAACCGGGCATCCGCAAAGTCCATTTGAGTGTCCAGCAAAAACCCCCTCAAAAACCAGCCCAAAACCCACCAAACTCTCTTCCATGCTCTAGGTCGTTCGATCACGATCGTGTGGGCGAAAACCGCACCTCATTTGGAGCCTCCTAGCTCCCTCTACCTATTTATTTGTGGACATCCCGAAAACGAAATCGCAGTCTCCCGTAACCCTAAATTCCCCTCTCCGCGGGCGGACGCGTCCAGCGCCTGCCGGACAAACGCGCCGCCGCGCCCGGCGAACCAGCGCCCGCCACCTGTCCTCCGCCGCCGCGCGCCGCCGCGGGCCCGCGAGGCCCGAGGCCGGCCCGCCCCTCCCCGCGCCGGGCCCGAGCGCCTCGTCCCGCCGGCCCGCGCCGCCGCCCTCGCCTTCGGCCGCCGCCGCCGCGGAGCTCGCCGGCCGGCCCCGCCATCTTGCCGCCGCCGGCCTGCTGCGCCCCGCCGCCGCGGTCGCGCCGCCCCGCCGCCGGCCTCCTCTCCTCCGGCCTCGCCTCCTCCTGCCCCGCGCCTCTCCGACCGTCGGCCCGCCGGCCCCTGCCTCGCCGTCGCCGTCGGCAGCTCGAGGAGCTCGGGCTCGATCCCATCTGGGTCAACGGAGGTTGACTCCCGAAACCCTAGCTTTTTTTCTGTAAGTGTTGGTTTTATCTTAGCATGTGCCTCTGTTCCCGATGCCGTAACTTTGTGCATGTAGCTTCGATTTCCGCGTGTAATATATCAAAATGTTCGCCTCGTGATGCTCTTCATTTTGTTCAATTGCACCATGTTCATTAGAGGTCATCTTGATGCCCAAATCTTCGTTGGAAGAGGGCTAGTTGCTGTTATTCTCGGGTTCTTATCAGAACTTGGAGATTTGTCATTTTTGTATCATTTATTCTGTGCATCGTTTGAGCATGAGCTCTACATGTGTTTTGAAGTATGCCATGCCATCTTTCCAGTGGTATAGTCCTTGTATTTTTTTGATCTCTGTGGTGACTAGCACAAGCATGCAAAGTAGGTCCCGTAATATTTCTGATTTCAGGGACTTAGTGATTTCTCTTAAGTCCTTGTCTGCTGTAATTTTGTTGCCATGTAAACTTGATGCTACAGAGAGATCCATGCATATTTTGGTGATGTTCAGTAAGGATGTTTTATAGCTATAGTTGTAATTGATACATTCCTGCAATTGTTTACAATTATGGAGTGCCATAGCATGACTCAATCTTGCTCTACTTTTGCTATAAAATATTTCGGGCAGATTCTTATCATGAGATGCATTTTTGCCAAGCTGATTTTAGTTGATCCATACATGCTATGCTATTGTTCTTGCCATGGATAGCTTCATAAACATGCCTTCTTGCTGTAGGTATGCTTGGTTTGTCATGAATTGCTTTGTAGTGAGTGCATCAAGCTCACAAATAGTCCTACATATTAATATTTCTGCCATGCTCTGTTTTCTGCTAAGTCTGAAACCTGATAACGAAACTTGCTATGTTTACATGCTTGCCATCATATCTTCTGGTCCTTTTTGGCTTATGGTCAGTAAGGGACTTTTGACATGTGCATTTAGTAGAACACCACCATGCCTTGTTTTTCTATGTTAAGTTCCTGTAGCATGTTGATTTTGTGCTCTGAACATTGCTACCTGATGATGATTTCTGCCATGTCCAGTTTTTCACTAAGTCTGTGAACCTGTAATCTTTTGCACTTTTGCCATGCTTGTTTGAGCTTGATATGTTGTGAACTAGCCGTAGCTCATTGTTCATCTTTTGTCACGCATCTCCTCTAGATTACTGCCATGTGCTTTGTTGCTATGTTGGGGTGCTGTAGCTTTGTTACTTGTTGCATTTTAAGTGCTATCTTGCTGTTAATCGCAGATTCGTGTCATTCTTGTTTTGCTTGCCATTTGCAAACCGTGCATCCGATTCCGGTGATCTTTATATCGATTTCGACCGAAATCATCTCACCTTTCCAGTGGCATGCTTGGTTTGCCAAGTTACTGCCATGTTCATCTTTTTCCCTCCGGAGCACGCATATGCATCGCATATCATATCTTGCATATCATACATGTTTTGCATCATGTTACTTGCGCATTTCTCGTTGTTGATTGTGGTTCCGTTTGTTTGTGTTCTTGTCTTGGGTAGAGCCGGGAGACGAGTTCGTGAACGAGGAACCGGTCGAGTACGCTTACGAGGATCAAGCTTTCGACAACTCTGAGAATCTTGCAGGCAAGATGACCACCCCTCGAAATCACTTCTATCTTTGCTATGCTAGTTGTTCGCTCTATTTCCATGCTCCGCTACCTATCACTTGCTATATCATGTCTCCCATTTTAGCCATGTCAGCCCTAACCATCTCTTCCTAGCAAACCGTTGTTTGGCTAAGTTACCACTTTTGCTCAGCCCTTCTTATAGCGTTGCTAGTTGCAGGTGAAGTTGAAGTTTGTTCCATGTCGGAACATGGATATGTTGGGATATCACAATATCTCTTATTTAATTAATGCATCTATATATTTTGGTAAAGGGTGGAAGGCTCGGCCTTATGCCTGGTGTTTTGTTCCACTCTTGCCGCCCTAGTTACTGTTATACCGGGATTATGTTCCTTGAGTTTGCGTTCCTTACGCGGTCGGGTGATTTATGGGACCCCCTTGACAGTTCGCCTTGAATAAAACTCCTCCAGCAAGGCCCAACCTTGGTTTTACCATTTGCTACCTAAGCCTTTTCCCCCGGGTTTTCGCGAGCCCGAGGGTCATCTTATTTTAAACCCCCGGACCAGTGCTCCTTCGAGTGCTGGCCCAAACCGAGCGATGTCCGGCGCCCCCTGGGCAACCAGGGTCTATGCCAACCCGACGTCTGGCTCATCCGTTGTGCCCTGAGAACGAGATATGTGCAGCTCCTATCGGGATTTGTCGGCACATTCGGGGGCTTTGCTGGTCTTGTTTTACCATTGTCGAGATGTCTTGTAAACCGGGATTCCGAGACTGATCGGGTCTTTCCGGGAGAAGGTTTATCCTTCGTTGACCGTGAGAGCTTATGATGGGCTAAGTTGGGACACCCCTGCAGGGTATTATCTTTCAAAAGTCGTGCCCGCGGTTATGAGGCAGATGGGAATTTGTTAATGTCCGGTTGTAGATAACTTGTCACTTGACCCAAGTAAAATACATCTACTGCGTGTGTAGCCGTGATGGTCTCTTCTCGGCGGAGTCCGGGAAGTGAACACGGTCTGAGTTATGTATGACATAAGTAGGTGTTCAGGATCACTTCTTGGTCATTGCTAGATGACGTCCGTTCCGTTGCTTCTCTTCTCGCTCTCATTTGCGCAAGTTAGCCACCATATATGCTTTTGCCGCTGCAGCTCCACCTCTTTGCACCATCTTGTCCTACTAGCTTAAATAGTCTTGATCTCGCGGGTGTGAGATTGCTGAGTCCCCGTGACTCACAGATTCTACCAAAACAGTTGCAGGTGCCGACGATGCCAGTGCAGATGATGGCGTCGATCTCAAGTGGGAGTTCAACGAGGAACGTGGTCGTTACTATGTGTCTTTTCCTGATGATCAGTAGTGGAGCCCAGTTGGGACGATCGGGGATCTAGCATTTGGGGTTGTCTTATTTTCTTCTGGATTTTGACCGTAGTCGGTCTATATGATTGTATTTTGAATGATGTATGATGATATTTATGTATTGTGTGAAGTGGCGATTGTAAGCCAACTCTTTATCCCATTCTTGTTCATTACATGGGATTGTGTGAAGATGACCCTTCTTGCGACAAAACCACTATGCGGTTATGCCTCTAAGTCGTGCCTCGACACGTGGGAGATATAGCCGCATCGTGGGCGTTACAAGTATTGATTCATGGAATAAGTGCAAAGATGCTTTTATCTCTAAGTATTTTCCTCCCGCTAAGATCATCTCTCTTAGAAATGATATTATGAATTTTAATCAACTTGATCATGAGCATGTTGCACAATCTTGGGAGTGGATGAAATTAATGATACGTAATTGCCCTACTCATGGTTTGAATTTATGGATGATCATACAATTTTTTTTATGCTGGATTGAATTTTGCTTCTAGAAATCTTTTAGATTCGGCCGCGGGAGGCACTTTTATGGAAATCACTTTAGGAGAAGCTACTAAACTCCTAGACAATATTATGGTTAATTATTCTCAATGGCACACCGAAAGATCTACTAGTAAAAAGGTTCATGCAATAGAAGAGATTAATGTTTTAAGTGGAAAGATGGATGAACTTATGAAATTGTTTGCTAATAAGAGTGTTTCTTCTGATCCTAATGATATGCCTTTGTCTACTTTGATTGAGAATAATAATGAATCTATGGATGTGGACTTTGTTGGTAGGAACAATTTTGGTAACAACGCGTATAGAGGAAACTTTAATCCTAGGCCGCTTCCTAGTAATTCCTCTAATAATTATGGTAATTCCTACAACAAATCTTATGGAAATTTTAATAAGATGCCCTCTGATTTTGAGACTAGTGTTAAAGATATTATGATTTCGCAAAATAATTTCAATGCCTTGCTTGAAGAAAAATTGCCTAAGATTGATGAGTTGGCTAGGAACATGGATAGAATTTCTCTTGATGTTGATTCTTTGAAACATAGATCTATTCCACCTAAGCATGATATCAATGAGTCTATCAAATCCATGAGAATTTCCATTGAGGAGTGCAAAGAAAGAACCGCTAGGATGCGTGCTAAAAAAGATTGCTTTATGAAAACGTGTTCTTCTAGTTTTCATGATAATAAGGATGAAGATCTAAAAGTGATTGATATGTCTCCTATTAAATCTTTGTTTTGCAATATGAATCTTGATAATGATGGGACTGGAGATGAGTCAACTTTAGTTAAAAGGCGTCCCAATGATTCGAAGTTTTTAGATCTTGATGCAAAAATTGGTAAAAGCAGGATTGAAGAGGTCAAAACTTTACATAGCAATGAACTCACTATTTTGGATTTCAAGGAATTTAATTATGATAATTGTTCTTTGATATATTGTATTTCCTTGTTGCCATCCGTGTTAAATTCTCCTCATGCTTATGATCAAAATAAAGCTTTTACTAAACATATCATTGATGCTTTAATGCAATCTTATGAAGAAAAGCTTGAATTAGAAGTCTCTATCCCTAGAAAACTTTATGATGAGTGGGAGCCTACTATTAAATTAAGATTAAAGATCACGAATGCTATGCTTTGTGTGATTTGGGTGCTACTGTTTCCACGATTCCGAAAACATTGTGTGTTGTGTTAGGTTTCCATGAATTTGATGATTGTTCTTTAAACTTGCATCTTGCGGATTCCACCATTAAGAAACCTATGGGAAGGATTAATGATGTTCTTATTGTTGCAAATAGGAATTATGTGCCCGTAGATTTTATTGTTCTTGATATAGATTGCAATCCTACATCTCCTATTATTCTTGGTAGACCTTTCCTTAGAACGATTGGTGCAATTATTGATATGAAAGAAGGAAATATTATATTCCAATTTCCGTTAAGGAAAGGCATGGAACACTTTCGTAGGAAGAAAATTAAATTAACTTGTGAATCTATTATGAGAGCCACTTATGGATTGCATACCAAAGATGATAATACCTAGATCTATTCTTGTTTTTATGCCTAGCTAGGGGCGTTAAATGATAGCGCTTGTTGGGAGGCAACCCAATTTTATTTCTTTTTGTTCCTTGCTTTTTGTTTCTGATTAGTAATAAATAATTCATCTAGCTTCTGTTTATATGTGGTTTTATGTTTTAATTAGTGTTTGTGCCAAGTAGAACCTTTGGGAAGACTTGGGTGAAGTCTTTATGATCTTGCTGTGAAAAACAGAAACTTTAGCGCTCACGAGATTAGCTGCCATTTTTAACTGGAGAGTGATTTTAGGTTGATTCTTTTTGAAGATGATTCATAGACAAATTCCTCACGTCTGCCAATTTATTTCAGAATTTTTGGAGTTACAAAAGTATACGTTTGATACAGATTACTACAAACTGTTCTGTTTTTGACAGATTCTGTTTATCATGTGTTGTTTGCTTATTTTGATGAATCTATGGCTAGTATCGGGGGGTATGAACCATAGAGATGTTGGAATACAGTAGGTTTAATACCAATATAAATAAAGAATGAGTTCATTACAGTACCTTATTGTGGTGATTTGTTTTCTTATACTAACGGAGCTCGTGAGATTTTCTGTTGAGTTTTGTGTTGTGAAGTTTTCAAGTTTTTGGGTAAAGATTTGATGGATTATGGAATAAGGAGTGGCAAGAGCCTAAGCTTGGGGATGCCCAAGGCACCCCAAGGTAAAATTCAAGGACAACCAAAATCCTAAGCTTGGGGATGCCCCGGAAGGCATCCCCTCTTTCGTCCATCGGTAACTTTACTTGAGGCTATATTTTTATTCACCACATGATATGTGTTTTGCTTGGAGCGACTTGTATGATTTGAGTCTTTGATTTTTAGTTTACCACACTCATCCTTGCTGTACACACCTTTTGGAGAGACACACATGAATCGGAATTTATTAGAATACTCTTTGTGCTTCACTTATATCTTTTGAGCTAAATAATTTTGCTCTAGTGCTTCGCTTATATCTTTTAGAGCACGGTGGTGTTTTATTTTATAGAAATTATTGATCTCTCATGCTTCACTTATATTATTTTGAGAGTCTTATAGAACAACATGGTAATTTTCTTTGGCTACAAAATTAGTCCTAATATGTTTAGCATCCAAGATGGGTATAATAAAAACTATCATATAAAGTGCATCGAATACTATGAGAAGTTTCATTCTTTATGATTGTTTTGAGATATGAAGATGGTGATATTAGAGTCATGCTAGTTGAGTAGTTGTGAATTTGAGAAATACTTGTTGTAAAGTTTGTGATTCCCGTAGCATGCACGTATGGTGATGTTGGGGAACGTAATGCATAGCAACGAGAGGGGAGAGTGTTGTCCACGTACCCTCGTAGACCATAAGCAGAAGCATTATGATAACGCGGTTGATGTAGTCGTACGTCTTCATGATTGACCAATCCTAGTACCGAAACCACGGCACCTCCATGATCTGCACACGTTCGGCTCGGTGACGTCCCACGAACTCACGATCCAACAGAGTGTCGAGGGAGAGCTTCGTCAGCACGACGGCGTGATGACGGTGATGATGAAGCTATCGGCGCAGGGCTTCGCCTAAGCACTGCAACGATATGACCGAGGTGGATTATGGTGGAGGGGGGCACCGCACACGGCTAAGAGATCAATGATCAACTTGTGTCTTTATGGGGTGCCCCCTGGCCACGTATATAGAGGATGGAGGGAGGAGGAGGCCGACCCTCATAGGGTGCGCCCAAGGTGTGGAGTCCTACTAGGACTTCCTAGTCCTAGTAGGATTCCACCTCCCACATGGAATAGGAAAAAGGGAAGGGACAAGGAGAAGGAAGGAAGGGGGCGCCCCCATTCCCTAGTCCAATTCGGACCAGTCCATGGGGAAGGCGCGTGGCCACCCTTGAGGCCTTTCTCTCCTTTCCCGTATGGCCCATTAAGGCCCAATACGAATTCCCGTAACTCTCCGGTACTCCGAAAAATACCCGGATCACTCGGAACCTTTCCGATGTCTGAATATAGCCTTCCAATATATCGATCTTTACGTCTCAACCATTTCGAGACTCCTCGTCATGTTCCCGATCTCATCCTGGACTCCGAAACTTCGGTCATCAAATCACATAACTCATAATACAAATCGTCACAGAACGTTAAGCGTGCGGACCCTACGGGTTCGAGAACTATGTAAACATGACCGAGACTCATCTCCGGTCAATAACCAATAGCGGAACCTGGATGCTGATATTGGTTCCTACATATTTTACGAAGATCTTTATCAGTCAAACCGCATAACAACATACGTTGTTCCCTTTGTTATCGGTATGTTACTTGCCCGAGATTCGATCGTCGGTATCGCAATACCTAGTTCAATCTCGTTAACGGCAAGTCTCTTTACTCGTTCCGCAGTGCACCACCCCGCAACTAACTCATTAGTCACATTGCTTGCAAGGCTTATAGTGATGTGCATTACCGAGAGGGCCCAGAGATACCACTCCGACAATCGGAGTGACAAATCCTAATCTCGATGTATGCCAACTCAACAAGTACCATCGGAGACACCTGTAGAGCACCTTTATAATCACCCAGTTATGTTGTGACGTTTGGTAGCACACAAAGTGTTCCTCCGGTGTCCGGGAGTTGCATAATCTCATAGTCATAGGAACATGTATAAGTCATGAAGAAAGCAATAGCAATATACTAAACGATCAAGTGCTAAGCTAACAGAATGGGTCAAGTCAATCACATCATTCTCTAATGATGTGATCTCGTTAATCAAATGACAACTCATGTCTATGGCTAGGAAACTTAACCATTTTTGATTCAACGTGCTAGTCAAGTAGAGGCATACTAGTGACACTCTGTTTGTCTATGTATCCACACATGTACTAAGTTTCTGGTTAATACAATTCTAGCATGAATAATAAACATTTATCAGGAAATAAGGAAATAAATAATAACTTTATTATTTCCTCTAGGGCATATTTCCTTCAGTCTCCCACTTGCACTAGAGTCATTAATCTAGTTCACATTGCCATGTGATTTAACACCAATAGTTCACATCACCATGACCAACACTCAAGTCAGTAATCTTAGTTCACATCGCCATGTGATTAACACCCAAAGAGTACTAAGGTGTGATCATGTTTTGCTTGTGAGAGAAGTTTAGTCAACGGGTCTGCCATATTCAGATCCGCATGTATTTTGCAAATTTCTATGTCAACAATGCTCTGCACGGAGCTACTCTAGCTAATTGCTCCCACTTTCAATATGTATCCAGATTGAGACTTAGAGTCATCTGGATAAGTGTCAAAACTTGCATCGACCTAACCCTTTACGACCACTAAGGATAATTTTGACCGCTGTCCAGTGATCTACTCCTAGATCACTATTGTACTCCCTTGCCAAACTCAGTGCAGGGTATACAATAGATCTGATACACAGCATGGCATACTTTATAGAACCTATGGCTGAGGCATAGGGAATGACTTTCATTCTCTTTCTATCTTCTGCCGTGGTCGGGCTTTGAGTCTTACTCAATTTCACACCTTGTAACACAGGCAGGAACTCTTTCTTTGACTGTTCCATTTTGAACTACTTCAAAATCTTGTCAAGGTATGTACTCATTGAAAAAAACTTATCAAGCGTCTTGATCTATCTCTATAGATCTTGATGCTCAATATGTAAGAAGCTTCACCGAGGTCTTTCTTTGAAAAACTCCTTTCAAAAACTCCTTTATGCTTTCCAGAAAATTCTACATTATTTCCGATCAACAATATGTCATTCACACATACTTATCAGAAATGTTGTAGTGCTCCCACTCACTTTCTTGTAAATACAGGCTTCACCACAAGTCTGTATAAAACTATATGCTTTGATCAACTCATCAAAGCATATATTCCAACTCCGAGATGCTTGCACCAGTCCATAGATGGATCGCTGGAGCTTGCACATTTTGTTAGCACCTTTAGGATCGACAAAACCTTCTGGTTGCATCATATACAACTCTTCTTTAAGAAATCCATTAAGGAATGTAGTTTTGACATCCATTTGCCAGATTTCATAAAATGCGGCAATTTGCTAACATGATTCGGACAGACTTAAGCATCGCTACGAGTGAGAAAATCTCATCGTAGTCAACACCTTGAACTTCGTCAAAAAACCTTTTTGGACAAGTCTAGCTTTGAAGATAGTAACACTACTATCAGCGTCTGTCTTCCTCTTGAAGATCCATTTATTTTCTATGGTTTGCCGATCATCGGGCAAGTCAACCAAAGTCCACACTTTGTTCTCATACATGGATCCCATCTCAGATTTCATGGCCTCAAGCCATTTCGTGGAATCTGGGCTAATCATCGCTTCCTCATAGTTCGTAGGTTCGTCATGGTCAAGTAACATGACCTCCAGAACAGGATTACCGTACCACTCTGGTGCGGATCTCACTCTGGTTGACCTACGAGGTTCGGTAGTAACTTGATCTGAAGTTACATGATCATCATCATTAGCTTCCTCACTAATTGGTGTAGGAGTCACAGGAACAGATTTCTGTGATGAACTACTTTCCAATAGGGGAGCAGGTACAGTTACCTCATCAAGTTCTACTTTCCTCCCACTCACTTCTTTTGAGAGAAACTCCTTCTCTAGAAAGGATCCATTCTTAGCAACGAATGTCTTGCCTTCGGATCTGTGATAGAAGGTGTACCCAACTGTCTCCTTTGGGTATCCTATGAAGACACATTTCTCCGATTTGGGTTTGAGCATATCAGGATGAAACTTTTTCACATAAGCATCGCAACCCCAAACTTTAAGAAACGACAACTTTGGTTTCTTGCCAAACCACAGTTCATATGGTGTCGTCTCAACGGATTTAGATGGTGCCCTATTTAACGTGAATGCAGCTGTCTCTAATGCATAACCCCAAAACGATAGTGGTAAATCGGTAAGAGACATCATAGATTGCACCATATCTAATAAAGTACGGTTACAATGTTCGGACACACCATTATGCTGTGGTGTTCCAGGTGGCGTGAGTTGCGAAACTATTCCGCATTGTTTCAAATGAAGACCAAACTCGTAACTCAAATATTCTCCTCCACGATCAGATCGTATAAACTTTATTTTCTTGTTACGATGATTTTCCACTTCACTCTGAAATTATTTGAACTTTTCAAATGTTTCAGATTTATGTTTCATCAATTAGATATACTCATATCTGCTCAAATCATCTGTGAAGGTCAGAAAATAACGATACCTGCCGCAAGCCTCAACACTTATCGGACAGCATACATCAGTATGTATTATTTCCAACAAGTCTGTTGCTCGCTCCATTGTTCCGGAGAACGGAGTCTTGGTCATCTTGCCCATGAGGCATGGTTCGCAAGCATCAACTGATTCATAATCAAGTGATTCCAAAAGCCCATCAGCATGGATTTTCTTCATGCGCTTTACACCAATATGACCTAAACGACAGTGCCACAAATAAGTTGCACTATCATTATTAACTTTGCATCTTTTGACTTCAATATTATGAATATATGTATCACTACGATCGAGATTCAATAAACCATTCACCTTGGGTGTATGACCATTGAAGGTTTTATTCATGTAAATAGAACAACAATTATTCTCTGACTTTAAATGAATAATCGTATTGCAATAAACATGATCAAATCATATTCATGCTTAACACAAACACCAAATAACATTTATTTAGGTTCAACACTAATCCCGAAAGTATAGGGAGTGTGCGATGATGATCATATCAATCTTGGAACCACTTCCAACACACATCGTCACTTCACCCTTAACTAGTCTCTGTTCATTCTGCAACTCCCGTTTCGAGTTACTAATCTTAGCAACTGAACTAGTATCAAATACTGAGGGTTTGCTATAAACACTAGTAAAGTACACATCAATAACATGTATATCAAATATACCTTTGTTAACTTTGCCATCCTTCTTATCCGCCAAATACTTGGGGCAGTTCTGCTTCCAGTGACCAGTCCCTTTGCAGTAGAAGCACTTAGTCTCAGGCTTAGGTCCAGACTTGGGCTTCTTCACTTGAGCAGCAACTTGCTTGCCGTTCTTCTTGAAGTTCCCCTTCTTCCCTTTGCCCTTTTCTTGAAACTAGTGGTCTTGTCAACCATCAACACTTGATGCTTTTCTTGATTTCTACCTTCGTCGATTTCAGCATCACGAAGAGCTTGGGAATCGTTTCCGTTATCCCTTGCATATTATAGTTCATCACGAAGTTCTAGTAACTTGGTGATAGTGACTACAGAACTCTGTCAATCACTATCTTATCTGGAAGATTAACTCCCACTGGATTCAAGTGATTGTAGTACTCAGACATTCTGAGCACATGCTCACTAGCAGAGCTATTCTCCTCCATCTTGTAGGCAAAGTGCTTGTCAAAGGTCTCATACCTTTCGACATGGGCATGAGTCTGAAATACTAATTTCATCTCTTGGAACATCTCATATGCTCCGTGGCGTTCAAAACGTCTTTGAAGCCCCGATTCTAAGTCGTAAAGCATGGTGCACTAAACTATCAAGTAGTCATCATATCGAGCTTGCCAAACGTTCATAACGTCTGCATCAGCTCCTGCAATCGGTCTGTCACCTAGCGGTGCATCAAGGACATAATTCTTCTGTGCAGCAATGAGGATAATCCTCAGATCACGGATCCAATCCGCATCATTGCTACTAACATCTTTCAACTTAGTTTTCTCTAGGAACATATCAAAAATAAAACAGGGGAGCTAAACGCGAGCTATTGATCTACAACATAGATATTCTAATACTACCAGGACTAAGTTCATGATAAATTAAAGTTCAATTAATCATATTACTTAAGAACTCCCACTTAGATAGACATCCCTCTAGTCATCTAAATGATCACGTGATCCAAATCAACTAAACCATGTCCGATCATCACGTGAGATGGAGTAGTTTTCAATGGTGAACATCACTATGTTGATCATATCTACTATATGATTCACGCTCGACCTTTCGGCCTCCAGTGTTCCGAGGCCATATCTGCATATGCTAGGCTCGTCAAGTTTAACCCGAGTATTCCGCGTGTGCAAAACTGGCTTGCACCCGTTGTATGTGAACGTAGAGCTTATCACACCCGATCATCACGTGGTGTCTCGACACGATGAACTTTCGCAACGGTGCATACTCAGGGAAAACACTTATACCTTGAAATTAGTGAGAGATCATCTTATAATGCTACCATCGAACTAAGAAAAATAAGATGCATAAAGAATAAACATCACATGCAATCAATATAAGTGATATGATATGGCCATCAGCATCTTGTGCCTTTGATCTCCATCTCCAAAGCACCGTCATGATCACCATCGTCGCCGGCACAACACCTTGATCTCCATCGTAGCATCGTTGTCATCTCGCCAACTATTGCTTCTACGACTATCGCTACCGCTTAGTGATAAAGTAAAGCAATTACATGGCGATTGCATTTCATACAATAAAGCGACAACCATATGGCTCCTGCCAGTTGCCGATAACTCCGTTACAAAACATGATCATCTCATACAGTAAAATTTAGAATCATGTCTTGACCATATCACATCACAACATGCCCTACAAAAACAAGTTAGACGTCCTCTACTTTGTTGTTGCAAGTTTTACGTGGCTGCTACGGGCTGAGCAAGAACCGCTCTTACCTACGCATCAAAACCACAACGATTTTTCGTCAAGTATGTGCTGTTTTAACCTTCAACAAGGACCGGGCGTAGCCACACTCGATTCAACTAAAGTTGGAGAAACTGACACCCGCCAGCCACCTGTGTGCGAAGCACGTCGGTAGAACCAGTCTCGCGTAACCGTACGCGTAATGTCGGTCCGAGCCGCTTCATCCAACAATACCGCCGAATCAAAGTATGACATGCTGGTAAGCAGTATGACTATTATCGCCCACAACTCACTTGTGTTCTACTCGTGCATATAACATCTACGCATAAACCTGGCTCGGATGCCACTGTCGGGGAACGTAGTAATTTCAAAAATATTCCTACGCACATGCAAGATCATGGTGATGCATAGCAACGAGAGGGGAGAGTGTTGTCCACGTACCCTCGTAGACTGTAAGCGGAAGCGTTATGATAACGCGGTTGATGTAGTCGTACATCTTCACGATCGACCGATCCTAGTACCGAAAGCACGGCACCTCTACGATCTGCACACGTTCGGCTCGGTGACGTCCCACGAACTCACGATCCAGTGGAGTGTCGAGGGAGAGCTTCGTCAGCACGACAGCGTGATGACGGTGATGATGAAGCTACCGGCATAGGGCTTCACCTAAGCACTGCAACAATATGACCGAGGTGGATTATGGTGGAGGGGGGCACCGCACACGGCTAAGAGATCAATGATCAACTTGTGTCTTTATGGGGTGCCCCCTGGCCACGTATATAAAGGATGGAGGGAGGAGGAGGCCGGCCCTTATAGGGCGCGCCCAAAGTGTGGAGTCCTACTTGGACTCCCTAGTCCTAGTAGGATTCCACCTCCCACATGGAACAGGAAAAAGGGAAGGGAGAAGGAGAAGGAAGGAAGGGGGCACTCCCTTTCCCTCGTCATGTTCCCGATCTCATCCGGGACTCCGAACAAACTTCGGTCATCAAATCACATAACTCATAATACAAATCGTCACAGAATGTTAAGCGTGCGGACCCTACGGGTTCGAGAACTATGTAGACATGACCGAGGCTCAGCTCCGGTCAATAACCAATAGCGGAACCTGGATGCACATATTGGTTCCTACATATTCTACGAAGATCTTTATCGGTCAAACTGCATAACAACATACGTTGTTCCCTTTGTCATCGGTATGTTACTTGCCCGAGATTCGATCGTCGGTATCTCAATACCTTGTTCAATCTCGTTACCGGCAAGTCTCTTTACTTGTTCCGTAATGCATCATCCCGCAACTAACTCATTAGTCACATTGCTTGCAAGGCTTATAGTGATGTGCATTACCGAGAGGGCCCAGAGATACCTCTCCGACAATTGGAGTGACAAATCCTAATATTGATTTATGCCAACTCAACAAGTTCCATCGGAGACACCTGTAGAGCACCTTTATAATCACCCAGTTACGTTGTGACGTTTGGTAGCACAGAAAGTGTTCCTCCGGTGTCCGGGAGTTGCATAATCTCATAGTCATAGGAACATGTATAAGTCATGAAGAAAGCAATAGCAATATACTAAACGATCAAGTGTTAAGCTAATAGAATGGGTCAAGTCAATCACATCATTCTCTAATGATGTGATCCCGTTAATCAATGACAACTCATGTCTATGGCTAGGAAACTTAACCATCTTTGATTCAACGAGCTAGTCAAGTAGAGGCATACTAGTGACACTCTGTTTGTCTATGTATCCACACATGTACTAAGTTTCCGGTTAATACAATTCTAGCATGAATAATAAACATTTATCGGGAAATAAGGAAATAAATAATAACTTTATTATTGCCTCTAGGGCATATTTCCTTTAGGTGAACCGTTATGTGATGAAGTCGGAGCATGATTTATTTATTGATTGTCTTCCTTATGAGTGGCAGTCGGGGACGAGCGATGGTCTTTTCCTACCAATCTATCCCCCTAGGAGCATGCGTGTAGTACTTCATTTTGATAACTAATAGATTTTTGCAATAAGTATGTGAGTTCTTTATGACTAATGTTGAGTCCACGGATTATACGCACTCTCACCCTTCCACCATTGCTAGCCTCTCTAATACCGTGCACCTTTCGCCGGTATCATACACCCACCATATACCTTCCTCATAACAGCCACCATACCTACCTATTATGGCATTTCCATAGCCATTCCGAGATATATTGCCATGCAACTTACCACCGTTCCGTTTGTTATGACACATTTCATCATTGTCATATTGCTTTGCATGATCATGTAGTTGACATCGTATTTGTGGCAAAGCCACCTTTATAATTCTTTCATACATGTCACTCTTGATTCATTGCATATCCCGGTACACCGCCGGAGGCATTCACATAGAGTCATATTTTGTTCTAATTGAGTTGTAATTTTTGAGTTGTAAGTAAATAAAAGTGTGATGATCATCATTATTAGAGAATTGTCCCAAGTGAGGAAAGGATGATGGAGACTATGATTCCCCCACAAGTCGGGATGAGACTCCGGTCGAAAAGAAAAAAAAGAGGCCATAAAAAAGAGAAAAGGGCCCAAATAAAAAAATGAGAGAAAAAGAGAGAAGGGACAATGTTACTATCCTTTTACCACACTTGTGCTTCAAAGTAGCACCATGATCTTCATGATAGAGAGTCTCCTATGTTGTCACTTTCATATACTAGTGGGAATTTTACATTATAGAACTCGGCTTGTACTTCCTCTGTCCCATAATATAAGAACGTTTTTGATACTAGTGTAGTGTCAAAAACGTTCTTGTATTATGGGACGGAGGGAGTATATTCCAATGATGGGCTTCCTCAAAATGCCCTAGGTCTTCGTGAGCAAGCAAGTTGGATGCACACCCACTTAGTTTCTTTTGTTGAGCTTTCATACACTTATAGCTCTAGTGCATCCGTTGCATGGCAATCCCTACTCACTCACATTGATATCTATTGATGGGCATCTCCATAGCCCGTTGATACGCCTAGTTGATGTGAGACTATCTTCTCCTTTTTGTCTTCTCCACAGCCACCATTCGATTTCACATATAGTGCTCAATCCATGGCTCACGCCCATGTATTGCGTGAAGATTGAAAAAGTTTGAGAACATCAAAAGTATGAAACAATTGCTTGGCTTGTCATCGGGGTTGTGCATGATTTAAATATTTTGTGTGATGAAGATAGAGCATAGCCAGACTATATGATTTTGTAGGGATAACTTTCTTTGGCCATGTTATTTTGAGAAGACATGATTGCTTTGTTAGTATGCTTGAAGTATTATTATTTTTATATCAATATTAAACTTTTGTCTTGAATCTTTCGGATCTCAACATTCAGGCCACAATAAAAAAATTACATTGATAATTATGCTAGGTAGCATTCCACATCAAAAATTCTGTTTTTATCATTTACCTACTCGAGGACGAGCAGGAATTAAGCTTGGGGATGCTTGATACGTCTCCAACGTATCTATATTTTTGATTGTTCCATGCTATTATATTATCTGTTTTGGATGTTTAATGGGCTTTATTATGCACTTTTATATTATTTTTGGGACTAACCTACTAACCAAAGGCCCAGTGCAAATTGCTGTTTTTTTGCCTATTTCAGTGTTTCACAGAAATGGAATATCAAATGGAATCCAAACAGAATGAAACCTTCAGGAGAGTTATTTTTGGAACAAACGCAATCGAGGAGAGTTGGAGTGGACGTCAAGGAAGCAACGAGGCGGCCACGAGGTAGGGAGGCGCGCCCCCCACCCTCGTGGGCCCCTCGTGGCTCCATTGACCTACTTCTTTCGCCTATATATACTCCTATACCCCGAAAACATCCAAGAGCACCACGAAACCCTATTTCCACCACCGCAACCTTCTGTATCCGTGAGATCCCATCTTGGGGCCTTTTCCGGCGCTTCGTCGGAGGGGAAATCGATCACGGAAGGCTTCTACATCAACACCATAGCCTCTCCGATGATGTGTGAGTAGTTTACCACAGACCTTCGGGTCCATAGTTATTAGCTAGATGGCTTCTTCTTCTCTCTTTGGATCTCAATACAAAGTTCTCCTCGATTCTCTTGGAGATCTATCCGATGTAATTCTTTTTTGCGGTGTGTTTGTCGAGATCCGATGAATTGTGGGTTTATGATCAAGATTATCTATGAACAATATTTGGTTCTTCTCTGAATTCTTATATGTATGAGTTGATATCTTTGCAAGTCTCTTTGAATTATCAGTTTGGTTTGGGCTACTAGATTGATCTTTCTTGCAATGGGAGAAGTGCTTAGCTTTGGGTTCAATCTTGCGGTGTACTTTCCCAATGACAGCAGGGGCAGCAAGGCACGTATTGTATTGTTGCCGTCGAGGATAAAAAGATGGGGTTTATATCATATTTCTTGAGTTTATCCCTCTACATCATGTCATCTTGCCTAATGCGTTACTCTGTTCTTATGAACTTAATACTCTAGATGCATGCTGGATAGCGGTCGATGTGTGGAGTAATAGTAGTAGATGCAGAATCGTTTTGGTCTACTTGTCGTGGACGTGATGCCTATATACATGATCATGCCTAGATATTCTCATAACTATGCACTTTTCTATCAATTGTTCGACAGTAATTTGTTCACCCATCGTAAATTATGCTATCTTGAGAGAAGCCACTAGTGAAACCTATGGCCCCCGGGGTCTATCTTCCATCATATTAATCTCCCTTTAATTAGCTATTTCTGTCGCCGTTTATTTTGCAATCTTTACTTTCCAATCTATATCATAAAAATACCAAAAATATTTATCTTATTATCTCTATCAGATCTCACTTTTGCAAGTGGCCGTGAAGGGATTGACAACCCCTTTATCGCGTTGGTTTCAAGGTTCTTATTTGTTTGTGTAGGTACGAGGGACTTGCGTGTAGTCTCCTACTGGATTGATACCTTGGTTTTTAAAAACTGAGGGAAATACTTACGCTACTTTGCTGCATCACCCTTTCCTCTTCAAGGGAAAACCAACACATGCTCAAGAGGTAGCACATTATAAGATGATCTCTCACTAAATTTCAAGGTACAAGTGTTCTCCCTGAGTATGCACCGTTGCTACAGTTCGTCGTGCCGAGACACCACGTGATGAACGGGTGTGATAAGCTCTACGTTCACATACAACGGGTGCAAGCCAGTTTTGCACATGCAGAATACTCAGGTTAAACTTGACGAGCCTAGCATATGCATGTATGGCCTCGTGTAGGATCGAAAGTATGTCTAGAGGGGGGTGATTAGACTACTTGACCAAATAAAAATCTAGCCTTTTCCCAATTTTAAGTCTTGGCAGATTTTAGCAACTTAGCACAAATCAAGTAATCAACCTACACATGCAATTCTAAGAGTATAGCAGCGGAATGTAAAACAATTGCATATGAAGGTAAAGGGGGGAGTTTGGAGGGAGCAAACGCAATGTAGACACGGAGATTTTTTATCCGTGGTTCTGATAGGTGGTGCTATCGTACATCCACGTTGATGGAGACTTCAACCCACGAAGGGTAACGGTTGCGCGAGTCCATGGAGGGCTCCACCCACGAAGGGTCCACGAAGAAGCAACCTTGTCTATCCCACCATGGCCATCGCCCACGAAGGACTTGCCTCACTAGGGTAGATCTTCACGAAGTAGGCGATCTCCTTGCATGTACAAACTCCTTGGTTCAACTCCACAATCTTGACGGAGGCTCCCAAGTGACACCTAGCCAATCTAGGAGACACCACTCTCCAAAAGGTAATAGATGGTGTGTTGATGATGAACTCCTTGCTCTTGTGCTTCAAATGATAGTCTCCCCAACACTCAACTCTCTCCCATAGGATTGGATTTGGTAGAAAGATGATTTGAGTGGAAAGCAACTTGGGGAAGGCTAGAGATCAAGATTTATGTGGTTGGAATGGAATATCTTGACCTCAACACAAGTGTAGGTGGTTCTCTCTCAGAAAATGTATGTTGGAAGTGTAGGCATGTTCTGATGGCTCTCTCCACGAATGAAGAGTGGGTGGAGGGGTATATATAGCCTCCACACAAAATCTAACCGTTACACGCAAATCACCAAACTCGATGGGACCGAATCAGAAAACTCGGTCAGATCGATTTAGTTCAAAATGTGAACGTTAGGATTTTCGGTGGGACCGACATGTCAACTCGGTGGGACCGATGTCGTTAGGGTTAGGGCACAACGTAATCTCGGTGAGACCGATTACACAAACTCGGTGGGACCGATTTTGATAATAGGCAAACAGAGAGTTGGTCAGGCAAACTCGGTGGGACCGATTCGCTCATCTCGGTTAGACCGAAATGTTACGAAGGGGAAACAGAGAGTTTGCATTGCAATCTCGGTGGGACCGATCACTCATCTCGGTTGGACCGAAACGTTACGAAGGGAAACAGAGAGGTTGCAATCCCATCTCGGTGAGACCGAGATCCCTATCGGTGAGACCGAAGTGACTAGGGTTTGTGGCAGTGGCTATGTCAAGTGAACTCGGTGGCGCCGGATAGAAGATTTCTATGGGGCCGAGTTTGACTTTTGGTTTGGGACATATGTGGATATGAGAAAGTAGTTGAGGGTTTTTGGAGCATATCACTAAGCATTTTGAGCAAGTAACTCATTAAGCAACACCTCACCCCCTTTTAATAGTATTGACTTTTCCTATGGATTCAATGTGATCTTGGATCACTAAAAGTAAAATGTAGAGTCTTGTGCTTTGAGCTTGAGCCAATCTTTTATCCTTAGCATTTTGAGGGGTCCACTTTCTAATCCATGCCATGCCAATCATTGAACTTCCCTGAAATATTTATCTTGAAATAGCATTAGTTCAATGAGCTATATGTTGTTAGGAATTACCAAAACCACCCAGGGATAGTTGCACTTTCAATCTCCCCCTTTTTGGTAATTGATGACAACATATAGATCAAAGCTTCAACAAATGATCAGAAGATTGAAAAACATTGTCGCTTTGAGAAGTATGTGATGAGCAAGAGCTCCCCCTAAATTTGTGCATTATTTAAAATTTGCTTTTGAATGCAAATGCACAATCGATTAGGATCATGGGTTACTATTCCATGTCACATACATCTTGGTGGAGCGCTCAAAATGATAGAAATTAAAAGCATGCACTCATCACCAAGCAAGTGAATGATCATATATGAGATATAAAAGATAGTATCATCCAAACAAGCATTAAGGTAGCAAATGATCAATCACATGATCACACAAGTATCTCACAAGGACATAAAGTATCTCACACAAGCACACAATCAAAAAGTTCAACCAAAAGCAAAAGGCAAAAAACTCTCTCGAAGCCTATGATCTATACATATTTCTCCCCCTTTGGCAACAAGTTACCAAAAAGTTCAAATATGCATAGTGCTATGCGTCTCTCAGGCTTGGTCTTCGGGATGTGGTGTAGAGAGAACTCCAAGGACGAAGGCATCTGTTGATGTAGTTGGAGCTGGTGGAGTGGCTGCTGGAGGTGGCACTGGAGCTGTAGCTGCTGGTGCTGATGCTGTAACTCTAGAATCTCTCACTGGCACTGCGGCAGACCTCTATCCTCTAGGCACTCGCTCAAATGCATCAGTAGTTGCCTTGCCTCTCTTCTCTTTTGCTTCCTCCTAAAGCTGCTCAACTGTTGTTTGAATCTCAGTTACCTTCAGATCAAGATCATAAAATTTGGTTTCTATGATCCTCTCCAAGCTCTCCTGGTTTTGAGTCTAGGTGGCCAAGCTCTTCTCAATCCTCAGTGTAGTCTGGATCAGATATCCAAGTTGATCTTGCTTGCTCTTTAGGAAAACTTGAGATGCCTCTTCAACACTGGGCATCTTGGCAGCTTTCTCAGCCTTTGCTTTGGCTCTCTTCTCCTGTGCTTGAACTAATGATGGTTCCTCCTCATTCATCACAATAGTATTATCTTCAAAATTAGGATGTAATGGTAGATGCTCCTTATCCAACAGATATGTTCCTGTGCCCATCTTGGAGTTGATGAGCTCCTGAATGTGTGGAGCATACCCACAGCTTCTCTTCTGGTCAGTAGCAGTCCTCTTGATTGTTTCTACAATCAAACTCATAACCTTGAACTTCTGAGGGACATCAAAAAGCTGTAGCAGGTTGATAGAATGCCCTTTGATCATCTTGTGATCTCCAGACTTGGGTAGCAGAGTATGCCTAAGTATTGTGTTGATAGTTGGCAGACCAGACAACAGATAGTGTACATATCCAAGCTTATGAGTCTCCAAAGCCTTATCTGGGATCTCCTTGTACATGTTTGCCATGGTGTTGTGGTCCTTCTTCTAGGTGGCATACACATCCAAGTCATCTTCATGTTCTTCAGGGGCATTTATCAGCTTGGCCCACTCCTCAACTGTGGATTGGTACCTTGTACCCTCAGACATCCATACCATCCTTCCATCTGGATAGAAGTGGGCAGTGGAGTAAAACTGCATGATCAGCTCATCATTCCATTTGGTGAGCTTTTGCCCAACAAATTTGTCAACTCCACATGCCTTGAAGCTGTCATAAACACCTGGATAATGATCATCTTCTTCCTTGATGTATTCCCAATCCACCCATTTCATGTCACATACAATGGGCTTCTTGTCAAGCAAAATAGTCTCATAGAAGTCTTGTTGTTCCTTTGTGTGAAACCTGTAATCAACTGCCGTCCTCCTCCTTACAGCATAAGGATCAGACTGTCTCCACAATCTCAGTCCAGCATCCTTTCTGATACGCATGTCTTCAGCTACTGGATGAGCATCTTTATGGTCAGGAATCTTGGGCTTCAACTTCCTCAAAACAAGTGAATCATCTTCCTCTTCTTCAGCATCAGGCACTGGGGCCTTGTTCTTTTCCTCGGCTGGAATACTTCTGGTGTTCCTCTTGGGTTTTGAGGGCTTCTGAGATGGAGCTTTGGGAGCAGACTTGGGCTTAGATGGAGCAGCCCCTGCCTTTATAGCATCTCCCATAAGCTTCTGAGCTTTGGGTGCTGGTGCAGCATCCTCTTCATCTCCCTCTTCTTCAGAGGGATCTCTCATCATGGAGGACTTCCCAATAACTCTGCCAATGGTCTTCTTGACCCTTTCCTTCCTCTTCTTGCCTTCACCACCTTCTTTGGGTTCAAGAGTGAACTCCATTTTCTCTTGAGTAGAGGCTCTGGCCTTAGACATAGGAATTCTCCTTGCTGGTGCCTTCTTATTCAGCCTTGGCTTACTTGTAGCAGCCGTGCCATACTCCTTTTTCAGCACCTTCTTTTTGGAGCTTACTTCCTCCTTAGTGGCAACATAATCCTCATCCTCAGATTCTGAGGTTCTCTTCTTCCTGGTTCTGGTGGCTGCCTTTGGCAAGTTGCTGGGAGTGCTCCTGCTGCCATCATCAGAAGTGCTAGAGGGATTTGAGCCCTCACTCATCTGCACCTGTTCCTCTGACCTGTTCTGACTGTCACTTTGATCAGACATCTCTGCAAACTTACTGACAGCAAACCATGTGAATAGATATAGATGAGGTAGAGTGGATGAGCATCACAAAGTGCAAAGTTTTTGCAGAACAGATGACTTAAAAACTTAGTTTTAGTTCTTCACAGAAAGCATTTCGGATCTACCGATTTGTAAACTCGGTGATACCAAAGCAGCTTTTGGAACCTAAACTAGTGAACTCGGTTAGACCGAGTCACAGTTCGGTGGCACCGAGACTGCTAGGGTTTCACAGAGAATTGAACTCGGCCACGCCGATTTGCAGTTTTCGGTCAGACCGAAAGTGCAAGTGCAATGGCCTAAGCCAAATCAGTGAGACCGATTTCTACAACTCGGTCGGTTCGAGAAGATTTCTGCGGAGACCTAACCCTAAATTTTCAAATCAAACATAACCTAAAGTATGTTTTCAGTGGATAGAGTGTTTGCATACGTGGTGATGATCATGGCAGAGCAATGTGCTACGAATCAGAGGTAAAAGAATAGCACAAAGGATCGAACTCGTACCCTAGTTCGGCGAAGTTCGCTACGGCGGCAACGGAGGGGCAAAATTCCATTGACGGCGATGGAAACCAGCGGCGGGAGGTTGCTGGCAGCGAGAAGATGATCCGGAGACCCGAAGCGCCAGAGCAAGATACGCGCGGGCTGAGAGGTTTCGAAGAAATTTCCAAAATCTCACCCGTGGGTTTATATATCCCGACCCTGTCGGTGTGATGGATGACTCGGTCATACCGAAATGCACAAAGAGGTTTTGGAAGTTTAAGTCGATGACAAATCGGGGACTCCGAGTGCTCCTCACACAGAGTGGTTCGAATCTGACTAGATCAAACTTTGTGATGTAGAATGAATAGAGTTTGAGATGAGGAAAGCATAGATAGCTAGAGGGAGTTCTTAGGCATTCTTGTCCATCCATTTGGCAAAAGAGAAAAAGCCAAACAATCAAAGCAACAAATGGATGTCCTCGAATGAGTAAAATATGCATCCAACATGCTCACACAATAAAATGACAAATGAAATATGTTACAAAGCATGCACAATCACTCTAGCATCTATCAAGCAATTTGGCGATGACTAGGTCATCTATGTATGAGTATATTGACTTAGGAGTCAAATGAGAACATTTGATCATAGGTCATACTCATTGTTTAAGCACAAGTGGGGTTGCCCCTTTTACATAAAGCATCATCGTGCTCACATCATTATAGTTGCTTTAGCTCAATTGATTAGAGTAAAGCTCCCCCTAGATGTGATATCCCCCCTAAGAGGGATGAACTAACCTTGGGTTTTGTCGATGATGACTTCATGTAGGTGTTGAAGATGTAGATGCTCAATGTTGATGTAGATCATTCGGAGCAATCCTTTGGAGTGAGTTGCACTTTCAATACCTATACAGGTTAGTCCCACAAGGAACAAACAAGGATATCCATAGACATAGAGTGATGTTCACATAGGATGATGTCCATGAAAGCATTAGGTTACCTTGTCCCTTGTCTTACCAACAAGAGGGTTTGTGACTCCTTGAACTAGTGCAAGATATGGAAGTTCTTTTCACTTGTCCTTGCCAAAATGATAAGAGTGAAGTATGTTGGCGGAGTCACCCTCAAGATCTCTCTAGTTCTTCTTCTTCGGGATCCACACCATCTTGATGGGAATCCTTGGAGTTGTAGTCGTACTTGATGAAGTGAAATTGATGTAGTCTTGGGAACCCACTTGACCAAGGCCTTAGGTGCTTCTTCAAATGCATCAATCTCCTCTTGAAGCTTGTCCTTGCCTTTTAGCTTGTGGTCTTGTGGTGGAAGATCATCTTGAGCTTGTGTTCCTTGGAAAGAAGTAGGATCATACTTCTCTTGTTGAGGAACAAACTTCATCTTGGGGTATTGATATTCTTCCCACTCAACTCCATTGGCATTGAACTTCCATTCAAAACCAACACCTTGATTCTTCCGGTGTCTTCCTTGCTTGCGTACAATTTCCTCAAATTGCTTACTTCCGGCAAGACTCTTGTAAACACCTTTCTCTATAATTCCCTTCAATAAGCTATTTTCTTGCTCAAGTGTAACTTGGCTAAGAAAATCATTAGTGGAATCAAGAGAACTACTAGAAGCAACAACATTGGATTTAGCATGATTGTTGTTACTACTAGAGGAAGAATCTTTCTTGTTCTTGTTGCTAGATTTAACTTGTGGCATGTAAGTAGACAAGAGTAAACGCTTGGCAATGTATGAAGAACTTTTCTTGCGAAGATCATCATTGATTGCTTTTAAGAACTCATGCTCTTGCTCAAGGTTGAGCTTTTCAAAGCGTAGCTTCTCATGAGTCTTTAAAAGTTCTCGATGATCTTCCAAGGTAGTTTCATGAGCTAACTTAAGAGTGTTTAGTTCTTTAGTTAGACGCCCAATCTCCTTCTTATCATCGTCATTCATTTTATCTTGATTATCATGATTAATAGCAAGTTCATCATAGTTTTCATAACTAGAGTTGTCAACAAGTAAATCATCATCTCCTAGCAAATCATCTTCATCACTATTAAAATCAACATACTCGGGGTGTGTTACCTTTGGACCTTTAGCCATGAAGCATCTTCCAATTCCTTCATTTGGTGAGTCAAATATGTCATAGGAGTTGGTTGACACAAGTGCTAGACCGGCAACACCTTCTTCTTGAGTATATTAGGAGTCGGAGTGATAACTTCTTTTGGAGTGATGGTCGGAGTCGGAGCCGGATACCCATTCACCAACATGAGCTTGATGTCTTCTTTTTGTGTAGATCTTTGATGATTTGTCCTTCCTCTCCGAATCCTTGCTTCTCCGAGAGGGTCTTCGTTCATAGCGATCATCTCTACTCCTTCTCTCTCTTGGCGGTGATTCTTCTCTTCTACTTCTTCTTTTGGGAGAATCTTCTCTTCTTTTGTAGGGAGCCGTACACTCATTGGAGTAGTGTCCGGGTCTTCCACAATTGTAGCAATTTCGTTCACGACTTGAAGATCTCTTGTCATTGAGGGACCTTGACTTGGAGCTTCCTTCCTTGCTTCTACCCTTGTAGAATTTGTTGAAGTTCTTCACCATCAGGCTCAATTCTTCATTGAAGGTTTGTTTCTCACTTGATGATGTGGGAGCTTCACATGAGGCTTTGTAAGCACCACTTGACTTGTCGTGGAGCTCTTCCTTATCCTTAAGTGACATCTCATGAGCAACAATTCTTCCAATGACTTCCGTTGGCTTGAGATCTTTGTAATTGGGCATCATTTGGATCAATGTGCACACAGTATCATATTTTCCATCCAAGGCTCTTAGGATCTTCTTGATGATGAATCTATCGGTCATCTCTTCACTTCCTAAGCCGGCAATCTCATTTGTGATGAGAGCAAGCCAAGAGTACATTTCAACGACACCTTCATCATCCTTCATTTTGAACTTATCAAGTTGACTCTGAAGCACATCCAATTTGGATTCCTTGACGGAGTTTGTACCTTCGTGCATAAAAATCAAAGTATCCCAAATTTCCTTTGCATTCTCAAGACGGCTGATTTTGTTGAATTCTTCGGGGCACAATCCGTTGAAGAGAATATCACAAGCTTGAGCATTGTATTGCAGCATCTTCAACTCTTCCGCGGTAGCTTCACGGTTCGGTTCTCTCCCATCAAAGAATTCACCTTGCAAGCCAATACACAGAATAGCCCAAATGGCGGGGTTATGTCCAAGAATATGCATTTTCATCTTATGCTTCCAACTAGAAAAATTAGTACCATCAAAGTAAGGACCTCTACGGTGTAATTTCCCTCGCTAGACGCCATACTCTCCTAGGTTGTGAAACCAAGGCTATGATCACCAAAAGATATGGAAATCAAAGCAAATTGAGACCAAAGCTCTGATACCACTTGTAGGATCGAAAGTATGTCTAGAGGGGGGTGATTAGACTACTTGACCAAATAAAAATCTAGCCTTTTCCCAATTTTAAGTCTTGGCAGATTTTAGCAACTTAGCACAAATCAAGTAATCAACCTACACATGCAATTCTAAGAGTATAGCAGCGGAATATAAAACAATTGCAAATGAGGGTAAAGGGAAGAGTTTGGAGGGAGCAAACGCAATGTAGACACGGATATTTTTTATCCGTGGTTCCGATAGGTGGTGCTATCGTACATCCACGTTGATGGAGACTTCAACCCATGAAGGGTAACGGTTGCGCGAGTCCACGGAGGGCTCCACCCACGAAGGGTCCACGAAGAAGCAACCTTGTCTATCCCACCATGGCCATCGCCCACGAAGGACTTGCCTCACTAGGGTAGATCTTCACGAAGTAGGCGATCTCCTTGCCCTGTACAAACTCCTTGGTTCAACTCCACAATCTTGACGGAGGCTCCCAAGTGACACTTAGCCAATCTAGGAGACACCACTCTCCAAAAGGTAATAGATGGTGTGTTGATGATGAATTCCTTGCTCTTGTGCTTCAAATGATAGTCTCCCCAACACTCAACTCTCTCCCATAGGATTGGATTTGGTAGAAAGATGATTGAGTGGAAAGCAACTTGGGGAAGTCTAGAGATCAAGATTTATGTGGTTGGAATGGAATATCTTGACCTCAACACAAGTGTAGGTGGTTCTCTCTCAGAAAATGTATGTTGGAAGTGTAGGCATGTTCTGATGGCTCTCTCCACGGATGAAGAGTGGGTGGAGGGGTATATATAGCCTCCACACAAAATCTAACCGTTACACACAAATCATCAAACTCGGTGGGACCGAGTCAGAAAACTCGGTCAGACCGATTTAGTTCAAAATGTGAACGTTAGGATTTTCGGTGGGACCGACATGTCAACTCGGTGGGACCGATGTCATTAGGGTTAGGGCATAACGTAATCTCGATGAGACCGATTACACAAACTCGGTGGGACCGATTTTGATAATAGGCAAACAGAGAGTTGGTCAGGCACCGATTCGCTCATCTCGGTTAGACCGAAACGTTACGAAGGGGAAACAAAGAGTTTGCATTGCAATCTCGGTGGGATCGATCGCTCATCTCGGTTGGACCAAAACGTTACGAAGGGAAACAGAGAGGTAGCAATCCTATCTCGGTGAGACCGAGATCTCTATCGGTGAGACCGAAGTGACTAGGGTTTGTGGTAGTGGCTATGTCAAGTGAACTCGGTGGCGACGGATAGAAGATTTCGGTGGGGCCGAGTTTGACTTTTGGTTTGGGACATATGTGGATATGAGAAAGTAGTTGAGGGTTTTTGGAGCATATCACTAAGCATTTTGAGCAAGTAACTCATTAAGCAACACCACACCCCCTTTTAATAGTATTGGCTTTTCCTATGGACTCAATGTGATCTTGGATCACTAAAAGTAAAATGTAGAGTCTTGTGCTTTGAGCTTGAGCCAATATTTTGTCCTTAGCATTTTGAGGGGTCCACTTTCTAATCCATGCCATGCCAGTCATTGAACTTCCCTGCAATATTTATCTTTTGTTAGGAATTACCAAAACCACCCAGGGATAGTTGCACTTTCACCTCGGAACACTGAGAACGAAAGGTCGAGCGTGAATCATATGGTAGATATGATCAACATAGTGATGTTCACCATTGAAAACTACTCCATCTCATGTGATGATCGGACATGGTTTAGTTGATATGGATCACATGATCACCTAGATGATTAGAGGGATGTCTATCTAAGTGGGAGTTCTTAAGTAATATGATTAATTGAACTTTAATTTATCATGAACTTAGTACCTGATAGTATTTTGCATGTCTATGTTTTTGTAGATAAATGGCCCGTGCTACTGTTCCGTTGAATTTTAAAGCGTTCCTAGAGAAAGCTAAGTTGAAAGATGATGGTAGCAACTACACGGACTGGGTCCGTAACTTGACGATTATCCTCATTACTGCACAGAAGAATTACATCCTGGAAGCACCGCTGGGTGCCAAACCCTCTGCAGGAGCAACACCAAATGTTATGAACACCTGGCAGAGCAAAGCTGATGACTACTCGATAGTTCAGTGTGCCATGCTTTACGACTTAGAAGCGGGACTTCAACGATGTTTTGAACGTCATGGAGCATATGAGATGTTCCAAGAGTTGAAGTTAATATTTCAAGCAAATGCCTGGATTGAGAGATATGAAGTCTCCAATAAGTTCTACAGCTGCAAAATGGAGGAGAACAGTTCTGTCAGTGAGCATATACTCAGAATGTCTGGGTACGACAATCACTTGACTCAGCTGGGAGTTAATCTTCCGGTTGATAGTGTCATTGACAGAGTTCTTCAATCACTGCCACCAAGCTACAAGAGCTTCGTGATGAACTATAATATGCAAGGGATGGATAAGACAATTACCGAGCTCTTCGCAATGCTAAAGGCTGCAGAGGTAGAAATCAAGAAGGAGCATCAAGTGTTGATGGTCAACAAGACCACTAGTTTCAAGAAAAAGGGTAAAGGTAAGAAGGGGAACTTCAAGAAGAACGACAAGCAAGTTGCTGCTCAAGTGAAGAAGCCCAAGTCTGGACCTAAGCCTGAAAATGAGTGCTTCTACTACAAAGGGACTGGTCACTGGAAGCGGAACTGCCCCAAGTATTTGGCGGAAAAGAAGGATGGCAAAGTGAAAGGTATATTTGATATACATGCTATTGATGTGTACCTTACTAATGCTCGCAGTAGCGCCTGGGTATTTGATACTGGTTCTGTTGCTAATATTTGCAACTCGAAACAGGGGCTACGGATTAAGCGAAGATTGGCTAAGGACGAGGTGACGATGCACGTGGGAAATGGTTCCAAAGTCGATGTGATCGCCGTCGGCACGCTACCTCTACATCTACCTTCGGGATTAGTTTTAGACCTGAATAATTGTTATTTGGTGCCAGCGTTAAGCATGAACATTATATCTGGATCTTGTTTGATGCGAGACGGTTATTCATTTAAATCAGAGAATAATGGTTGTTCTATTTATATGAGTAATATCTTTTATGGTCATGCACCCTTGATGAGTGGTCTATTTTTACTAAATCTTGATAGTAGTGATACACATATTCATAGTACTGAAGCCAAAAGATATAAGTATAATAATGATAGTGCAACTTATTTGTGGCACTGCCGTTTAGCTCATATTGGTGTAAAGCGCATAAAGAAACTCCATGCTGATGGGCTTTTGGAATCACTTGATGCTTGCGAACCATGCCTCATGGGAAAGATGACTAAGACTCCGTTCTCCGGAACAATGGAGCGAGCAACAGACTTGTGGGGAATAATACATACTGATGTATGCGGTCCGATGAGTGTTGATGCTCGTGGCGGGTATCATTATTTTTTGACCTTCACAGATGATTTAAGTAGATATGGGTATATCTACTTGATGAAACATAAGTCTGAAACATTTGAAAAGTTCAAAGAATTTCAGAGTGAAGTGGAAAATCATCGTAACAAGAAAATAAAGTTTCTACGATCTGATCGTGGAGGAGAATATTTGAGTTATGAGTTTGGCCTTCATTTGAAACAATGCGGAATAGTTTCACAACTCACGCCACCCGGAACACCACAGCATAATGGTGTGTCCGAACATCGTAATCGTACTTTATTAGATATGGTGCGATCTATGATGTCTATTACTGATTTACCGCTATCGTTTTGGGGTTATGCTTTAGAGACGGCTGCATTCACGTTAAATAGGGCACCATCTGAATCCGTTGGGACGACACCATATGAACTGTTGTTTGGCAAGAAACCCAAGTTGTCGTTTCTTAAAGTTTGGGGCTGCGATGCTTATGTGAAAAAGCTTCAACCTGATAAGCTCGAACCCAGATCTGAGAAATGTGCCTTCACAGGATATCCAAAGGAGACTGTTGGTACACCTTCTATCACAGATCCGAAGGCAAGATATTCGTTGCTAAGAATGGATCCTTTCTAGAGAAGGAGTTTCTCTCGAAAGAAGTGAGTGGGAGGAAAGTAGAACTTGATGAGGTAACTGTACATGCTCCCTTATTGGAAAGTAGTTCATCATAGAAATCAGTTCCAGTGATTCCTACACCAGTAAGTGAGGAAGCTAATGATGGTGATCATGAAACTTCTGATCAAGTTATTATCGAACCTCGTAGGTCAACTAGAGTAAGATCCGCACCAGAGTGGTATGGTAATCCTATTCTGGAGGTCATGTTACTTGACCATGACGAACCTACGAACTATGAGGAAGCGATGATGAGCCTAGATTCCGCAAAATGGCTTGAGGCCATGAAATCTGAGATGGGATCCATGTATGAGAACAAAGTGTGGACTTTGGTTGACTTGCCCGATGATTGGCAAGCCATAGAGAATAAATGGATCTTCAAGAAGAAGACTGACGCTGACAGTAATATTACTGTCTACAGAGCTCGACTTGTTGCGAAAGGTTTTCGACAAGTTCAAGGAGTTGACTACGATGAGACATTCTCACCCATAGTGATGCTTAAGTCCGTCCGAATCATGTTAGCAATTGCCGCATTTTATGATTATGAAATTTGGCAAATGGATGTCAAAACTTCATTCCTTAATGGATATCTTAAAGAAGAGTTGTATATGATGCAACCAGAAGGTTTTATCGATCCAAAAGGTGCTAACAAAGTGCGCAAGCTCCAGCGATCCATTTATGGACTGGTGCAAGCCTCTCGGAGTTGGAATATACGCTTTGATAGTGTGATCAAAGCATATGGTTTTATACAGACTTTTGGAGAAGCCTGTATTTACAAGAAATTGAGTGGGAGCTCTGTAGCATTTCTGATATTATATGTGGATGACATATTATTAATCGGAAATGATACTGAATTTCTAAATGGCATAAAAGGATACTTGAATAAGAATTTTTGAATGAAAGACCTCGGTTTAGCTGCTTATATATTGGGCATCAAGATCTATAGTGATAGATCAAGACGCTTAATTGGACTTTCACAAAGCACATACCTTGATAAAGTTTTGAAGAAGTTCAAAATGGATCAAGCAAAGAAAGGGCTCTTGCCTGTGTTACAAGGTGTAAAGTTGAGTCAGACTCAATGCCCGACCACTGCAGAAGATAGAGAGAAAATGAAGGTCATTCCCTATGCTTCAGCCATAGGTTCTATCATGTATGCAATGCCATGTACCAGACCTGATGTGTTCCTTGCTATTAGTTTAGCAGGGAGGTACCAAAGTAATCCAGGAGTGGATCACTGGACAACGGTCAAGAACATCCTGAAATACCTGAAAAGGACTAAGGATATGTTTCTCGTTTATGGAGGTGACAAAGAGCTCGTCGTAAATGGTTACGTCAGTGCAAGCTTTGATACTGATCCGGATGACTCTAAGTCACAAACCGGATACGTGTTTATATTGAATGGTGGAGCTGTTAGTTGGTGCAGTTCCAAGCAGAGCGTCGTGGCGGGATCTACATGTGAAGCGGAGTACATAGCTGCTTCGGAAGCAGCAAATGAAGGAGTCTGGATGAAGGAGTTCATATCCGATCTAGGTGTCATACCTAGTGCATCGGGTCCAATAAAATCTTTTGTGACAATACTGGTGCAATTGCCTTGGCAAAGGAATCTAGATTTCACAAGAGAACCAAGCACATCAAGAGACGCTTCAATTCCATCCGCGATTAAGTCAAGGAGGGAGACATAGAGATTTGCAAGATACATATGGATCTGAATGTTACAGACCCATTGACTAAGCCTCTCTCACGAGCAAAACATGATCAGCACCAAGACTCCATGGGTGTTAAGAATCATTACTGTGTAATCTAGATTATTGACTCTAGTGCAAGTGGGAGACTGAAGGAAATATGCCCTAGAGGCAATAATAAAGTTGTTATTTATATTTCCTTATATCATGATAAATTTTTATTATTCATTGTATTAACCAGAAACTTAGTACATGTGTGAATACATAGACAAATAGAGTGTCACTAGTATGCCTCTACTTGACTAGCTCGTTAATCAAAGATGGTTAAGTTTCCTAGCCATAGACATGAGTTGTCATTTGATGAACGGGATCACATCATTAGAGAATGATGTGATTGACTTGACCCATCCGTTAGCTTAGCACTATGATCGTTTAGTTTATTGCTATTACTTTCTTCATGACTTATACATTGAAAGTGCGTTATATCGACTAGAGGGGGGGTGAATAGGCGATTTTTATGAATTCTTCACTGAGGAATTTGCGGGTGAGGAAATTCCTTAGCAAAGAACTACTTGCAGCGGAATAAGTACTCAAGAGTAAGCATAGCAGAACATAGGCATGGTCATCATGATGAAATGAAGACAAACACAGAGTACAGAAAGCGTAAACACAGGATAGCACAGGATGAAGACAAACAGACTGAAGAAATTGAACTGAGGAAATTGAGAAAGTCTTCTGTCAAAGTCTTCAAACACAGATATGATAAGCACACAACACATGAATGAGGAAATGAAAGAGTTGAGGAAATAGAACCAGTAAGCTTGGTGAAGACAATGATTTGGTAGACCAGTTCCAACTGCTGTCTCAGTTGTACATCTGGTTGGAGCGGCTAGGTATTTAAACCTGAGGACACACAGTCCCAGACACACAGTCCTCACCGTATTCTCCTTGAGCTAAGGTCACACAGACCTCGCCCAATCACTCGTGGTATGTCTTCAGGTGACTTCCGAACCTTCACAAACTCAGTCACTCGGCGATCCACAATTCCTCTTGGATGCTCTAGACCATGATGCCTAAACGTCTGGAAGAAGCACAGTCTTCAAAGGTAACAAGCGTCGGATCCACGCAGGATCAATCTCTTCAGTGATGCTCAATCACTTTGGGTTTGTAGGTGTTTGGGTTTGGGTTTTCCTCACTTGATGATTTTCGCTCGAAGTCCTCGGAGGATGGGATGCTCTCAAATGACAAGTGTCAGTTTTTCTCGGAGCAGCCAACCAGCTAGTGGTTGTAGGGGGGCGGCTATTTATAGCCTAGGGAGCAGCCCGACATGATAAGACATAAATGCCCTTCAATGATATGACCGTTAGGTGGGTAGATATTTTGGGACAGCTGGCGCATAGCACAGCAACGGTCGGAAATTTGAGTATCAAATTCCTCAGGGCTATCATGTTCCTCATTGTGTAGGCAATCCGCACTGGCGAATTCCTAACTCCTCAGTCAGAACAAATTCCTCGGAGACCAGAAGAACTTCGTCTCTGTCACTGAAGAATACGACTGAACTGTATGAGATTTCCAATGGCTTCACTCGAAGGGATTGGTAGGTGTAGGATTTTGAGTTGAGCATCACATGGAAATTTTTCCTTAGTATTTCCTCGACCCCCTTTAACAGTACGGTGTTTCCTATGACTCAAGAAAGAGAAAATGAAACTACGAAAACAAAAGTCTTCACGCTTCATGTTCCTCAAATGAATACCAAGTCTTCAAGGTCACACCAATTTCTTCATTTTCAAAGTCTTCAGAAATCCAAAGTTTTCAGTCGAAGAACTTCATTTTTAGGGGTCGACTTTCTCTGTAAATATCAAACTCCTTATAGACTTATAGACCTGTGTACACTCATAAACACATTAGTCCCTTAACCTATAAGTCTTCAATACACCAAAATCACTAAGGGGCACTAGATGCACTTACAATCTCCCCCTTTTTGGTGATTGATGACAATATAGGTTAAGTTTTCAACGGGGATAAACATATGAAGTGTAAATACTCATATTGAGGAAGTTGATTGCAAGATATAGAAGAACTCCCCCTGAAGATGTGCATAGTGAGGAATTTGCTTTTGAAGCAATGCACACTTGAAGAGTTGAATCATGGAGATCTCCCCCTATATCTTGTAATTCATACACGCATTTGACATAATATATGAAGAATTTGAAATGCATGATGAAATATGGTGACTGATGTAATTCAGCATGCGTGCAATAACATTAACGAGGAATAAGCATGCAGAAGAAACAGCAAAAGTATCAGGCCACCATAGAGGTTTAAGTTTACAACTCAATCCAATAAAGTCATCAAAATAACGAGAGTTGTAACTTAGCAAAAAAACGCCCATAAAAGATAGACCCGCTTGAAGACTAACTCAAACTTCTCCCCCTTTGTCATCGAATGACCAAAAGGTTCAAAAATGAGGACTAACGCCCCTGAAGAATATCAAGTTGATGAAGGAGCGCCAGCGTTGTTGGGGTCGTTTGTTGATGTAGGGCCTACCGCAGTGTCGTCCAAGTCTTCATGCTCGTCGGTGTCACGCGATGAAGAATAGGAGCTGGCCACCAAGGACGGAACCTTGACCTTCTTGTATTTCTTCGGTGGAGGAGTAGACCAGTCAAAGTTTTCCTTGAGACCCATTTTCTTCAGATCTTCTGTGCTATAAATGTGAGACAGAATAGCCCAGGTACGGTTGAAGGTTTCATGGAGGTAGTAATGGTTTTTCTTCACTGCATTGTGGGTAGCAGTCATGTTGTGAAGAATTGAACCAAACTGACGCTTGACCCATTTGTGATTGCGATCAACCTTCTGGTGAAGACTGAGGAGAAGCTCACGGTCAGTCATCACACGAGGAGCAATGGCTTGAGGATTAGGCTTGGAGGCATGGGCAGCAGAATCATGAGTGGCAGAGTCATCATTGGTGGAATAAGATGCAGCCTTGCGAAATTGACCATCCAATGGACAAATGCCTTCATCTATAACAGCTGGTGCCTTGCCCTTTTCGTCAGCTGAGGAATAGGTCCGCTTGAGGACTTCAATTGGGGGCAAGTAGCTGCAATGGTTCAGTGTATCAGCTTTGTAGTTGAGTGAAGACCTTATTCTGATGAATCTCATAATCCACGGAGCATAAGGCTTCAACTCAAAAGGTGACATTGCGACATTGGCCAGAGTCCTCATGAAGAAATCATGGAAGTTGACGGGAACGCCATGAATGATATTGAAAAGCAGATTCTTCATGATGCCAACGACTTCTTCTTCATTCGAGTCGTGGCCCTTGATAGGACTCAATGTCTTCGTCAGAATGCGATAGACAGTCCGAGGCACATATAACAATTCCTTCACAAGGAATTAGTTCTTGGGGCCTGACCTGGCTTCAATGGCTTCATCAGCACTTGCATATAGTGATCTGTAAGCTCAGGTTCACTGTAGACGCAACGAGCAGCTTCAAGGGGAGGACTGAGAGGCAAAGCACGAAGCAATTCAGTAGCTGGTGCCTTGTAGTGAGTATTTTCAGACATCCAGTCCAGCACCCATGAATTCACATCTTCAGAGTCTCCGGTGATGTGCAGAGTTGCATAAAATTGAAGAATGAGCTCTTCATTCCAATCACATATATCAGTGCAGAAATTTAACAGCCCAGCGTCGTGAAGAACACTGAGGACTAGCACGAAGCACGGCAGAGATTCCATATCCACGTGAGGAATGTGCTCATGATCGAAGACTTTTTCTTTGTTGAACAGCACTAAGGAATAAAAATTTGCCTGGCTGGCAGTCCAGAAACGCCTCTTCCTAATGCGAGCAGAGTCATAGGGGTTGTAATCAGTGAAGAATACGTGCTCGCCGAAGAAATCATTAGCCTTGAATTTTTGCTTCCTTGAGAATGGATCCTTTGGCTTGGGCAGAGGAGTGTCAGTCAGTTGCATTACAACCTCAGGAATCGCAATCTCAGGTTCTTCAGGCTGAGGAATTTCTAGTTCCACTTCAGTGGCAGTCTGTGGCTTTAGTGATTCAGCAGCAGCAGTTTCTTCAGCACTAGTGGCTGGAATTTCTTCATGGACAGATGGGGTGCACGAGGTTCTTCAGATCCCATTTGTACTTCAGTAGCAACAGGGGACTGAGGAATTTGCTGTAAAGGTGTGAAGAGTGGAGAGTTGGGGTGCTGACTTTCCCAAAAGTCATCATTCATCACTGGTGTGGTACAGCCAATGTCCACGTCTTCATCTTCTATTTCTTCAACGCCGGCCTCTTCAGCAGTAAACTGAGGCATAGGCGAGGAAACAGCTGGAGTTGAAGGGATTTCATCCACTTCAATTTCTTCATCCATCTGCTCTGACGAAGCAGCAGAAGGATTTTCTTCATCAGATCCGCTAGGGATCACATATTCTTCATCAAAAGGAACAAGGTCCTTTGATGGCATGGTTGAGATCGGAACAGCATCAATGGGGTTTGCAACTGAGCTGGTCAATTTCTTCATCTTCTTCGGAGCTGAAGAATCTGATGAAGCTGATGCTTTCCTTTTCTTCACTGTTGCACGCTCTGCAGCCTTGGTCTTCTTCACATCTGATGCAGATGGAAGAATTGGAGTTGGGGTAGGCGCAGGAGGAGCAGAGGAATGTGGTTGATTTTCTTCAGGCACAACTGATGCAGTTGCCCTGACCTCTTCATTTTCTTCAGGCGCACCACTAGTGGATGCCCTGGCAATTTCATCAGCGGCTGGAATGCAGTCATCAGCCCTGGAACTCACATTTTCTTCAGCAGCCTGAATGTCATCAGCGGTGCTGGCATGTTCTTCAGTTGGCTGAGCAGATGCTTCAGTCTGAGGAATTTCTTGTTGCGATGGGGCTGCAACATTGGAGGTGAACTTCTCAGTCAGTTTAACAAACCTGACCTTGGCTCCTTGCCAATCAGCATAGTAAGCATTGAAATCATCGCTGAGGACTTTGATTTCAGACTGGATCTTCACAAGATCATCAGTTGTCATAGAGACAACGTTGTTCTTCAGGAATTTCTCCTTCCTGTACTGCGCTTTCTTGATCTGCCTGGCCTTCTCAAATTTCCATTTCTCTTCTTGGATGAAGGCAGTCAGCATATGATTTTGGCCAGGAGTCAGCTTGAAGTCAGGCATAGGAGTGTTTGGGTCCTTGTGCCAGAGATCAATGTAATCGAGGATCAACTTTGGATCCAAAAGCAGAGGCACATTTGTGCCCTTGGCTCTAGCGGCCCTGACTTGCCTATCTCTGATGATTTCAGCAAGTTCTTCATCATCAGCTTCGTCTTCTTCAGACGGCACTTGGAAGGCGACCTGCTTCTTGTGAGGACTTGGGCGAGAACCTCGTCCAGCAGTGGTCTTTGTCTTCAGCAGAGAGGGTCCTGTTGAAGAATTTGGAGCAGCTGAGGAACTAGCTGAAGCTCCTGAGGCAATAGAGATGCCTGTAGTCCTTTGGCACGTGGCAAGATGCACAGGTGCTGAGGATTTGGTCGGAGAAGCCGAGGACTTATGCGGAGGAGCTGAGGATTTTGGAGGAGCAGGAGCAGCGTGAGGAATTGGCCATGAGGGCTTTGAGGATTCTGGCCGTGAGGGCATTGCTGAGGAACTTGGCCTTAAGGGCATTGAAGATGAAGCACTTGGCTTACGCGCATGCTTCTTTTCCATGGATTTCTTTGGCTTGACAGAGGCCTCAGCGGCAGCAGCAACAGCAGCAATAGCAGAGTCTTCATTGAATTTCCTCACTGCTTCTCTAGCTTGTCTAGCCAGCTTGGCCTGGCGCTTGGCCCATTCATCAGGATAATCCTCACCACGCTTGAGGCTGGTGAGATCAGCTTCTTGGCCAGGTGCCAACGGAGGTCTTGGGCATGGAGGATTGAGTGCGAATTTCTTCATGTACTTGGGAGTCACATACCTGTACTCCCTCCACTCTCTTGCCCATCTCCTCTCTATCTTCTGAATGCGCACCTTGCGCTGATTTTTATCTTCCTCAGGGGGTGTGCAGTACCCAGCATAGATGTCCTCAGGGATTTCAAATGCAGTGTTGACCTCAGGCCTCTTTCCTCCTTTCTGTGGCTTCTTTCCATCAGCCATTTTCTTCAGATGAGGAATTTGAACAATTGAATTCTCTGAAGAAGTATGCAACTTTTCTTCGAGGAACGCTGCAAATGAGTTAAGTTGATGAGAACCTAGAGATTCAGCAGCGGACATGAGTACCTGTGAACAGAGTATAGTTGCGAGGAATTTGGAGAGGTCATATGCGTTCTCAGAAGGTTTTTCAAAAAGAACAAGTTTGAGGAATTTGACCAGATGAGTCTTGAAGAATTTCACTAAGCGTTCTTTGTCTTAGGTTCCAGAGTTGTATAGATCGAAGATCCACACAATTGAGGAATCTTGAAGAAAAATTATTGCTTAGAGAAACGAATCAAGAACAGATGACATGTGAGGTGTTTAGTGTGTGAAGAATTTGAAGAATAAACACCTTTGAAGATTTTGTAGAAATCATTTGAATCAAAGAGGGCAGTAAAAGTAACTTTTAATTACCCTGAACGAAGAACACGACGAACTGTGAGGTGGAGATGTGAAGTTCGTCTGTGCAGATCTTCCACGCCCTAACTCGGCGGAGGAAGACGGCTACGGCGGCGGCGGAGTGAAGATTTCCGCGGCCGGCGCGAGTACGGCGGCGACGAGGTCGAGGCAGTGAAGCTCTTCCTCACCGGCGACGATGAAGTAGCGGCGGCGCTAGGGTTTGAGAAGCTCGAGCTGGAGAGAGGTCGAGCGGAGTAAAGGAAGTGAGGAAGGGGAGAGGGGGTATTTATAGCCACGGTGAAAAACTGTTCGCCCGAAGATTTTGGACGAACGTGCCCCTGACCCTTCTCATTCGCTTGACATGTGTCACCCACGTACTGAGAAGTGGAGATCGTGTTAGATCGTGGGTGAATAGATAAGTATTTCGTGGGATGCGGAACGGTTTGAGCGGCAAAGTGGAAAATTTGGATAAGATAAGTTTTAACGTTCCGTTCGCAAATTCTTCAGCTGACAAGGACATAGTGAAGATTTTGAACGAGTTTCAAATAGAATGCACATGAAGAATTTATGAATAGATTGGGTTGAGTTTAGCATAGAGGGGGTAGGGTTCGATCACATTCACTTAGCAGAAAAAGCAACTTGAAGAATTAGCCATAAGTGAATGTTGTAGCCAATGAAGAAAAACGACGGAAACAGTGAAGACAACGAACAACTGAGGAATTTCAAAACTGAGAAAAAAACTCAAATTGAAGATTTTCAACTTTTGGTGGTGGCGTGACCCACCGTATAAGAATGATGATTTCAGACACCGCGTACAATTGTCGTAGGGTTCTGAGAATTAAATTCTTCGTTAATTTCTTCACACTTAGAGTGTTATTCTTCATTGATTGAAGAAAAACGTTTCTTCATGTGTTGCACATCTAAGTCATCAATTTTGCATAAGTGTTAGGATGAGTGTCCTTTTCAAAGAACATTCGAAGATTCTAAGATATTTAGCTCACACCGCAACTTGCTAAATCTCTTCTCATCCAAGGGCTTTGTGAAGATATCGGCTAGCTGTTCTTCAGTCTTCACATGCTCAATAGAAATGTCGCCCTTTAACACATGTCGCGAAGAAAATGATGACGAATCTGAATGTGCTTTGTCTTCGAGTGCTGAACTGGGTTGTGAGCAATCTTGATGGCACTCTCATTGTCACAGAAGAGAGGCACATTCTTCACGTTGACGCCGTAGTCCTTGAGAGTTTGCTTCATCCACAGCAATTGAGCACAGCAAGAACCAGCAGCAATGTACTCAGCTTCAGCAGTAGACAGTGATACGCAGTTCTGTTTCTTCGAGGACCAACAGACCAAAGATCGTCCGAGGAAATGACATGTACTAGATGTTGACTTGCGGTCCACACGATCACCAGCATAGTCAGAGTCAGAATATCCAATGAGATCAAAAGCCGAGCCCTTGGGGTACCATAATCCAAGTGTTGGTGTGTGAGCTAGATATCGAAGAATATGCTTCACAGCCTTATGGTGTGATTCCTTCGGTGTAGCTTGAAATCGGGCACACATGCAAACACTAAGCATAATATCTGGCCTAGATGCACATAAATACAATAAAGAACCAATCATGGAGCGGTATACCTTTTGATCGAAGTCAATACCATTTTCATCAGTGCACAGATGGCCATTTGTGGGCATCGGAATTTTGACGCCTTTGCAATCTTGCATGCCGAATTTCCTCAGTACATCCTTGAGGTATTTCTCCTGAGATATGAATATGCCATTGCGCTGTTGACGAATTTGAAGACCTAAGAAGAATTTCAATTCTCCCATCATAGACATTTGATATTCTTCACTCATCATATAGGCAAATTCATCACTATAACGTTGGTCAGTACAGCCAAAGATAATATCATCAACATATATTTGGCACACAAACAATTCACCATCATAAGATTTAGTGAAAAGAGTAGGGTCGAGTGAACCGGGTTTGAAGCCTTTCTTCATGAGGAATTCCTTCAAAGTATCATACCATGCCCGAGGGGCCTGCTTGAGGCCATAGAGGGCCTTATTGAGTCTGAAGACTTTGTCAGGATGCTTTGGATCTTCAAAACCTGGGGGTTGAGCAACATATACTTCTTCCTCAAGCTTACCATTGAGGAATGCACTTTTCACATCCATTTGATATAAAGTGATATCATGATGGTTAGCATAAGCAAGTAATATGCGAATAGCTTCAAGTCTAGCAACAGGTGCAAAAGTTTCATCGAAATCAATTCCTTCAACCTGTGTGTAGCCTTGAGCTACAAGCCGTGCCTTATTCCTCACCACAAGGCCATTTTCATCTTGCTTGTTGCGGTAGATCCACTTTGTGCCAATGATATTGTGCTTGCGAGGATCTGGACGTTTAACCAGTTCCCAGACGTTGTTGAGCTCGAATTGATGTAATTCTTCTTGCATGGCCTGAATCCACTCAGGCTCCAGAAATGCTTCATCTACCTTAGTGGGCTCTGTGATAGAGACAAAAGCATAGTGCCCACAAAAGTTAGATAAATGTGAAGCTTTTGAGCATGTGAGAGGACCTGGTGCTTCAATGTCATCGATGATCTTCTCAACTTGCACTTCTTTTGCAACGCGAGGATGAGCTGGTTGTCGTCGAGGAATTTGATCAGCATTTTCTTCAGCATTTTCTTCAGGTGTATTAGCTCGACGTTCTTCATGTTCTGGAATGAATTCTTCAGCAGATTCTTCGGTAGGAATGACATCCTCAGTAGCCTTGAACTTGATAGTTTCCTCAGGTGCTGGTTCATCTATCACAGAGGGTAGGTGCTCTCTTTGCGAGCCATTAGTTTCATCGAACCGCACATCTACAGTTTCAACAACCTTGTGAAGAACGTTGTTGAAGACTCTGTAGGTGTGCAAGTCCTTTCCGTAACCAAGCATAAAACCTTCATGTGCTTTTGGTGCAAATTTAGCATTGTGATGAGGATCTCTAATCCAACATTTAGCACCGAAGACTTTGAAATAACTCACATTGGGTTTCTTGTCAGTGAGGAGTTCATAGGCAGTCTTCTTGAAGAATTTGTGAAGATATACCCTGTTGATGATGTGGCACGCAGTATAAATTGCCTCAATCCAGAAGTGACGAGGCGTCTTGTACTCATCAAGCATAGTGCGAGCCATCTCAACAAGAGTTCTGTTCTTGCGCTCCACGACGCCATTCTGCTGAGGAGTGTAAGGAGCAGATAACTCATGAGTAATACCAAGTTCATCAAGATAGTCATCAAGACCAGAATTCTTGAACTCAGTTCCATTGTCACTTCTGATGTGCTTGATTTTCACACCGAAGTTGGTTGAAGCCCTCGAGGAAAATCGTTTGAAGACTTCCTGCACTTCATGTTTGTAAGTGACAATATGTACCCAAGTGTAACGAGAGTAATCATCAACAATAACAAAGCCATAGAGAGATGCATCATTTGTGACTGCTGAGTAATGGTTAGGACCGAAGAGATCCATATGAAGCAATTCAAATGGTCGAGTAGTGGTCATGATAGTCTTTGCTGGATGCTTAGCCTTGGTCATCTTTCCAGCTTCACAGGCTCCGCATAAGTGATCCTTGAGGAATTTGACATTCTCAATGCCAATGACGTGCTTCTTCTTCGCAAGCGTGTGCAAATTCCTCATGCCTGCATGACCAAGTCGTCGATGCCATAGCCAGCCTTCTGAAGCTTTTGCAAGTAGGCACACGGCTGGTTGCGGTCCTGTAGAGAAATCAACAATATACAAGTCTCCTCTCCTAAAGCCTTCGAAGACTTTGGAATTGTCAGCTTCCATAACCACAACACAACGATACTTGCCAAAGACAACAACCATATCAAGATCACAAAGCATTGAGACAGACATGAGGTTGTATCCTAAGGACTCGACAAGCATGACTTTGTCCATGTGTCGATCCTTTGTGATCGCAACCTTACCTAGACCCAATACCTGACTTTTGCCTTTGTCAGCGAAGATGATATGCTTCAGATGCGATGGTGATAAGGGAGCATCCATCAATAGATTCTTGTCACCAGTCATGTGATTTGTACATCCACTATCGAGGACCCACTCAGTGGCTTTGGGTTGATCATCCTGCAGATGAATTAGTGCAGCTTACGAACTTCATATACTTCATCAGTGAAGAATATGACATCACAATTCATCAGACCAATTTCATCAAGCAATGCAACAGTTAAAACAGTATGAGGACGTGAGAAATGAAAGTTCATTTCTTCATGATTAGCCTGCGTCCTTTCAGGCACTTTTCAGGTCTCCAGCAAATTCTTCAGACGTTTGAGCACGTCTGGAGACCTGACCCTGCATAAGAGATTAGTTCTTTTTCTTCACCACCCACATCTGAAGGGGTGGCAAAGAGTTCATCACTCTGCGAGCTCCATACGAGAAAGGTGGCATAGAAGCCAATCCATTTCGTTTCACATAAGAGGAGTTAGGGTAAGCATATGAATAAGCAGAGAAATTCTTCGAGGACTTATGAACATAATGATTAGAAGAATAATGCTCATATTCATAGCCCTTAGCTCTTCCCTGCGAAACAGAGTTGTTAGCACGATGATGTTCATATGAGGACTTTGATCCTTTTGAGGAATATGATCCACGTGAGGAATTCGATCCGTATGAGGACTTGGATCCATATGAAGAATTTGGTCCATATGAAGAATTTGATCTGGGGTTCCTATTCTTCACAGGTGGTGTCATGAGGACATTCACCTGAAGACTTTCAAGGCACCTTTTGGGAACCCAGATTTTCTTCATAGGAGAACCGTTCCTGCAGTTAGTGCCAACATATCTAGCAAATACTTCACCATTCTGATTTTTAAACAGTTTATAGTTGGAGTCAAATGACTCATCAGAAGAATGAGAAGATTCACATGTAAAGCCAGATAAATTAGATGGATCAACTGGAGGTCCCTTTGCAGCAACCCATGAGGTTTTGGGGTACTGCTCAGGCTTCCAATATGTACCATCAGCATTGAGTTTCCTCTCAAAGGCAATACCCTCTTTCCTAGGGTTCCTGTTGAGGATCTGCTTTTTAAGCACATCACAAAGAGTCTGATGCCCTTTGAGGCTTTTGTACATGCCTGTCATGTACAATTCCTTCAGCCCTGCATCGTCAGTGATACTAGCAATGTCCTCAGATGAGGAATTAGTGATAGCAGAGACAGTTGAAGAATTTGTAGCATTAGAAGCATTTGAACATTCAGGTGAAGAATTAGCAGATTCACGTTCAATGCATTTCAAACATGGAGGAACAAATTCTTCCTGAGCAGCGCTGATTTGTTGAGCAAGTAATGAATCGCGCTCCTTCTGAAGATCTTCATAACTCACTCTTAGCTTCTCAAGATCTTGCTTTCTTTGAAGAAATTCATAAGAAAGCTTCTCATGATCAGATAAGAGAGTGTTATGATGACCTTGAAGGTTGTCAAACTAGACTGAAGTCTCTGAAGATTTTCAGTCAAGGTTTTAGTGCGATCCATTTCTTCACCCAACATATCATCACTTTTGTCTAGCATGTTTTGAACCTTTTCCAAGGCCTTTTGTTGTTTAGTGGCAATACAAACAAGCTTGGTAGCTAGGTCCAAAATCATCATCAGATTCATCATCACTAGACTCGGATGAGGAACATTCGGTTACCTTGGCACCTTTTGCCATGAGGCATGGTGCAGAAGATGATGGTTCAGGTTCGAAAGTCATCGTTTTGAGTGATTCCTTGAAATCCTCAAACCAGGGATCATGACAAGTTCGATGACCTTCATAGACGTCAGAGATTCGGTCCCAGATAAGCTTCGCATTGCAAAGATGCATAATGCGCCTGAATTCATCTCTGGATAGGCAGGAACAGATGATATCCTTCGCCATGATGTCAAGTCGAGTGTACTTGCGAATATCATCAGTGTCCGCCATCTTGCATAGATCGGTAAGACCAATCTCAGTGACGGTCCACAGCTCGCTGTTCAGTGCCATGAGGCGCTTCCTCATCATGGCCTTCCACTTGGGATAATCATGACCGTCAAAGATGGGGCATGTCACTTTCTTCATACCTGCGGTCGACATAACTAAAACTCCAGGCGGTTAAACCAAAATCACACAGAACAAGGGAGTACCTTGCTCTGATACCAATTGAAAGTGCGTTATATCGACTAGAGGGGGGTGAATAGGCGATTTTTATGAATTCTTCACTGAGGAATTTGCGGGTGAGGAAATTCCTTAGCGAAGAACTACTTGCAGCGGAATAAGTACTCAAGAGTAAGCATAGCAGAACATAGGCATGGTCATCATGATGAAATGAAGACAAACACAGAGTACAGAAAGCGTAAACACAGGATAGCACAGGATGAAGACAAACAGACTGAAGAAATTGAACTGAGGAAATTGAGAAAGTCTTCTGTCAAAGTCTTCAAACACAGATATGACAAGCACACAACACAGTAATGAGGAAATGAAAGAGTTGAGGAAATAGAACCAGTAAGCTTGGTGAAGACAATGATTTGGTAGACCAGTTCCAACTGCTGTCTCAGTTGTACATCTGGTTGGAGCGGCTAGGTATTTAAACCTGAGGACACACAGTCCCGGACACACAGTCCTCACCGTATTCTCCTTGAGCTAAGGTCACACAGACCTCGCCCAATCACTCGTGGTAAGTCTTCAGGTGACTTCCGAACCTTCACAAACTCGGTCACTCGGCGATCCACAATTCCTCTTGGATGCTCTAGACCATGACGCCTAACCGTCTGGAAGAAGCACAGTCTTCAAAGGTAACAAGCGTCGGATCCACGCAGGATCAATCTCTTCAGTGATGCTCAATCACTTTGGGTTTGTAGGTGTTTGGGTTTGGGTTTTCCTCACTTGATGATTTTCGCTCAAAGTCCTCGGAGGATGGGATGCTCTCAAATGACAAGTGTCAGTTTCTCTCGGAGCAGCCAACCAGCTAGTGGTTGTAGGGGGCGGCTATTTATAGCCTAGGGAGCAGCCCGACATGATAAGACATAAATGCCCTTCAATGATATGACCGTTAGGTGGGTAGATATTTTGGGACAGCTGGCGCATAGCACAGCAACGGTCGGAAATTTGAGTATCAAATTCCTCAGGGCTATCATGTTCCTCACTGTGTAGGCAATCCGCACTGGCGAATTCCTAACTCCTCAGTCAGAACAAATTCCTCAGAGACCAGAAGAACTTCGTCTCTGTCACTGAAGAATATGACTGAACTGTATGAGATTTCCAATGGCTTCACTCGAAGGGATTGGTAGGTGTAGGATTTTGAGTTGAGCATCACATGGAAATTTTTCCTTAGTATTTCCTCGACCCCCTTTAACAGTACGGTGTTTCCTATGACTCAAGAAAGAGAAAATGAATCTACGAAAACAAAAGTCTTCACGCTTCATGTTCCTCAAATGAATACCAAGTCTTCAAGGTCACACCAATTTCTTCATTTTCAAAGTCTTCAGAAAGTCTTCAGAAATCCAAAGTCTTCAATCGAAGAACTTCATTTTTAGGGGTCGACTTTCTCTGTAAATATCAAACTCCTCATAGACTTATAGACCTGTGTACACTCATAAACACATTAGTCCCTTAACCTATAAGTCTTCAATACACCAAAATCACTAAGGGGCACTAGATGCACTTACATACATGTTCCTATGACTATGAGATTATGCAACTCCCGAATACCGGAGGAACACTTAGTGTGCTATCAAACGTCACAATGTAACTGGGTGATTATAAAGAAGCTTTACAGGTGTCTTCGATGGTGTTTGTTGAGTTGGCATAGATCGATATTAGGATTTGTCACTCCGATTGCCAGAGAGGTATCTCTGGGCCCTCCCGGTAATGCACATCACTATAAGCCTTGCAAGCAATGTAACTAATGAGTTAGTTACGGGATGATGCATTACGGAGCGAGTAAAGAGACTTGCTGGTAACGAGATTGAACTAGGTATGATGATACCGACGATCGAGTCTCGTGTAAGTAACATACTGATGACAAAGGGAAAAACGTATGTTGTTATGCGGTTTGACCGATAAAGATCTTCATAGAATATGTAGGAGCCAATATGAGCATCATGGTTCCTCTATTGGTTATTGACCGGAGATGAGTCTCGGTCATGTCTACATAGTTCTCGAACCCGTAGGGTCCACACGCTTAACGTTCGATGACGATCGGTATTATGAGTTTATGTGTTTTGATGTCCTGAAGGTAGTTTGGAGTCCCAGATGAGATCACGGACATGACGAGGAGTCTCGAAATGGTTCCGAGGTGTATTAAGTATTTACCGGAGTACCGGGGGGTTACCAGAACCCCCCGAGGGGTTATTGGGCCTCATGGGCCTATAGTGGAAGAGAGGAGGAAGGCCAAGAGGTGGCGCCCCCCTAGCCCAAACCGAATTGGACTAGGGGGGCCGACCCCCCTTTCCTTCTCTCCTCCCTCTCCTTCCCCCTTCTCCTAGTTGGAATAGGAAAGGGGGGGCCGAATCCTACTTGGAGTAGGATTGCCCCCCCTGGCGTGCCAACTCCCCTTGGCCGGCCTCCTCCTCCCTCCCCCTTTATATACGTGGGAGGGGGGCACCCCAAAGGCACACCAAAGTTTCTCTTAGCCGTGTGCGGTGATCCCCTCGACAGAAACACACCTCGGTCATATCGTTGCAGTGCTTAGGCGAAGCCCTGCGGCGGTAACTTCATCATCACCGTCACCACGTCGTCATGCTGACGAAACTCTCCCTTGGCCTCAGCTGGATCAAGAGTACGAGGGACGTCATCGAGCTGTATGTGTGCAGATCGTGGATGTGCCGTGCGTTCGATGCTTGATCGGTTGGATCACCAAGACGTTCGACTACATCAACCGTGTTACTTAACGCTTCCACTTTCGGTTTACGAGGGTACGTGGACACACTCTCCCCGCTCATTGCTATGCTTCTCCTAGATAGATCTTGTGTGATCGTAGGATTTTTTTTTTTGAAATACTACGTTCCCCAACACAACCAACACATCGCAAAAGAAGATTACGTCGAATAGATCTCCAGGAGCATCGAGGAGAACATTGTATTGAAGATCAATGAGAGAGAAGAAGCCATCTAGCTACTAGCTATGGACCCTTAGGTCCGTGGTAAACTACTAACGCATCATCGGAAGGGCAGCAAGGTTGATGTAGAGGCCCTCTGTGATCAAACCCCCCTCCGGCAAAGTGCCGGAAAAGGCCCCAAAATGGGATCTCACGGGAACAGAAGCTTGCGACGGTGGAAAAGTATTTTTGGTGTGCCCTCTAGTATAGGGGGAATATTTGAGGATTTATAGTGCAAGGATTAGGGCTAGGAGGGCTACGAGGGGCCCACGAGCCAAGGCCCCCTCTTGGGGCACGCCCCCACGGCTTGTGGCCGCCTCGTAGGTCTTCTGGCCTCCTCTCCAAGTCTCCTGGGTTTCTTATGGTCCAAGAAAAATCACCGTAAAGTTTTATTCCATTTGGACTCCGTTTGATATTCCTTTTTGGTAAAAGTCAAAAACAAGGAAAAAAATAGAAACTGGCACTGGGCTCTAGGTTAACAGGTTAGTCCCAAAAATAATATAAATAGCATATTAATGCATATAAAACATCCAAAACAGATGATATAATAGCATGGAACAATCAAAAACTATAGATACGCTGGATACGTATCAAGCATCCTCAAGCTTAATTCCTGCTCGTCCTCGAGTAGCTAAATGATAAAAACATAATTTTCATGTGGAATGCTACCTGACATATTTATTCATGTAATTCTTCTTACTGTGGCATGAATATTCAGATCCATAAGATTCAAAACAAAAGTTTAATATTGACATAAAAACAATAATACTTCAAGCATACTAATAAAACAATCATGTCTTCTCAAAATATCATGGCCAAAGAAAGTTATCCCTACAAAATCATACTGGCTATGCTCCATCTTCATCACACAAAGTATTTTATCATGCACAACCCCGGTGTTAGCCAAGCAATTGTTTCATACTTTTGGTGTTCTCAAACCTTTTCAACTTTCACGCAATACATGAGCGTGAGCCATGGATATAGCACTATAGGTGGAATAAAATATGGTGGTTGTGGAGAAGACAAAAAAGGAGGAAGTCTCACATCAACTATGCAAATTAATGGGCTATGGAGATGCCCACCAATTGATATCGATGCAAGTGAGTAGGGATTTCCATGCAACGTATGCACTAAAGCTATAAGTGTATGAAAGCTCAAAAGAAAACTACGTGGGTGTGCATCCAACTTGCTTGCTCGCAAAGACCTAGGGCAATTTGAGGAAGCCCATCATTGGAATATACAAGCCAAGTTCTATAATGAAAAATTCCCACTAGTATATGAAAGTGATAAAATAGGAGACTCTCTATCATGAATAACATGGTGCTATTTCAAAGCACAAGTGTGGAGAAGGATAGTAACATTGTCCCTTCTCTCTTTTTCTCTCATTTTTTTGTTGGGCTCTTTGGCCTCTTTTATTTTTTTAAATTCCGGAGACTCATCCCAACTTGTGAAGGAATTATAGCTTCCAGCATCCTTTCCTCACATGGGACAATGCTCTAATAATGATGATCATCACACTTTTATTTACTTACAACTCAACATTACAACTCGATACTAGAACAAATATAGGACTCTATATGAATGCCTCATGCATATGAGAACAATATAACAATGATGGTGCGTGTCATAATAAAATAGAACGGTGGAAGTTGCATGTCAATATATCTCGGAATGGCTATGGAAATGCCATAATAGGTAGGTATGGTGGTTGTCTTGAGGAAGGGTATATGGTGGGCTTAATGCACCGGCAAAAGTTGTGCGGTACTAGAGAGGCTAGCAATGGTGGAAGGGTGAGAGTGTGTATAATCCATGGACTCAACAATAGTCATAAAGAACTCACGTACGGATTTTTGGCTAGCAAAGATAGGGGGCAAGCACCACATGTTAAAGGATCTATGACAATATGACTTCTATGTGAATATGAACAAACATAAATCATTAAGTTGTCTTCCTTGTCCAACGTCAACAATTTTGGCCTATAATATTTTGATGGGAGTTCACAATCACAAAAGATTTCTAGGATAGTATATTTATATGTGAATCTTCTCTTCCCTTATTAATTCTTTCATGAGTTGCATCATTGACTAATGCTATGTTTGTCAACCTCTAATAAAATTTTCTACGTATACTTTTCCTTATGTGGTGCCATCACCTACCATAAGATTAGTACATGATCTTCTTGATTCATTTCCTTTATTTTGTTTATTTCCTTTCCTTTTATGTATTTCTTTTCTTTTGATTGCAACAAGAAAGTAAAGAAAGCAAAAAACTCAAACTAAACTTTATTATATATCTTGCACACGATTACAAGGATAGATCACTAAGCAAACTCTCAAAGAAGAAAGGATCAAACTAAACTTTTATTAATCTAAAGCAAAAGATCGAACTAAAATAAGTAAAGGCGAAAAGATAAAGGGGATGATACGATATCGGGGACCTCCCCCAAGCTTGGCGAAAGCCAAGGGGAGTGCCCATACCCGATACTCAGTTTTCCTTTGGTGGTGAAGAAGATGGCGGTGGTGATGAAACGATCCTATCCTTAAGGATCAAGAGATTCTCCAGTCGACGGATGACGCTCCGGAGGTGGATGATATGCTCTTGATGCAGAATACTTTCGCGAGTGAGATACTTATTTTGCACGCGAACTGTTTCAATGATGCGAAAGGCTTCAATCTCAGTAGGGGTAAGGTGAGCAAGGTAAGGCTTAAGGATATCTTCTGCTTCCTCCTCGACCGGCAGTACTTGTTCTACCACCAAAGGTGGATCTACGGTAGCCTCCTTGCCCTTGTCTCCCTTAACAGCGTCCGTGGGCTCCTCCCTCTTCAGCTCAATTTTCATTAACCAAGCATCTTCTTCCATGTTGTTGACGGAGGAGGAAGACATGATGCCTGGCTTGATAGATCTGACGGGAAAGTGTAAGAAAAGAGAACAGAGGATTTCTCCGCGATACAGTTATCAACAGGTTCGGGGAGTATATAAAGATTTTTTTATCTTGGGAAACAAGCAAGCTATAGAAAAACAGAGTCCGGAAGGTGTCCTAGGTGGGCACAACCCACCTAGGCGCGCCTGGCAAGCCAGGCGCGCCCTGGTGTCTTGTGCCCACCAGAGTACGCTTCCTAGAAGTTTCTTATTTTCCTATTTTTCTATATATTCCAAAACCGACAAAAAAAATGTGGATTTTTTGGAGTCCGTTTACTTACCGTATCACGTACCTCCTTATTATCACGATTCTGGAGTGTTCCTGAAGGACTCTTTTATTTGTTCTTCCAATGTCAAAGCTTGGATAATATTACTTTCAACATTAATGGGTGTACCTGAGATATAATGCTTTATTCGTTGCCCATTGACAACCTTCGGGTTAGTACCTTCGGCATTATTTATTTTGATGGCTCCTGATCGATAAACCTCCTCGATAACATATGGGCCTTCCCATTTTGAGAGGAGCTTTCCTGCAAAGAATCTGAAACGAGAGTTTTACAAAAGAACATATTCTCTGACTTTAAACTCACGCTTTGGATTCTCTTGTCATGCCATCTTTTAACTTTTTCTTTGAATAATTTTGCATTTTCATAAGCTTGGGTTCTCCATTCATCTAATGAGCATAACCTCTTTCCACCAGCAAGTTTAAAATCATAATTGAGTTCTTTGATTACCCAATATGGTTAATGTTCTAACTCAAGAGGCAAATGACAAGCTTTTCCATAAACCATTTTATAAGGAGACATACCCATAGGATTTTTATATGCTGTTCTATAAGCCCAAAGTGCATCACCTAATTTCTTAGACCTATTCTTCCAGGACCTATTAACAGTCTTTTGTAAGATTAATTATATTTCTCTATTGCTAAGTTAAACTTGACCACTAGACTGAGGATGATAAGGTGATGCAATTCTGTGGTTAACATCATACTTGGCAAGCATTTTACGGAAAGCACCATGAATAAAGTGTGAACCACCATGAGTCATTAAATATCTAGGGACTCCACACCTTGGGAAAATAACTTCCTTAAGCATTTAAATAGAGGTGTTGTGATCAGCACTACTAGTTGGAACAACTTCTACCCATTTAGTACATAATCAACAGCAACCAAAATATGTGTATACCCATTAGAGGAAGGAAAAGGTCCCATGTAATCAAATCCCCAAACATCAAATGGTTCAACAACAAGTGAATAATTCATAGGCATTTCTTGACGCTTACCGATATTACCTATTCTTTGGCATTCATCACAAGATAAGACGAACTTAGGGCATCCTTGAAGAGAGTAGGCCAATAAAATCCAGATTGCAATACCTTGTGAGCAGTTCTATCTGCAGCATGATGCCCTCCATAAGCTTCGGAGTGACATTTCCGTAGGATTAGTCCCTGTTCATGCTCAGGTACACAACGCCTAATAATACCATCTACTCCTTCTTTATAAAGATGTGGGTCATCCCAAAAGTAGTGTCTTAAACAATAGATGAATTTTTTTGTTGGTAAGTAAAGCTAATTGGTAAATATTTAGCAACAATGTAATTAGCATAGTCAGCATACCAAGGAGTATTATGAGCAACATTTATTGCAGCTAACTGCTCATCAGGAAAATTATCATCAATAGGTACTGGGTCATCAGGCACATTTTCAAGCCCAGACAAGTTATCAGCTACGGGGTTCTCAGCTCCTTTTCTATCAATGATATGTACAAATTCTTGTAGCAAGAGAACCCATCGAATAAGTCTAGGTTTAGCATCTTTCTTTTCCATAAGATATTTAATAGCAGCATGATCGGTGTGAACAATTACTTTTGAATCAACAATATAAGGTCTAAATTTATCACAAGCAAACACCACTGCTAATAATTCTTTTTAGTAGTTGCATAGTTTCGTTGAGCACTGTCTAGAGTTTTACTAGCATAATGAATAACATTCAGTTTCTTATCAACACTTTGTCCTAGAACAGCACCAACAGCATAATCACTAGCATCACACATAATTTCAAAAGGCAAGTTCCAATCAGGTGGTTGAACAATAGGTGCAGAAATTAAGGCTTTGTTGAGTGTTTCAAAGGCTTCTAAACAATCATCATCAAAAACAAAAGGAATATCCTTTTGCAAAAGACTCGTAAGAGGCCTAGAAATTTCAGAAAAGTCTTTGATAAATCTCCTATAGAAACCAACATGACCTAAGAAACTACGAATACCTTTGATATCTTTAGGACATGGTATTTTATCAATTGCATCAACCTTAGCTTTGTCAACTTCAATACCTCTTTCAGAAATTTGATGACCCAAGACAATACCTTCATTAACCATAAAGTGGCACTTCTCCCAATTCAAGACAACATTTGTTTGCTCGCATCTCCACAAAACTCGATCAAGATTTGTTAAACAATCATCGAAAGACTTCCCATAAACAGAGAAGTCATCTATGAAAACCTCAACAATCTTTTCACAAAAGTCAGAGAATATAACAGTCATACATCTTTGAAAGGTAGCAGGTGCATTACATAAACCGAAAGGCATACGTCTATAAGCATAAGTTCCGAAGGGACAAGTAAAAGTGGTCTTTTCTTGATCAGGTTGAGAAACAAGTATTTGTGAAAACCCAGAATATCCATCAAGGAAGAAAAGTGTGTGTGCTTAGATAATCTTTCTTGCATTTGATCAATAAAAGGTAGAGGGTAATGATCTTTTCTAGTTGCTTTGTTTAATTTTCTAAAATCAATTACCATTCAATAGCATGTAACAATTCTTTGTGGAATAAGTTCATTCTTACCATTAGGAACAACAGGAATACCTCCTTTCTTAGGGACACAATGATCGGGACTTATCCATCTACTATCAGCTATGGGATAGATTATACCTGCTTCCAGAAGTTTTAATATTTCTGTTCTTACCACTTCTTTCATCTTCAGATTTAACCGACGTTGGTGATCAACAATGGGTTTAGCATCAGGTTCCATATTAATTTTGTGATGACATAGAGTGTGACTAATGCCCTTTAAATCATCAAGAGTATATCCAATAGCAGCTCGGTGCTTCCTTAGAACTTTCAATAATCTTTCTTCTTCACGTTCTGAAATATTAGCACTAATAATAACAGGCTTTATCTTTTTTTCATCAAGATAAGCATATTTCAAAGTGTCTGGCAATTGTTTTAATTCAAACACAGGATCACCTTTGGGTGGAGGAGGACCTCCTAGAGTTTCAATAGGCAAATTGTGTTTAAGAAGAGGGCGTTGTTCAAAGAAAATATTATCTACTTCATTTCTTCCATGCATATGAAAATCATTTTCATGGTCTAGCAAATATTGTCTAAAGGATCAGTAGGTGGCACAGCAATAGAAGCAAGACCAATTATTTCATCCTTACAAGCAATTCTTTTCAATGAAGCTTTCTACTAAACTTGGAAAAATTAAACTCATGAGACTCATCACCAAAACTAACACCGACAGTTTGTTTCTCACAGTCTATTCAAGCATTAACGATGTTCAAGAAAGGTCTACCAAAGATAATGGGACAAAATACATCTTGTGGGGAACCAAGAACAAGAAAATCAGTAGGGTATTTTATTTTCCCACACAAGACTTCAACATCTCTAACAATCCCAATTGGTGATATAGTGTCTCTATTAGGAAGTTTAATAGTAACATCTGTGTCTTCTATCTCTGCGGGTGCTATGTCATTCATAATTTCTTGATATAAGGTGTAAGGAATAGCACTCACACTAGCACCTATGTCACATAAACCATGATAACAGTGATCTCCTATCTTAACTGAGACAACGGGCATGCCAACAATAGGTCTATGTTTATCCTTTTTATCAGGTTTGGCAATTCTAGCAGCTTCTTCGCAGAAGTAAATAACATGCCCATCCATATCTTCTTCCAAGAGATCTTTAACCATAGCAATACTAGGTTCTACTTTGATTTGTTCATCAGGTTTAGGTGTTCTAATATAGCTTTTGTTAACCACAGTTGAAACCACTATTAAAAAAATCTTCCAATTTAGCGATTTATCATCCGATTTATCGCTACTATTGGGGTGACCGATAAGATTAGGCCTTATCGTCACCGTTTATCGTTTGGGCTAATTTATTGCTATGACAAGTGATTTATCGGGAATCTACAGATAAATCAGGCCTATTCATAGCACCATGTTTGCAAAAACTATGTTTATTTACATTTTGTGGACCTTGTTACGCGACATGTACTATTGTCCTATTTTTTTTGTCGTTATACAAGGATTCAAAGGCTAGGAATGAAGGTAACACTTCTGCCCAATATTATTTTTGTGTTGAATATAGCATATTTTATTGTTGGGAACATGGGATTTGCAAAAAATGGTCGATTAATAGCCGACCGATAAATCAATTAATTGGCTGATTTCCGATTAATCCCTAATCCCCAGCTAACCGAGATGCTAACGATAAGCGATATCCTCAACATTGGTTGAAAATTTAGCATGTTCCTTTATCCTAACAGGGAAAGGTGGTTTCTCAATATAAGCAAAAGGAACAACTAGATCAACATTATAAATTATGGTTTCTTCTGTAATTGGTACTGGTTCTTGAATTTCTTCTTTAATAGGTGGGTGATATTTAAACCACTTCTCTTTAGGGAGATCAACATGAGTATCAAATGATTCACAAAAGGAGGCTACTATCTCAGAGTCAAGTCCATATTTAGTGCTAAACTTTTGAAAAGCATCGGTATCCATAAAAGATTTAACACAATCATACTTAAGCTTAATACATGACTCTTTACCTTTGTCGAGTTCCCAATCTTCAGAGTTGTGTTTAATTCTTTCCAAAAGATCCCACCAAAATTCAATAGTCTTCTTCATAAAAGAACCAGCACAAGAAGTATCAAGCATGGTTTGATCATTACGAGAAAGCCAAGCATAAAAGTTTTGGATAATAATTTTTCTTGAGAGCTCATGATTGGGGCATGAATATAACATTTACTTAAGCCTCCCCCAAGCTAGAGCAATACTTTATCCTTCACGAGGCCAAAAATTATATATGTAATTCCGATCACGATGAACTAGATGCATAGGATAAATGTTTTGGTGGAACTCCAATTTCGATCGATTCCAATTCCAAGATCCAATATCATCGGATAGCCTATACCATGCCAATGCTTTTCCCTTCAAAGATAAAGGGAAAAACTTTTTCATAACTTCGTCTCTGGGTAAACCTGCAAGCTTAACAATCCACAAATTTGTTTCACATATATCAAGTGCATATCAGGATGTTCACTTCCATCTCCTGCATAAGGATTAGCTAGCAGTTGTTCTATCATACCCGAAGGAATTTCATATTCAATATTTTCAGTACGTGCACTAGGTTTAGGGGTAGCTAATTGTGGTTCCGGTCGAGGTGAAGATACCCCGAACAAACCCCTCAAAGGATTGTTTTCCATAGTAACAAGTGACAATAAATTTCAGCACACTATATAAATGTTTCCTTACCAAAGGCGCTTCACTCCCCGACAACGGTATAGGGGATCAATTGTAGCTCTTTTCGATAAGTAAGAGTGTCGAACCCAACGAGGAGCAGAAGGAAATGACAAGTGGTTTTCAGCAAGGTAATGTCTGCAAGTGCTGAAATTGTAAGTAGCAGAGTAGTTTGATAGCAAGATAATTTGTAACGAGCAAGTAACGATAGTAGTAGCAAAAGTGCAGCAAGGTAGCCCAATCCTTTTGAGAAAAAGGACAGACCAAAATGGTCTCTTATAATAAGCAAATCGTTCTTGAGGGTACACGGGAATTTCATCTAGTCACTTTCACCATGTTGGTTCGATTTGTGTTCACTACTTTGATAATTTGATATGTGGGTGGACCGGTGCTTAGGTGCTGTTCTTACTTGAACAAACCTCCTACTTATGATTAACCCTCCTGCAAGCATCCGCAACTATGAGAAAAGTATTAAGAATAAATTCTAACCATAGCATTAAACTTTTGGATCCAATCAGTCCCTTACAGAATAGCGCATAAACCGGGGTTTAAGCTTCTGTCACTCTCGCAACCCATCATCTAATTGCTACTCCACAATGCATTCCCTTAGGCCCGAATATGGTGAAGTGTCATGTAGTCGACGTTCACATGACACCACTAAGGGAATCACAACATACATACTATCAAAATATCGAACACATATCAAGTTCACATGATTACTTGCAACATGATTTCTCCCGTGACCACAAGAACAAAAGTAACTACTCACAAATGATAATAATGCTCAAGATCAGAGGGGTATTGAATAGCATATTGGATCTGAACATATAATCTTCCACCAAATAAACCGTATAGTAATCAACTACAAGACGTAATCAACACTACTAGTCACCCACAAGCACCAATCTATAGTTCCGGTAACTAGATTGAACACAAGAGATGAACTAGGGTTTGAGATGAGATGGTGTTGTTGAAGATGTTGACGGAGATAGCCCTCCCCAAGATGGGATAGTTGTTGGTGATGATGATGACGATGATTTCCCCCTCCGGGAGGGAAGTTCCCCCGGCGGAATCGCTCCGCCGGAGGGACAAAAGTGCTCCTACCCAAGTTCCGCCTCAAGACGGCGGCGCTCCATCCCGAAAGTCCTCTCCTTATTTTTTCTAGGTCAAAATGACCTATATACCAGAAGATGTACACCGGAGGTGGGCCTGGGTGAGCACAACCCACCAGGGTGCGCTAGGGATCCCTGGCACGCCCAGGTGGGTTGTGCCCACCTAGTGGGCCCCCTCTGGTAGTTATTTACTCCAATATGCATCATATATTTGATAAAAAAATCTTCATGAATTTTCAGCTTGTTTGGAGTTGTGCAGAATAGGTGGTCTGACGTAGCTTTTCCGGGTCCAGATTTCCAGCTGCCGAAATTCTCCCTTTTTGTGTATACCTTGCATATTATGACAGAAATGGCATTAGAATAACTCCAAAAAGCATTATTATGGATAAAAACATCATAAATAACATTAAGAAAACATGTTGCAAAATGGGCGTATCAGCATCTTACCCCCGATGAGTATCTTGATGATTGTCTATTTGAGCTTTGTGACCTCATGCGTGCCAAAGGAGATGTTGGAGTCATTAGTAGCATCATTTCTCAAGTCATTAGAATTCATAAACATGCACATTGTCACCGTCATCTATACCTATACCTATACTAATTACAGACTTCCTAGAAATTACCACATTAATCAGTAATTAGGAGCTGTTAATCTGGTGGGACCGTGTTATTACGGTCTAGATCTTCCTAATTTTTTTATGGAAAAAACTATTGTGGAAAACACTATTAACCATCGTATTATGGTAGGAATCTCTCCCACGTGCAAGCAATCTAGATCTTCCTATTTGTTTTACCGAGAAAACTATACAGTGGTAGGAATCTCTCACGTGCAAGCAAACTCTCAATCATGGATGCCATCCTGCCGCAATAACGAATATCCACAGTCATCTCTCCCCTCCTCGAATTTTACTTCAGTTGCAAAATATAGCAACAGATTTATCCATCACGGAGACCAAGCAGGAAGAACAAACAGGAAATAGAGAGGATCAGGTCATGGGTTGAATTGTCCTGCACCTGGTCCTTCGAAGAGAAACGGAGAGAATCGGCGGCGGCTGGCTAGCGCCGCGGCGGACTTGGCTGGGCAAGCGAAAGGTGGGCAATGATAGGGGCGCGCAGCGCTGCTTCAACCTCCAGGCCGCAGCCCACACTCTCCCGATGTCCGTCTCCTGCTGCAGCAATAGCCAACAGCACGGTGCGGACGAAGTTGCTACTGGGCTGTGGTATTCTGCTGACACCGTGGCTATCTAGAGGATGGACTGGAAGGGCAGCAAAGAAAAGAGTCTGGGGTCAGGTAAAGATTTGCTTTCTAAAATTATGAAGTTCTTTTAGTGTAATCTGAGTTTCCGTCAACTACAGATCTTAAATTCTTAGTGATCTCCTGATGCTATGATTTCCGAAACGCATATATTTGACAAGATACTTATTTTTACACCTTATTAGTGTTTCCCTTACCTTACAATTTGTCCATCCTCCATCATTGTTTGTGCTATGGATGATTATACCTCCGTTGAAAACTTTCTTCAATAATCTCCTTAATGTGTCAGCTGATTATCAATGTTCCATTAGCGAGAAAAACATTATGTGATATTTGCAGCCTACCCAAGCATGACGAACCCACCATTGTTCTCACCTTATTGGCCGCCTCTTTTCATCAGCTCAATCTTCTATCTTCTCTCACATACTCCTTTTGTTAGAAAGCTACACACGACACGGTTCCTCCCTCGCTGTTACCTCAATAGCTGCCTGGTGTATTAGCCATTGGTTTGCCCACTGTTTAGTCCTATATATAAATACCAGCATACGAAGATAGCACACGTTCCTTGCCATGGTCAGCCAACGCTTGATGCAGTCCATCCTATAAGGTATGCAAGGAGCAATAATGGAGTAGGTTTTCATTTCTGGAGATTTTATGTTGTCACCCTGCAGTTTGAGACTTGGTCTGTAAAGAGCATGTACAGTCTAGGATTTCATTTCGGGGGGATTTTGATGACATGCATTCATTAGTTTTCGACCCTGTCATATATACTGCAAATGGTAAGATTTGTAGGTGCTATACAGTTCAATTAATTTGGGGATTCAATTCAATAAATATATTGATATACGTTTGCGCATTGAACTCGAGCATCGCTTCTAATTTTCTCGGAAAGTGGATAAGTCAGTTTGGAGCATTACATGATTTGCCAAATCTACTTCTCTACGTTTCTTACATGGTTTTGTCAACTTGGATCTGTTCTTTCTATTTTATGCTTCAATGATCCAATAAAGATATGTGGATATTTGAATCATAAATTACGCTTCGTGTTGATGGAATTTCTTTTGATAGTGCTCTTTGCAGACTTGGTGTGTATATGCATTCAGAAGGTCAAGAAGTCAGCACCTTAGCAGTATGTATTCAAAGCAACAAAGAAGATCGAAAATGATGCCCAAGTTAACCTCTTGGTAGTAATTCCTCACATTTCATCTACTTGGTTATCTTGGTGTCGTCCCTATAATAAAAACATATCTGAGTTGATTTTTGTACAGTTTACGTACTCTGTACACCGTGTTGGGACTTGCTTAGTAAGAGCTGATATTGACTTAAGATCAGATTAATAACACCAATAAACTTCCAAGAAATGTATGTTGTTGTGGTTGATATCTACTTTGTACATACATGTGCATAGTTTACTAGACACACATCATGACCAGATAAAGTTTAGTCACTATTTCTTTATTTAAGCAGAATATATGGTCTTGCATGTGTCTATTTCCATTCTCATATAATTGAAGGAATCATGTTATATGATCCAATCTAATACCTTATTACTTTAACGAAAGAGAGCAGGTTATGCCCAGATTAATTTTGATATCATATTCTGTAACAAATGTCTACAAAGAGATCATTGGTATGTACACTTTGGATGCTCTCAAGTTTATGGATCTCAGATATATCTGAGTTGTTTCGAGTGCATGGAATATTTAATGACAATGAAATTTTATTAAATCATCAAAAGAACAGTTGGGCAGTCATGAATTTGTCATTCTGGACATCTTTTACGTTGCCTTAATTTGGTGCAAATAGTTCATTACTCATGGTATCTCTCATTTCCTTCTTACTTTCTGGTGAGGTCAACTAATTAATGGGCAGACAAATAGGATGTTTATCTATATAGATAGTGCTACTTGGAATTATTATTTGTTAGTATGAAATGATATTCTTATGTTGTACACACATAGATATGCGTCACCTCAAGAATTAACTATATTATTTGTTAGTACGCAAATTGATTTTGGTTGCAACAACCACATTAGCCTCTCTATTTTTGACAATGTCTGCATAATGTTCAAGTTCTACATTTCTGCAACAATGCCAAGAAAACATATTATTCTTTCTTTGCAAATATTTATTGATGCAAACATATCGTTCTGCCCTATTTCTCTATCAGATCATGGATCAATATATGTCCGTAATTTGCAAGCTAGCCCTAATCTCATAGCTAATTGGTCCCTAATTTTCTTTCTTCTAAGTGAATATTACTTCACTGTATTATTGTAGGCTGAACAAACTAATGGCCTCCACCATATCTACTAGATTTCTGGTCCAAATGAAGAACAAAGTATCACCATATTGGGGGCAATGAGTTAATTCCATCAAAAAACTAATCAATATCATATTTGCCATGTTGAATGGTTACTTTTCGTAATCTGATAACTACTTCTTACATTTGTTCTTTAACACATGCGACATACCGTAAAACATGAAATATTTCTTTCTCCTATCTGACACCGAGTGAGTGTGTGTACATGGTTTACCGGTACCACAATTTCCATCATTTAATGGAAGATCACATATAGCGCTGAAATGTAAGTAACTAGCCCGTGCGAATGCACGGGTTCACGACTGGTACATCTAATGAATCACTCTCTCTAGGTGATGATCATTCACATGATGATGGTGAGCATGGATATTATGATGAGGATGATGATAGTGACTTTGATCTTGATGAGTTAATGAGGCACTTTGGTCTTATGTCTAACCTTCGTATCTACATGGCCGGAGGAAATGAATGGGTTCTTGATAGTGGATGTACGGATCATATGACGGGAGATAGGACATGTTTCCTGAGCTAGCTGAAAACGACGGTCCTCGAAAGTATGTCACTTTCAGTGATAACTCAAAGCGCAAGGTAGTTGGCCTTGGTAAGGTGGTCATCTCCCATGATAGGTCTATCCAAAATGTCATGCTCGTTGAATCCCTTGGTTATAATCTACTTTCCGTATCTAGACTAGCTGACTTCGGTTTCAATGTTCTATTTACTAAAATAGATTGCCAAGTGTTTCGAAGAGATAATCATAATATGGTCTTTACTGGTATTCGTAGAGGTGATCTATACATTGTTGATTTCACTAAGAGAGCTCAACCTCGTACTTGCTTAATTTCTAAATCTTCTAAATGTTGGTTGTGGCATAGAAGGTTAGGTCATGTGGGTATGTGAAATCTTGATAAGCTTATTAAAGGTGATCATATCCTTGGTGTTATAGATGTCATATTTGACAAGGATAGACTTTGCAGTGCTTGTCAAGCAGGAAAACAAGTTGGAGGAAGTCATCCCGTGAAGAACATCATGACCACGAGAAGACTGCTTGAACTACTTAATATGGATCTTTTCAGTCCCAACGCCTACAAGAGTCTCGATGGTAACTCGTTCGGTTTGGTCATTGTTGATGGCTTTTCAAGATTTACGTGGGTGTTCTTTCCTGATGGTAAATCACAGGTCCAAAAGATCTTCAAGAACTTCGCTAGGAAGGCCAAAAACCAATTTGAAGTGAAGATCAAGAAGGTTCGAAGCGACAACGGAACGGAGTTCAAGAACGCCAATGTGGATACCTTTCTTAACGAAGAAGGGATTGCACATGAGTTCTCGGCTACGTACACACCTCAACAAAATGGAGTTGTTGAGAGGAAGAACTGGGCACTTATTGAGATGGCAAGAATGATGCTTGATGAATACAAGACGCCAAAACGTTTTTGGGCGGAAATAGTTGAGACAGCTTGTCATGCTACGAATAGACTATATCTTCACAAGCTTCTCGGCAAGACGGCATACGAACTTCTCACCGGTAACAGACCCCAAGTTGGATACTTTCGAGTATTTGGCTCAAAGTGTTACATTCTTGATAAGCATCATCGCTCAAAATTTGCCCCTAAATCTCATGAAGGTTTCCTACTCGGCTATGGCTCAAACTCTCACACTTACCGTGTCTACAACAATTTCACCCGAAAGGTTGAGAGACGGTAGATGTGAAGTTTGACGAATCTAACGGCTCGCAAGTAGATCAATTGCCAATTGATGTAGGAGACAAAGACCCTTCGGAAGCAATCCAAGATTTGTCCATTGGCAAGATTCGCCCAAAGGAGGTGAAGGAGAGTACCTCGTTCGTTCAAGTGGAAGCCTCAACCTCACACCAAGGTGAACAACAAGTTGATTTGGAAGCATCCACAAGTGGAACACATCAAGATGGAGGAAGAGAGGAAGTACAACAAGAGGAACCCCATTGACCTCCCTCTCCACCTCCACAAGAGAATAACAACGCCAACAACAATGATGAAAGACAAGAAGAAGAAGAAGAAGACAATGAAGAGGATGTTCCACCCCAACACAAACAAAATCTCTCATGAGTTAGAGCAAGAGTCACAAGAGACCATCCCATCGAACAAATATTTGATGATGTTCGAACCGGGAGAATTACTCGCTCTAAAACTCGTTTAGCTAACTTTTGTGAACATTACTCATTCATTTCTAGTATTGAACCTATGAAGGTCGAAGAAGCTCTTGAGGATCCGGATTGGGTAAATGCCATGCATGAAGAGCTACACAACTTCGAGAGGAATCAAGTGTGTACATTGGTTGAAAATCCGGATGACAACCACAATGTTTTTGGAACCAAATGGGTGTTTCGGAATAAGCAAGATGTAGATGGACAAGTTGTACACAACAAGGCCCATCTCATCGCCCAAGGCTACACTCAAGTCGAAGGTATGGACTATGGTGAGACATATGCCCCATTGCTAGACTTTAGTCCATACGCATCTTACTTGCTTATGCCAATCACCATTATATCACTTTATACCAAATGGAAATTAAAAGGGCTTTTCTAAATGGAGAAATTGAGGAGGAAGTCTATGTTAAACAACCTCCCGGCTTTGTCAATCCTAAGAAACCTAATCATGTTTACAAACTTCACAAACCTCTTTATGGTCTTAAACAAGCTCCTAGAGCACTGGTACGCGTCGGTGCTATACAAACGGTTTTTAACCCCTTTCCGCGACGGCATTTGGACCCGTCACCAAGTGAGCGTGGGCGATAGGGGGATCCTTCCCACATGACCCAGAAATCGTTGGGGATAGGCCCTCCTAGGACACCAAATGAGCTCGTGTCCGATCGGGTGAGGCATCGAAACCCAATCATTTCCGTAGGTATGTACATCCCACATGGTGAATCCTAGAAAAACATTTCCGTAGGTATGTATACCACACACAGTCAATCCAAGGAATACGTTTCCGTTCTTATGTACATCCCACACAGTCAATCCAGGGAAAACGTTTCCGTTCTTATGTACATCCCACACAGTCAATCCAGGGAAACCGTTTCCGTTCGTATGTACATCCCATGCAGTTTTATATGTAGGCTCGTGTGTGAAAGGTGTAACTATCACACATGCTCTGCCTTGGTTAACTGTTTGCTTTTATCAATTACATCACACACGATTTGATGAAGAAAACTGTGTGGCATTGGGCTATCCATCACAAGCGCTTTTACTGCTAGAACCGTTTGCAAAGTTCCATGACATATTTAGCAGTTTTATTAGTTTACAATTAATAATTCCAGTATTACGCAAATTCACATTTCATATCGAACAATTGTTTGCCAATTTCATATCAGGCACATAAATATATCATAACATCACAGTGCGATATCTACATGAAAACATCACAATACAACATATAGCTAGTTCAACTTCATAAGAACAATATATTCATTTCCCTAATCGAGAGCATCCAGGCTCGTCTTATCCACCTCTGCTTTCAGTTCAGTAAGAACCTATTTTGCACAGGACAACTGGGAAAGTGCCTCCTCCTTCGCCAACACCATCTTAGCAAAGTTTGATTTAAAAAATCTGAGCTCATTCTCCACCTTCCTCTTTTTATCCCGCATCTTCAAATATTCTTCAGCGTTGACAACACTTTCTCTGTTCTCTTCCTCATACATGCTCCAGAGCTTCGCTAGGCACATCTTCTAAGACTGTGGCCACTCTTGATCAAGCCACTCCAAGTAAGAACACTTCCGTTTATCCTATAATATTTAAAACTAGATCAGTAACAATTGTAGGGGAAACGTGTTTATAGCAACATAGAAAATCACCAATGCTTATTTTGAAAAATTGAAGAAACATGTTAATTATGACATATCTTCTCAAAAAGATCAATGTGCAAATGAATTAATTGCTATTGAGACAATAACCAAATTCTGGAACATCAGAAGCTATAATTAACTACAACAACGCTACAAGTTCTTACTCATGTACAATAAATAACAAATTAAACATTTTATGAGGAAGGTAAATATAACTGCAACAGCATAGCGACAGTGTTTAGATGACAACAAATAGATACTAACAGGTGTGTACATGCAGAAATTTAGTAACATAGAACTAATAGCACTAAGGCCATCCACTATGTATGCCAAAACCGGTGTAAAGACAACTATTGCTACATCTCGCACCGGTGCCCTGCACTGGCGAGCCGATGCAGCTGAAAAAAATCAGCGACCCGGACTCCGGAGCACGTAGTTGCTCTGATGCCCAGTTCCTTCGTGCCATAAAGATTTAGTATTTTACTGCTTGGCTGCTCGCATGTGTGGACCAAAGTTGGCTGCACAAACTGCTGAAGCGGTGCCAAATAATTTTCTAATGGCACCGCTGATGAGATGGCAACAATTTTTGTAGCGACCAGACCTCAAACAGTCTGTGCTGCTGTGCACCAGTGTCATCCCTGGATCAGTAATGCTGACACGCACAGTACAAATGGAGGATTTATAACAGAGTAGCAATCACACACTTATTACAACGAATATCTCAAAAGAGAATAAGTATGATAAATATGGCTTAAGGTCATCTAATACGATAACAGCGGAAGACTTGGAAGAATAGTGAGTCCATCAACTCCAACGGCATCACTGAGTATAAGACCACGACCTAAGGCACCTTACTCGTCGTCTGAAAAGTCTGCAACATGAAACGTTGCAGCCCGGAAACAGGTCAGCACATGGAATATGCTGGCAATGTAACACATAGAGAATAATGAACATAATAATACTATACTACATGCATATATGGCTGGTAGAAAGCTCTATGGTTACAGTTTTTGCGAAAAGCCAGTTTTTCCCTACTGCAAAGGAATAAATTTTATTTAACTATCATGGTGGTTGTTAAACATTGATATGGTTGACAGCATCTCAATCCCAATTAAGTATCATCATTAATCCAACAAGATTAATTAAAGTAACATGATGAGATTCACATGATAATCCAAGTACTAGATACTCAAGTTTTCCATAACCGGGGACACGGCTAACCATGATTAGATTGTACACTCTGCAGAGGTTTGCGCACTTTTCCCCACAAGACTCGATCGCCTCCGCTTGATTCTCGCACTACATGATGTTTGAGAAACGGATGACCGAGACACAGTCTTTCAGAAGTGTTAGCACCTTACGATGGGTAGACCGGTACACCTACATCCCCTACATCTGCTAGTCTACCACTGTAAGAGTTCACACAACTTAATCAACTATGCTAGAGCCCATAATAGCTTGTGGCTGCACACGGAAGTTTCTAGCATGAATAATCTCATGATCCCTTTGAACCTGGGTGGCGGTCCAAAAAGAAAAACAGGCAATCCTGGAATACCCAGGTACGTCAATCCACCCAGATGTGAGTTTTAGTTGCCACCTTAAGTAAACCATTAATTAACAATCTCACATCTGTCGTGAATATCTCTCAAACCCAATCCACGTCTACAAGCATAGCATAGCAATATAAGCAAACGTAGAAGTAACTCCCAAAGGTTTGATAATGAAACAGGTGATAGGTACTACCTCTTCTACTTCCCAATACCCACAATTTAATTAGATCCTAATCATGCAATGTTGAGGATTGACCTAATGCAATAAAACTGGGTAGTAAAAGGGGTATGATCAAAGTGTTACTTGCCTTGCTGATGATCCGTGAATCCTAGCGATTCGAAGTAGCAAGCGGCGCACTCCGGGTACTCTATCATAAACAAACAAGCAAACAATAAGTACTCATCTAATGCACGGGTAAAACTCAAATAAGAGAACTAACCAGAAAGTTCAACTTAAGAACTCCGGTTTGCAAAAAGAATCAAATCGAACGAAGCAACGAAAGTCAAACGGCAAAAGAAACAAACTTCGTTTACTAATCTGGACCTAGGTCAAATTTTACAGAAACATAAAACTTGTTTGAGTTGGTTAAACGGAAAGAGAATTTCGAGACGAAACTCTAGGCGCTTGAATCGCCTGATTCCGATAAACGAGCGAAAAGTTATACTAGTTTGAAAATCTGATCAGAAATCGTGATCAGAAAATCGCGGAATAAATCCGAGAAAAGAAAAACGTCAAAGAGATTAACGAACGAACGTTCGTTAACTGGATCTAAATGACGAACGCGTTCAATAAAACGAACGACCGAGCGAACGCTTGCTAATTAACGTAAACCAAAAAAAACCGATCTAAAAAAACGGATCTAGAAAAACCGACGAAAAACCGCGGAAAAACCGAACGGTTTTTCGCGAGAAAACCGGCGGCTACCTCCGGCTCCGGCGACGGGGTCGGGCGGCGGCGGCGGGACGGCGAGGGGCGGCGGCGGCGAGGCGGCGCGGCGGCGGGACGACGCGGCGGCGAGGCGGGGCGGCGGGACGACGCGGCGGCGGCGGCGGCTGGCGGCGGCGGCGGCGGCGGGGTCGGGCTGGGGCGGCGTGGGGCTCGAGGCGGCTAGGGTTTGGCCTCGGGCTGGGCCGGCTCGGCGCTATATAAAGCCCTGGTCAGGCGGAGTCCTGACCGGTTACGGCCCATAGTCGGTTTCGTTTTTTTTTAAATAGTTACGCGCAGAAAAATGATTAAAAGAAATACCAAACGGACTCCAAAAATCCCGAAATAAATTTTCCGCGGCTTCTAAAATCAAGCCGGACAAGATGAACATTTATTTGGGGCCTAAATGAAATTTGGAAAACGCACATTTTTCCTAAATTCAAATAAAATATCCGAAAACTCCGAAATAAAATCTTATTTGATTTTTTTATTAAATCTTCAATATTCCTATATTTTGGGAAACTCATTTTATTCCCTCTCTCATATTTTTATAATTGGAATAATTGAGGATAAAATAAATAAAACCAAATGATCCTATTTTCAAAATTTGATAAATCTCAAATACGAAAATAACGAAATCCCCAACTCTCTCTGTGGGTCCTTGAGTTGCGTAGAATTTCTAGGATCAAACCAAAATGCAATAAAAATATGATATGCAATGATGATCTAATGTATAACATTCCAAATTGAAAATTTGGGATGTTACAAACCTACCCCCTTAAGATGAATCTCGCCCTCGAGATTCGGGTTGGCTAGAAAATAGGTGAGAGTGGTTCTTCCGTAGATCTTCGTCTCGCTCCCAGGTGGCTTCATCCTCAGTGTGGTGACTCCACTGAACTTTGCAGAACTTGATAACCTTGCTGCGGGTGACTCGGCTGGCATACTCAAGAATCTTAACTGGTTTCTCCTCGTAGGTCAAATCACTTTCCAACTGAATCGCTTCCAGTGGCACTGTATCTCTCAGTGGTATCTCAGCCATCTCTGCGTAGCACTTCTTCAACTGGGAAACGTGAAATACATCATGAACTCTTGACAATCCTTCAGGCAATTCCAGCTTGTAAGCAACTTCTCCCATACGCTCCAAAACTCTGTATGGTCCTACAAAACAGGGCGCTAACTTTCCCTTAACTCGAAAGCGCTTCACTCCTCGAAGTGGTGATACTCGAAGATAAACTCTGTCTCCGACTTCATGAACTGTCTCCTTACGTTCAGAATCCGCATAACTCTTCTGCCTGGACTGGGCTACCTTGAGCCTATCGCGAATCAACCTCACTTTCTGTTCAGACTCTTTAATCAAATCTGGTCCAAACAACTGACGGTCTCCAACTTCGTCCCATAACAATGGTGTTCTACACCTCCTTCCGTACAAAGCTTCGAAAGGGGCCATCTTCAAACTGGTTTGATAACTGTTGTTGTAAGAAAACTCTGCATATGGCAAATTGTCGTCCCAACTAGATCCATAATCTAGCGCACAAGCTCTCAACATGTCTTCCAAAATCTGATTGACTCTCTCAGTCTGTCCATCTGTCTGTGGGTGAAAGGTTGTACTGAATTCTAGCCTGGTTCCCAAAGTTTCATGTAACTGATTCCAAAACTTCGAGGTAAACTGGGTTCCTCTATCTGATACAATGGTCCTCGGAACTCCATGCAAACATACGATTCTGGTCATGTATATCTTTGCCAACTTAGCACTGCTGTAGGTGGTCTTCACTGGGATGAAATGAGCTACTTTCGTCAAACGATCGACTACAACCCATATTGAGTCATAGCCTGAACGAGTCCTGGGCAATCCCGTGATAAAATCCATGCCTAGTTTATCCCACTTCCATTCGGGTATCGGCAATGGTTGTAGCAATCCTGCTGGCTTCTGATGTTCTGCCTTCACTCTCTGACATACATCACAAACTGCTACATACTCCGCAATATCCTTCTTCATACCGGCCCACCAGAAAGTATCCTTCAAATCCAAATACATCTTGGTATTTCCTGGGTGAATCGTGTACGGTGAATCATGGGCCTCTTGCAAGATCAACTTCCTGATCTCCGGATCATTGGGCACATAAACGCGGTCCTCAAACCATAAGGTATCGTGCTCATCCTCACGAAATCCCTTGGCTTTTCCTTTGCTCATCTTTTCCTTTATCTCGTTAATTTCCTTGTCTGTCTTCTGAGCTTCTCTGATCTTTTCCATCAGGGTAGACTGAATCTCCAACGTTGCTAAATAGCCTCTTGGAACTATCTCCAAACATAGCTCGCGAAGATCCTCGGCTAACTCCTGGGGTAACTCTCCTGTCATGAGTGTGTTGACATGGCTCTTGCGGCTCAACGCATCTGCTACTACGTTAGCCTTCCCTGGGTGATAATGCAATCTCATATCATAATCCTTAATGAGCTCCAACCATCTCCTCTGCCTGAGATTCAACTCCTTCTGCGTGAAAATGTACTTCAAACTCTTGTGATCCGTGTACACCTCACAATGGTTTCCGATGAGAAAATGTCTCCATGTCTTCAACGCATGCACTACGGCTGCTAATTCCAAATCATGTGTGGCATAATTCTTCTCATGGGGTTTAAGTTGTCGTGAAGCATATGAAACAACTCTTCCTTCCTGCATAAGCACTGCTCCAAGTCCTCGACGTGAAGCGTCACAATAAACTTCATAATCCTTGCGTTGGTTTGGCAGAATCAACACTGGAGATGTAACCAATCGTTTCTTCAACTCTTGGAAACTAGCTTCACATTCCTCAGTCCAATTGAATTTGGTGTCCTTCTTCAATAGCTGAGTCATGGGTTTTGCAATCTTTGAGAAATTCTCAATGAACCTCCGGTAGTATCCTGCAAGTCCAAGAAAACTCCGGATCTCTCCAACTGACGTGGGTGATTCCCAACTTGTTACTGTGTCAACTTTGGCGGGGTCTACTGCTATTCCTTCTCCGGATATAACATGTCCGAGGAATCCAACTTCCTTTAGCCAAAACTCACACTTACTGAATTTGGCGTATAACTGATGTTCTCTGAGTTTCTCAAGCACCAAACACAAATGCTCCTTATGCTCCTCTTCATTCTTTGAGTAGACCAAAATATCATCAATGAACACCACGACGAACTTATCCAAAAACTCCATAAACACTTTGTTCATCAGGTTCATAAAATAGGCAGGTGCGTTAGTCAGACCAAATGACATAACGGTATACTCATACAGCCCATACCTGGTGGTAAAAGCCGTCTTAGGTATATCCCGCTCTCGAATCTTCAACTGGTGGTATCCTGATCGTAGATCGATCTTGGAAAATACCTTAGCTCCTTGTAAGCGGTCAAACAAATCATTGATCATCGGCAGTGGGTACTTGTTCTTGATGGTCACTTCGTTCAATCCTCGATAATCAACAACCATCCTCAACGATCCATCTTTCTTCTCCACTAGAAGTACTGGTGATCCCCAAGGTGACAAACTTGGGCAAAAATAGCCTTTATCCAGTAAATCCTTAATCCGCTTCTTAATTTCCTCCCAATCTTTTGCGGGCATCCTGTACGGTCTCTTAGATATTGGTCCTGTGCCTGGCAAAAGTTCAATCAGAAACTCAGTGTCTCTATCCGGTGGCATGCCTGGCAACTCTTCTGGAAAAACATCCGGGTAATCCTTCACCACTGGTACTTCCTCCTGTACAACTCCTGATAAGGAATTCACCTGAGTTCTCTTCGGCATATGCCGGGATACATACTTAATCCTTCTTCCTTCTGGGGTGGTAAGCGAAATCGTCTTACTGGCGCAATCGATGTTTCCTCCATACATCGGTAGCCAATCCATACCCAAAATTACATCCAAACCTTGCGACTCCAAAACTATTAGGTCTGAGGGGAAAACATGCCTACCTATGGCCAATGGCATCTGAAAACATCCTTGGCTTGACATATACTCTGCTCCTGGTGAACTTACTAACATAGGTGTTCTAAGAACCTTGGTGGGCAACTTATACTTATCCACAAATCCCCTTGATATGTATGAATGCAATGCACCAGTATCGAAAAGAACGAGTGCAGTAAATGACTTAACCAAAAACTTACCTATTACTGCATCAGGCTGTGCTTCAACCTCCTCCACGTAAACGTGGTTCACATGTCCTTTGTTGAAAGGGTTCGGCTTCTTCCCAGAGCTTCCATTTCCATTACCATTCTGGGCTTTAGGACATTCATTGGCATAATGTCCAGTCTTCTGGCACTTAAAGCAAGTGACTTGGCTCAGGTCTCTCTTAGCTGGGGTTGAAGGGTTGGTACGGTTCTGGCCGTTGCTTCCTCCGTTCCCATTACCATTCTTGGAGCCATTATGGTTGTGCGAACTACCTCCTCCATGGGTATGCTGAAACTGTCCTCCCGATTTCGGGGTAAAACGTGGCTTCTGCTGAGCTCCAGAATTGTACTTCCCTTGTCCATACTTCCTCTTACGGTTTTCAATCTGCTGTTGCTTCCCTTCAATCATGAGTGCTCTATCTACCAACTCCTGGTAGTTATTGAAGGTTGCTACCATTAGCTGCATGCTCAGCTCATCATTCAGTCCTTCCAGAAACTTCTCCTGCTTGGCTGCATCTGTAGCAACGTCATCTGGTGCATAACGTGCTAACTTACTGAAATCCTCCACATACTGGCCTACGGTGCGTCCGCCTTGGCGTAGGTTGCGAAACTCACGCTTCTTCATAGCCATAGCTCCTGCTGAAACATGGGCTGTACGGAAACCTTGCTGAAACTGGTCCCATGTGACAGTGTCAATAGGGTGTGTGGCTGTGTAATTCTCCCACCATGATGCTAAGAGTCCATCAAGCTGATGTGCGGCAAAACGCACTCTCTCCGCATCTGTGCATCCTGCAGTGGTCAACTCCCTTCCAACTTTGCGGAGCCAATCATCTGCAACAATCGGCTCGGTGCTGCTGGAAAACACCGGCGGAGTTAGCCTCAAGAAACGGGCTAAGTGATCAACAGGTGGTGGTGGTGGGTTGTTGTTGTTGCCTTGGTTCTGTACTAACACTTGCATCAGGGCATTCTGCTGCTGAATCAACTGTGTGATCTCCGGTGGGAAAACAAATCCGGTGTCGCGTCTCGGAGGCATCTGATAGGTTTAGAAAAGATGAGAGTTTAGAATAGAATGAGGTCTAGAGAGAAAACACTACCCATATGCTCATGAGACAAACACAATCAATATCACTCAATCAAATCAAACAATGCATACAATCGATCTAACTAGCGTTACAAAAGTGCTCGAACTATACTATATACATGGGGGAATACTACTACTGATATGGTGGTCTACTAGAAATTTTGATCAGTCGAAGACTCCATGATATCTGCTCCAGCTTCATCAACAAAGTCATCTTCACTTGGTTCCGAGTCGGTGTCGTCGATGATGATGTAGTTATCCGGGCAAGCGCATTCATCATCTTCTCCTTTTGATGCTGGATTTCCCATGAATACTCCAATCTTCTTCTCCAGGTCGTCATTCTTCCCTACTAGTGCGACGATTTCCTCCAAATAATCCTCGCATGTAGCCTTGAGTTCTTCCTCCAACTCCTTGATCTTGGTCAATGCCTTCTTCAGATCTATCATGTCTGAGCACATCTGGTTCTCCTGGCGACGAATGTGTTGGTTTTGCTCCTGGATGAAAGCTGCAATTGATCCATCCTTCTTGGTGCTGATCATCTCCCATTGCTCGTCTCGGCGTCCACAAATCTAATAAATAGTATCCTTAAGCTCCCTGTGGTAGACTTCTCCAATGCATCCCATAGAGATGTGGGCTGCCATGCTCTTCCCTAAACTCCAGGTTGGTGCTTCAAAAGAAAACTTTATAGGCTCAGTGACTGGTGTAAACGTCCTTCCTGGAATTTGAACTTGAATCTTCCAGCTCTCCTCTTCTGGTAGTGTGGCGTTGTAGGTTCCGGTGATGCTTGGTATTCCAATGTTCAAGTACTTAGTGACTTCCTTCAAGTGTCGTCCAAAAGGTGTATCTTCATCTGGTTGCATGAACTTGTTCCTTGCATTCGCCATTCCTAAAAGAGTAGAAAGTGGAGAGGAGTCAGAAATGAGAAGAGAGTAGTGTTCTAGGGTTTAAGCTTAGTGGTCATGTCCTACAGTCAGCATGTGCTCTGATACCACCTTTGTAGCGACCAGACCTCAAACAGTCTGTGCTGCTGTGCACCAGTGTCATCCCTGGATTAGTAATGCTGACACGCACAGTACAAATGGAGGATTTATAACAGAGTAGCAATCACACACTTATTACAACGAATATCTCAAAAGAGAATAAGTATGATAAATATGGCTTAAGGCCATCTAATACGATAATAGCGGAAGACTTGGAAGAATAGTGAGTCCATCAACTCCAACGGCATCACTGAGTATAAGACCACGACCTAAGGCACCTTACTCGTCGTCTGAAAAGTCTGCAACATGAAACGTTGCAGCCCGGAAACGGGTCAGCACATGGAATATGATGGCAATGTAACACATAGAGAATAATGGACATAATAATACTATACTACATGCATATATGGCTGGTAGAAAGCTCTATGGTTACAGTTTTCGCGAAAAGCCAGTTTTTCCCTACTGCAAAGGAATAAATTTTATTTAACTATCATGGTGGTTGTTAAACATTGATATGGTTGACAGCATCTCAATCCCAATTAAGTATCATCATTAACCCAACAAGATTAATTAAACTAACATGATGAGATTCACATGATAATCCAAGTACTAGATACTCAAGTTGTCCATAACCGGGGACACGGCTAACCATGATTAGATTGTACACTCTGCAGAGGTTTGCGCACTTTTCCCCACAAGACTCGATCGCCTCCGCTTGATTCTCACACTATATGATGTTTGAGAAACGGATGACCGAGACACAGTCTTTCAGAAGCGTTAGCACCTTACGATGGGTAGACCGGTACACTTACATCCCCTACAACTGCTAGTCTACCACTGTAAGAGTTCACACAACTTAATCAACTATGCTAGAGCCCATAATAGCTTGTGGCTGCACACGGAAGTTTCTAGCATGAATAATCTCATGATCCCTTTGAACCTGGGTGGCGGTCCAAAAAGAAAAACAGGCAATCCTGGAATACCCAGGTACGTCAATCCACCCAGATGTGAGTTTAGTTGCCACCTTAAGTAAACCATTAATTAACAATCTCACATTTGTCATGAATATCTCTCAAACCCAATCCACGTCTACAAGCATAGCATAGCAATATAAGCAAACATAGAAGTAACTCCCAAAGGTTTGATAATGAAACAGGTGATAGGTACTACCTCTTCTACTTCCCAATACCCACAATTTAATTAGATCCTAATCATGCAATGTTGAGGATTGATCTAATGCAATAAAACTGGGTAGTAAAAGGGGTATGATCAAAGTGTTACTTGCCTTGCTGATGATCCGCGAAACCTAGCGATTGGAAGTAGCAAGCGGCGCACTCCGGGTACTCTATCGTAAACAAACAAGCAAACAATAAGTACTCATCTAATGCATGGGTAAAACTCAAATAAGAGAACTAACTAGAAAGTTCAACTTAATAACTCCAGTTTGCAAAAAGAATCAAATCGAACGAAGCAACGAAGTCAAACGGCGAAAGAAACAAACTTCGTTTACTAATCTGGACCTAGGTCAAATTTTACAGAAACAGAAAACTTGTTTGAGTTGGTTAAACGGAAAGAGAATTTCGAGACGAAACTCTAGGCGCTTGAATCGCCTGATTCCGATAAACGAGCGAAAAGTTATACTAGTTCGAAAATCTGATCAGAAATCTCGATCAGAAAATCGCAGAATAAATCCGAGAAAAGAAAAACGTCGAACAGATTAACGAACGAACGTTCGTTAACTGGATCTAAACAACGAACGCGTTCAATAAAACGAACAACCGAGCGAACGCTCGCTAATTAACCTAAACCAAAAAAACCGATCTAAAAAACCGGATCTAAAAAAACTGACGAAAAACCACGGAAAAACCGAACGGTTTTTCGCGAGAAAACCGGCGGCTACCTCTGGCTCCGGTGACGGGGTCGGGCGGCGGTGGCGGGACGGCGAGGGGCGGCGGCGGCGACGACGGCGGCGGCGGCGTCGGCGAGGCGGGGCGGCGTCGAGGCGGCGCGGTGGCGGGACGACGCGGCGGCGGCGGGATGGCGGCGGCGGCGGCAGCGGGGTCGGGCTGGGGCGGCGCGGGGCTCGAGGCGGCTAGGGTTTGGCCTCGGGCTGGGCCGGCTCCGCGCTATATAAAGCCCCGGTCAGGCGGAGTCCTGACCGGTTACGGCCCATAGTCGGTTTCGTTTTTTTTTAAATAGTTACGCGCAGAAAAACGATTAAAAGAAATACCAAACAGACTCCAAAAATCCCGAAATAAATTTTCCCCGGCTTCTAAAATCAAGTCGGACAAGATGAACATTTATTTGGGGCCTAAATGAAATTTTGAAAAATGCACATTTTTCCTAAATTCAAATAAAATATCCGAAAACTCCGAAATAAAATCTTATTTGATTTTTTATTAAATCTTCAATATTCCTATATTTTGGGGAAGTCATTTTATTCCCTCCCTCATATTTTTATAATTGGAATAATTGAGGATAAAATAAATAAAACCAAATGATCCTATTTTCAAAATTTGATAAATCTAAAATACGAAAATAACGAAATCCCCAACTCTCTCCGTGGGTCCTTGAGTTGCGTAGAATTTCTAGGATCAAACCAAAATGCAATAAAATATGATATGCAATGATGATCTAATGTATAACATTGCAAACTGAAAATTTGGGATGTTACAATTTAGAATAGGTACAAACTTGACACTGAGAGCGTGGTTGAAGTGTGTATGAATGGTTGGACCTTGACTGTCTAATCACATTAACAAATGATTTGTAACAACGAAAGAGGTCATCTTCTCTTCACATGCAGAAATTCTCACTGTCACGGATTCTGCAACTAGCTTCACGCAGGGATTGATTGGTGACAACGAGCAGATAGATCTTCAGCCATTATTCGTTGCACTATGTCCTAGGGAGCTACAAGAGGAAGAAATACTCAAATGACCGCGGTAAAATCTCATTCCAATCATAGCCGAGAGAAAACAACCGGTGGTGAAGGAGTCATCACCGCAGGAGGAACCGCTGGAGAGGTCTTTGACGAAGACCATGGCGACCCGGTGGTAGGATGCGAGACGGCGATAGCGAGGAAGCGGCTATAGCTTAGGAAGGAAGGAAGGAAGGAGGAAACAGGGGAAATGTGACTTGTGGTCGGGGAGAAAATGGGGTGGGGAAGGGGGAAGGGGGGGAGGTGTAGATATTTTGGCGGTAGGCCAAAATTTTGGAAATGTGGAGAGAAACTTTGCGCGCGGTGCCGCCGGACCATTCACTTTGAACGATTGTGTGCATCGCAAACGATTCTTCTGCTTTACACGCATGGGATGAGTTTGATAATTCATAGTTTGGTGGAAATTTCCCCAGGTACGTCATTGCATAATTTAACATCGTTTGCTAATTTGGGCACACAAAAGAGCGTACAGCAGATAGACCACACTTACTGAATCAAGCAATTTTAGTAATTAAACAGAGCCAGTTGACCTAAACATTGCTCTAACAAAAGACCAGCATTAAAAACAAAGCCTAAGTACACATAATTTAACAAATCCGCCGCCGCGCCGGCCTATGCATCGGCCGGTGTGAGATGAGAACATTGATGACCTGTCCTGGCGACATGCCACCATTGGTGGATTCCGCGTCCCCCTGCTGAAGTGGGAGCCGGCGTCCTCGTCGCTTGTCCTCGGCGCCGCCCTCAAGGTTGTGTACTCGTAGTAGTGGCTGCCCCAGAGATCGCGTTGTACTCCACCGCGGATTCCTCGATGGACAAACTCTTCTACCTCGACCTCGCCCACGCGAACTCCTTCCTCCCGGCGCTCTCGATCTCCGCCGCCTCTCGCATCTCCAGCTTCCCACTCGGCTACCTCGATGAGGAAGCAGGTGTCACACATGGCCACGCCGCCTTTTCGGCGAGGGGTGCATGGCTGGGTCTGAGGTGGCCTTGGAATAATCTTGGCATGTGCATCCCTGTGATTCTTGGCGTGGATGGCCTCGACCCGGGCCAGGGCGACCATCAGCGGCACGGACGGCAGCTCGAGCACTCTCGGCGTTTGCAGCCACTGTCGCAGCAGCAGCTGCAGCCGTCTCGGCTGCTGCACCTGCCCTGTTGGCTTCTGCAGACACCCTCTGGACGGAAGCGGGCCGCGCTCAATGCGGATGCGGCGGCACTCTCGGCGTAGGCGGCGGCGCTCTCGGCGCAGGCGGCGGCGCTCGGGGGGGCGCGACCATCGTACGGGCCTTCACGAAGCGTTTCCACAGTGTCATCTTTGCAAGAAGGGGGTGTGGGAATGGGGATTGGGATTCGTGGATTCGGGGGTTGCCGGCACTGGAGCAGACGAGCCGGCGAAGCTTAAGGAGGGAGACTTAAATAGACCCAGATATTTTCATCGCAAACGGTTCCTAGAAAACAACTGTGTGTGATGTTGCAGATATTTTTTATTAGCTATGAAAGACGAATTTGGAGTAAAGTGACAACGGATGGTGTTTTAAATGAATGAGAAATTTTGTAGTACTAATACAGCTGTCATGTCAATTTTTGGAAAATTTCAGGGGTCATTTGAACTTTTAAGACATTTATGTGATTTTCTAGCCATTTAATGACCGTAATTGAAATTTGAACTACATGTACATGCAACAACTAACCATAATGGTTTGAAAAGTCATATTTTGGTACTTGTGTGTGATTTAATTCCATGTGCAGTAAATTGGAAGTATTTTTCAAACATATTGGTCTAACGGCTATGATACAATTAAGGATGGAGTGCCATGGCATTTAAATTCCAAAAAATCAAAAAATATCATAAACACATGAAACCTTGGTTGATGTAATGTCATGCCACCAAGATGATGTGGTAAAAAATTTGGCATGTGTGACGAAAGTTTGGACACACACCCCTCACAAACCGGAGCAACTCACTAGAAGGCTCGTAGTTCCAAGAGGGAACAATGCATGTTTGATGACGAATGGGAGCACTACAAAAAAATACACTTCCGTGATGATATGTGTTTGTCACAGTAGGTCACGTCTTCTATCATGCATGTACATCCATGACGATTTTATGACAGAATCAAGATAGTCATACCTGTGCTTTCGTAGAAGTGTTCCATGACATTACCAAAATTATCATCACGGAAGTGTCCACTTCCATGACGATAAATCGCGTGTCACAGAAGTGCTTTCATCAAGGGTGACCGACACGTGGCATCCACCATAATGGGTCGCTGTTAAGCTATCGGGTCCGGTTTTGGATCCAATAACCCGTTAACAGCCCGGACCAATGGGAAATTTCCATGTGTAAAATTCTGATTGGCCGGAGGAAACATGTGTCAGCTCGTCAATGGATCAGATAGGCGCCTATGATATGTCAACACGTGCGACGGCCCACCACTAGCCCATTTAGCTTACAAAGGCCGGCCCGTTTTACTTAGTCAAAAGTTAGCGGGCTGGCCCATGAAAAGCCTGTTAACGGTCTCTTCGCAAATAGCCCATTTTGCGGCCCGGTAACTCACATCCCGTTAGGGCCTACCCGAAATCGGCCCAACAATGTCATGTGGGCCGTCGAATATAACACCAGCCCGTTTCACTTTCGACCCATGTATGGCCCACGACGTCTTTCGGCCCATATGAGGCCTTCATATCTTTAGGCCCTTTAGAGGCCCACGGTGACTCTAGCCCATAATGAACAGTAAATTTCTTTGTACCCGTTAACGGCCCATGATTCACATGGGCCGTTTCCAACCTGTGTTAGCTTTCGGCCTACTGACGGCCCATACGTTCTTGGGCTCCTTTCTAGCCCTCGATTACTTCCGGCCCGTTACTCGCCTGTTCCCCTAATGGGCCAAATTCGGCCCGTGGCAAGAGTCGGCCCGTTTCTGGCCTATTAACCGTTGCGCCGTTTCCAGCCTGTCCTATATTCTGGCCCATTAACGACCCGTTATGCCCGTGACATAATTAAGCCTTTGTTGTCCTCCGGCCTATTAACGGCCTATTACCGTGCTGGGCCGATACCAATTACGCCCGTTTACGGCCCATGTTGACCCATTTATCCGACGGCCCGAGGCCCACCGATTCTACGGCTCTGTTGGAGGCCCATTTATCAATGGCCCATAGGAGGCCCATGGATCCTATGGCCCGTAGCAGGGTCAAGGTTACCACGGTCCGTATATGGCCCATGGTTGTTGCGACCACTATCAAACCAGGGAAAAAGAAGACTAGGAAATAAATAAGCCCGAAACTAACGCTAGGCTATTAAGGCGATTGCACAGATTACATCCACTGGGCATCAAAGATCGGCACCAGTGCAAATATAGGGAACACCATACACTATACAAAAATGGCTTGCTGTTTTCTTCAGCCGGTGGCTGCACATTAAGAACAAATTTTGTATCGCAACAAAACAAATTACAACTATAAAACAAAAGGAAGGTTGGCATAAAAGTTAACAGTCTGGCAGATAAATGCACCACCAGAAGTTCAGAAGCTCAGTTCATTTGACCTGGCTGTTATGTTTTCATGTTGTATTGTCCGATGGAGCACCATAACCTTCGCCTTCATTTCTCCTAGGCTCCTGAACAACATAGCAAATGTTTGATAGTCTGGTTTCAAAACCATGCATATCTTGACGACATCGAACAATGTTTGTCCTTGTTTCACAAAGATTCTCTGTTAGGGAATGGACTTGTGTCTGGAGCGCAGATATAACATTGTTTTGAGCTTGCATATCTTATCATGAGGAAGTTGTGACGAGATTGCCTTAACAACCAACCCAGTATTACGCAGGAACATGCTTTTGGCACTGTTAGTGGACAAGTACTGACCCACTGCAGCAAGAGCTGACATTGCGGTTATAGTTGCCTCGCCACCTTCAGAAGGTGGCGGTTCCACCATTTTTTCCATAGCTTGCTGAAAAGTTGAGTTTTTACATTAGTAGTACCAGAACAGAAGATATTAAGGAGGCAGCAAAACCAAACAAAATAGCTTTGGTCTATATACAGAACTTATTCTGGTGAACCCATGTAAAATATTAGTTGTATTTTACTGCAAAGTACATAATAAAACCAGGTTCCAAACATATGACCATGTACCATGCTAATGTATTGTCTATTTCTTCACATTGTATTGACAGCTAAGGATAAAGAGACAAAGTTTATAATACGGTAAGCATAGTATGACATCATTCATATCACAAAACAACTGAGAACAGACAAACAGGCAATTGTAACGTTGTGTGGGCAAGTCCAGCACGGAACTAGATTACAGGTCAAGATCAAAGGAACATCACTCCTCTCTTTTAAACCTTGTAAGGTGCAATGATACGCTAAGACAATTGTGTATAAAATTGAAAAGAGTAATAGACATTGGCTGCAAACCATGCAGTTCAAGGCACAAGTCAGAGTAAGTAGTAGTTAAAAGGCATGAGGATTAAGGACTTACAACAGCGGCTTTGACTGGTGTAGTCATGCCCTTCGTCTTGCTGGTGTGACAGTCCTTGAAGATTTCCACATCATTTGGTTCAGGTACTTTTTGGTCCTTGCGGGCTTTCCTCTGCATTTGGAACAAGTCAATATAGATATGATAATATGGTACAGCGAAAAGAGTGAAACAACAGCTAATTACAAGAGCCTCGCAGTGTGCAATATAGCTACGAGATCCTGTCGTCTGTTGGAATTTCACTTTCGTACGGTTGGCCTTGTTCTTTGAACAGTTCACCTACAAGAAAATAGATTTGTGTGGCACATGCGTAAATAGGACTTCAACATGTGATCTGATCACATATATATATAATGTACCTGATACTTCAGATCAGACCAGTGTTTAACGAGGCCTATCCAGTCTTCATCCGATATATTTTCCACTGGAGATGTTTGGGCAAGTTCACTGTTAGCCTTGCCTTCAAAGTGAGTTTTCCTCAAGTTATACCGATACTGTCGCAGAGCAGACTTGAAAACATGGGTGCAAGCTTGTCTGGTTGCATCATCTTGGCTATCCAACTTGAACCTCATCTGTTGAAAATTATGGGAGTCTCATTATCAGCAACCTAGAAAGTATGGGACAGAGCAAGACGATATTACTAGTTTCCATACATAACCATACTTACAGATAAATGGTCGAGGAAGGTGTTGAACTGGGTTTCGTCTTTGTCATTCCTGTACTGAATCCATGTTGGGAGGATACGTACATGACACCTAACGGCAACCGCTGCCTCTGATACTAACTTGGCTGACTCTGTAGCATCACGTGGCCTTTTTAAACCTGCCTCAAAACGGATCTCCATTCTTCCTCCTCTAGATTTAGTTAACCTATCGAGCATTATCCCTGATGTTTGTTTCCTCTTGCGCCTAGGTGCTAGTCCAACAGCGAACATAGGAAGTGTTAGTGTACATCAAACTGTGAGACTACATACAAAGAAGCATGCAACTTTAACTTGACTCCAGCAACTACCTTCTTCCTGTTGAAGCTCACAAAGTTCATCTGATCTTGCCAACTCATCTTGTGTCAAGAGTGCTTCGGAAGTAGTGTCAGGTGGCAAGGGAGCTTGGGAACGTGCTGCTAGCTGAGTTGACCAACGAGTAAATCGTGCAGCTAGTGGTACGGTAGAAGGTGTTGCAACAACTAGAGCTATCTCTGCTTGTTTGGTGGCAGCTATTTGTTTTTGTTTGGCTTGTTTAGCAGCTCGTGTAGCATGGGATACCCTGTTTGTACAATTTTCCGCTAGACTTTGACCTTCTATTGCACCATCAGTACCAGCAGAATCTGCAGGATTCTTCCGCTTCCCGTTCCTTGTCAATCTGTGTTGCTTCCTCTTTCTTTGTGCCATGTTAAGAAAAACGAATAACAATTTAGTTCTTCAGAACAAATTGATGCGTGATACAGATGAACTGAACTTTGATGTTAGACAACCACGTGATAGGAGGATGTAATATGTACGAAAAACTGGACGGCATGAGATAACCAGAACTATGATGTGTAAACTAAGCAGAAGACATTTCACTAAATTAGAAGCAATGCAATGGAAGGTAGACATCATATGAAAGATGCTACAAATATCGCTCTGCCAAGTTAACAGTGTCTCATCATAAATGGCGTTTAAACAAATGTGAAGCAGTACAAGAAATAAATCATATGCAAGATGCAAACAACATCACACTACCAAGTTAAAGGTCTCTCGTCATTAGTGCCATTGCATATTCACACATTGCATATTCACAGCTTATGATGTGTAAACTAAGGAGAAGGCATTTCAACAAATTAGAAGCAATGAAAGCTAGACACCATATGAAAGATGCAACGAATATCACTCTACCAAGTTAAAACTGTCTCGTCATAAGTGCCATTTCAACAAATTAGAGTAGTACAAGCTAGAAAAGAATGCGAGATGTAACCTATATCACACTCCCAAGTCAAACGTGTCTTATGATAAGTGATTGTTGCAGGTTACACAACAGTAGTACTTTGATGTAAGAACATGGTGTGATAGACAGATATTGTATGTTCTAGAAACAGGAACACGTGTCTTATTACAAGTATAATGTGTAAAGTAAGCAGATGGAATTCAACAAAATTAGAAGCAATACAAGCTAGACATCATACATAACATGCAACCACATATAACAGTGCCAAGTTAGAGGGAGCACCTGTGATGGTGCACTAGGGGAGACGTGCTCATCATCAACACAGCTACGTTGAGTGTCTATGCATGTGTTGTCTTGCAAATCATCTTGGGGGGATGGAGGAGTAGAATCTGTAGAGGCCCTCCGTTTGGAAGGAGCACCTTTATCCGCTGCCTTGCTAACTTCCTTCCGCTTTATTGATTTTGAATTGTCAAGTAAAACTGATAAGAAAAAGCAATAAAATTCTCTCTTCAGAACTCATTCGTGCATGATACTGACAATCACTACTTTGATGTAAGGCAAACACATGATACCAGGATGGAATATGTACGAAAAACAGGACGACATGGCATATTCACAACTGTTTGTGTAAACTAAGCAGAAACCATTCCAACAAATAAGAAGCAATGCAAGCTAGACACCACATGAAAGATGCAACCAATATGACTCTGCCAAGTTAAAAGCGTCCCATCATAAATGGCATTTCAACAAATTAGAAGCAGCGCATGCTATAAATCATATGAAAGATGCAACTAATATCGCACTGCATATACTAAAGGTGTCTCGTCATATTGATTGATGCGGGATACAAAAAACAATAGTTTTATGTAAGGACATGCTTAATAGACAGATGTACTATGTACTAAAACAGGAAGGCATGTCACATTAACAGGTATAATGTATAAACTAAGCAGAATAGCACATGCAATTTAACCAGATTGGAAGAATTACAATCTAGACACCATATGCAACATGCAACCACATATCACGCTGCCAAGTTAGAGCAAGCACCTGCGATGCTAGTGTAGGGGAAATGCGGTAATCAACTACAGAGCTACGTTCACTATCTTCATCTAGCCTTGTTGTTTCTTGAGAATCATGTCGGGAGGCTGACGCTGCATTCTTTAAATGAGGATTTTCCAGTAGTCCACTGCCTGACTGCCTCATCATAAGTGATTGATGAGGGATACACAAGAACATTAGTTTGATGTAAGAACATGGTTAATAGACAGATGTACTAGTATGTACCAAAAAACAGGAAGGCATGTCATATTCAAAGGTATAATGTGTAAGCTAAGCAGATGCAATTTAACCAAATTGGAAGCAATACAAGCTAGACATCCAGCTGGAGTGGTGAGCATGATCATCTAGGACCTGAGAGCCTGGTGGGAGGCGGGCTGCTTCGCCACCATCGTGGCTTTTTAGTTGGCTTCCAGGTAATGATTGTCTGTGCTGGGCTTGTCACTGGCTCGGCCAGTGCCCTGACTAGCTATTTGTCTTCTGGTGCTCACGGGATGGTGGTTCATGTAAAAAATATATTTCCTTATCTTAATAAAGACCGACTTCGGCCTTTCGAATACAAGCTAGACACCATATGCAACATGCAACCACATATGGCATGGTGAAGTTAAAGCAAGCACCTGGGATGGTGGTTCATTGCCAGCGAGGTCATCAACTCCAAAGCTACGTTTACCGTCTCCATCTGCTCACACTGCACCTATTATAAGGCTGAAACATGTCCGGCCTATCTGCGTACGACACTGGAGCCACTTCTCTCTTTTCTTTTTTGCTTCTCCCATAGCAGCAGAGTCTGAAATACCCTTGCATAAAAACACAATAGTGACAGTATGGGTGAAGTGTGTGCAGAACTAGTGCACTGTAAAAGTAGCAGATAGTAGGTGGCAGAAAAATAAATGACAGGAGACATATGATAGCTCTACAAATTGCATGGCAAACAAAATTAGATTCTACTCCCTATGATTTTGTAATATATGAGCACAGGAAATGCAGCTACTCCTCCAGCACACCACCACATGTGGTCCTATCAAGATAACAGTCGACTAAAAATAAATAGGTCAGTCGATTTTTTATGAACCGTCCGATCTATAAGGAACGGCCAGATGGCCTTCGTCTACCTCCCGCCAGTCACTGTTGACGATCTTTCTCAAACCGCCAGCGACCATCAGCCCAGACCCCTGCCTCCGCCGCCCCGCCCTCCCCTCGACCTCACACCACCGCCGTGCTTGGCAGCGCCCCCAGGCCAGCCCTTTAATCTCGGCCGACCTCCAGATCGGGCGCCAGCAGCTCTAGGCCCCACACGTCCCCAAGATAAACACTGAGGCGCTGCTTCCCCGGCGTAATAGGGGGACTAGCGTCTGTTACACCGGGCAATGCTTCCGTTAATTGGGAATCAACTGACCAGGAATTGAAATCCAGGGGGCGACGGACCTCTAGCTAAGGTGAAATAGTATATGAGGAGAAACCTTGTGCATCGCGAGTTACTAGGAACATCTAGTATCAAGAAGAAGTGGGCAACTAGTGTCTTCTGTGGGACGAATACCGTGCAAGCAGACACGTAAGATTTGCATGAATAAGGGAAGAGGAGTACCATTTCCGGTTGCCAGTGTGGTCGCCTCGATATGTCGCGCCGATCTTCTTCTTTTTGTCGGGGAAACCGATGTTTTGGAGGAGGGTGCAGGCTTGGACGAACACATGGACAAATTGTTTACTGTGTTGCCTTGGCCGTATGTCGGCGGAGGGGAAGTAGATCCAAGGCGGCGAAGGATGGCTTAGCAGGAACAACTCCGGTGCGGTGGACGGTGGCGAAGTTGGAGCGGCAGCGGTGAGGCGCGGGGCGGCGTGGTTGAACTGGCTCGAGTACGGACGGCTCGGACTCGGCTTCAACTACTAGCCTTGGAGGGTGTTGTGGTTGAGGTTGCGGTGGACGACGACGTCGGGGTATCGGCTCCGGCGTGATGGAGGAGGGCGGCGGTTGATGGGTGGGATGGGGTGGCGGACGGAGGACGTCCGGGTTTCGCAGCTGGTGGAAAGGTAGTTTTGGCGCCCATGGAGTACGAATGGGGAATCAGACGGGGGGGGGGGGGGGGGGGAGCTAAGGGAGAATCATGTTTCGGTCTGGGACGCGCTTGTTTTGGCTTTTTTGAACAAATGGGACGCGCTTGTTTGAAATTTGGGGAAAGTACAAACTTTGCCCCCCTCTTAAATTTCAGACCAACTGCGGGTCGGGGGTAGGATGGTAATCCCAGGTGTCCCAAATAGTGGGCGGGAGCGATTTCGGCCATGCACATGTGTGTTTAGGCCGCCGTTGTGTATGAATGTTTTTCGGAGGCGGTTGCATGGCGTCTAGATGAAGCTACAAACCTACCCGGTTTAGACCTTTGGACGTCGGGCCGGTAGGTTTCATGGGTCAGAGTTAGAAAAGTAATTTCCTTCTACTACCAAACATTGGTCTCACGCGGTTTCAGGCGAGTAGAGGCTCTTTTGGCGCTTCATTCGAAATTTTGAAACAGAAGCATTCACGTTTAGAGTACTCTTGAACTTTGAGGATTGACCTAAATAGACAACGTTAAATTTGACCTTGTATGTTTGAAAACCTTATTAAATTATCCGCTTCTTTTTGAAATTTTGACACTTGAAAATCCTATAACTACGATTATTTTGGAATGGAGGAGCTAAATTAGAATCTATTTTGTACACGACTATATATGCTATTATGTACAAAATCAGAGCAAAGATTGGTGCCCCCATAATTATGTGTGATTTACAAATGCCATGATATCGAATTCAAATAACTGAATGGACTTCATGTTGAATTCTATTTTTTTAAACCACCTTAAGTTGAATTCAAATGTATGCTAGTTCATAGCTAGCTATTTATAATGTTCATTGTGTAACTTTCTTATGTGTAATGTGCTTTACACACACAACATGAACTATACTCACGTTTATATTTGATTGCTAAAGCGATGCATTGTATGGAGTTCAAAATACTAACTATGTGGATCAATTATGTCGAATAATAACATAGACATGCTCAAATTTGATAGAAGCTAGATTTCTGATGGATCAATGACCGTTCCTTACGCGAATTGCAAATATCATGATCCCATCCTAATATTTGGATACAATTTATATCTTTAATCAATGTGTACATCAGTCTTTTACGTGTAGTTTCACTCACCATCGGTGGTCTCTCACACATGCTCACACACTCTCTCCCGAGGTGTCTTTCTCGCAGACATGCTCTCGATATAACCCTCCCTCCCTCTCGTAACCATTTACGACTGTTTTCACTAACCTTTATCATAAGCACTCTTCCTCTCACAAGAATACACACGCACAATCCCCGTCGACCCTTTCTATATACATAGACATGCCTACGTGTCTCCTGTACGCACATTATCTTTAGGCCTGTCTCTCACGCATTGTCTCACACCTCTCTTCCTAATTGACGAGTATGATTCTAGCAGAGCATTCTGTAGGATGCCCCTTAAAGTTAGGTTGGATGAATAATAATATCAGAGATAAGGGGTTACCTTAGTCCGAGAACCTAGGGTTACAAATCCTAGCCGGCTTTGTCAGTGGACACGGAGTCCTTCACAATTCTGCTATGTTTGTCTTGTACGACTAGTCATCCATGGGTCTCCCTAAATGCGTCACGGGCCGACCAATGTGGCGCAGGACGGAACCGAACCAAGGGCCTCACCTTGACCCACCGGACCTCACGCGGTGACGCACCCTCTGCCCCCAGGTCTCATTATCTTCTCACACCCACACATACCAACACAGACACCAGACAAAAAAAATTCTCCTCGTGCCTCTATCCCCTCCCCCCTTGCATACACACACTCAAGGGAATCTCTCGCCATGACATCATATTCGTCTCTCTCTCTCTCTAGACCTCTCTCATTTCTCGTGCTATCTCTCCCATGCCCCCCTCCCCCCACCGGCACCTCTATCCATGCCTCTCTCGAATGCGTAATACACACACATACCTCTCTAGGCCCTGCCAAATACATCAACTACACATTCACACATGTTACATCACGTACCCCGTTGATCTAAAAAGCCCTCTCTTCACGTTTATTTCGCATACAACATTCCTTTTGAATAAAGTGTGGCCAATTTTTTTTAGAATTTCTAAATATATACAACATTACAAAGTTATATGGAGGAGTATGAACGTTTATTTGCATTGCATGGTGCCCACAATGATATTTATTCCACACTGTGAATTTTTATATTTTTATACTATATATAAAGTTAGTCATAATAAAGAGAAACGAAGAGCATCTCTCTCTCCATCGCATACACCCCCTCTACGCCCCTTTCACGTACGCACACAAACTATCTCCAGATCCTCTAAAAGTAAGCCCCCAGCATATTCATGCATGTTTCATCTTTCTCTCGCGATATAGAGTGAAGATCATTGTATTTGAAGCGAAAGCACGATACGTACATTGGACTTCAGAATCCACTCATTACGGTCACCATTTACGTTTTGTGGTTATTATACAGTCATGGGCTCACCGTACAACTCTATAGTTGCTCAAGACATGACTAGTTGACCAGTTAAACGCTCCAGATGGCACCTCTAGTGCTGCATCACATTATCTCACTACCATTGGGCCCACATGTCGGCTTGTATCTACTCTACATCTACATCTACACTCTTATAACTACACTCTTATAGAAAACAGAGTTGGTGATGATGGTGTGCCTGCCATCCTGCAATATAGTCCGTCTGATTTATATCTGACGGATAGGAAGGAAACTATGGCAATTTTGCAAAAAGGTACCCACACACCTCTCCACATTTGCAAATAAGGCCTTCCCTCATTCATCCTTTTCTCTCACAAGATAAACTAGTCATACAAATGCATCTTGATGTTACGTGCAACGCACGGGCATCTTGCTAGTTAGAATGAAAACAAATGACAAAAAAATATTGGACGGTGGTTCGAAGTCATGACCGCGGGCACAGCGGACAAGGTGGCCTTTATTGGTATGCTGAGCCGTCTGTTTTAACACACAGGAGCTGGTGTGGTGATTATACACACACGCACGCATGCACATGAACTGCATGCACGCAACACTCACACGAACACATGCAGCCACGCACGCACGCAACACTCACATGTACACACGCAGCACGCACGCACGCAACACTCACACGCACACACGCACGCATGCATGCACACACCACACAACCAACACACACTCTCACACTCAAGTGCTCAACCTACACGTGCATGCGCACACATCAGGCCCTGACAGACACATACACAACCAGGTGATTCCCGCGCACGGGTTGGAGTCTTGTCGCGCCTGCGTAAATTTGTGTTTATCTGACATTTTTCCTATGCGAACTGACAGGTGGGACCCACAAGGAACATGGTCAATTTAACTAGCACTACTGCAGGATGCTGCTAACGCGACACTACGATCAGAGACCCTTTGACAAAACTGTGTGCGATGTATTAATCACAAACGGGGATGTAAAAAAAGTCAAAAAGGTGCAAAACGTTTGCGATGGCGGAGCCATCAAACATGGTTTAGATTTTAGTTGCGTGTGCGATTCAGGCCACACGGTTAACCCGTTCGAACTGTTTGCGATGAGGCAGAACAACAGAAATGGGCAGCCATATCAATGTGTGTGCGATATACGACATACAGTTTGCTCTGATGAACCGTTTGCTATTAGGGAGTGCAACATAAACGGTTAGCCAGATCAAGGTGTGTGTGATATAGGGCATACGGTTCACTCAGAAGAACTGTTTTCGATTAGCAAACGCAACAAAAACGGTTCAACTTAACAAGATGTGTGTGATACGTGGCAAACAGCCTACTCGGATGAACTGTTTGTGATGAGAAATTACAACACAGACGGTTAATACAGTTAGTTCGTGTGTGATTCTTTGTGTACAAAAAACTTTGAAAAATGCAAACTAGTTGCTTGCGGTGGCTAGGAGTATCGCACACGATGCGTCTGCGAGTACTCGTGTGCGATGATTAGTAAGTTACACATACGTTTCCTTATGTTAACACTTGTGTGATAAATAACACGTGGCACCGGATACGGTATTCCGGTTGTGTGTGTGCTCCACTTAGTCTTCCCACGCTCCACATGGATGAATTGTAAAATCCACGCCTACTCCCTCACCGGTTTCCCGCCACCAGCTAACGGCTTGCTGCATATAACCCAGGCGGCAACGCACCGCCGCGACACTCTGCGAAGATCTAGTCCTCACCCATCTACCATTAGTTATTCCAAGCATGCTAGGCTACGACCAAACTTCGGCGTCGATGCCTACCTGCGTTACATCTTCGGCGAGGAGAACGAGCCGGAGCAGGTCGGGTAGCAAGAGCTTCATCGGCCGGTGCAGGCACCATGGCCCATCGGCAGCGATATCGGCGTCACAGTCCTTGGGAGCACAATTGACATATTCCAGAGGGGATGTGATGAGTAGTTTGCCATCCACCATGCAAAAGATCCAGAGTTGCTCGGCGGCATCATCGACGACCCACCCGAAGAGCCGCCGTCACCAGTGCTCATCAAGAGCCTGATGCCCCGCAAGGAATGGGCAGAGGACCTCTGCGATGCCGTCAAGACAAAGGCAGCCTACGGCTTCATCATTGCCCGCGGCGGCCGTGTCAACCTCGATCCCGATGATGTGGTGGCCAGGCTCGAGCGCATCCTTGGCGGGGTTGACGTCCCGATGAAGTAGAACATCGCCAACGTGATATCTTGAGGATGCAGGTGATCGACGGAATTTGCTACCAGGCCAAAGACATGGAAATGGAGCAGCTCTGCGGAGTTGTCACGCGCGTGATTGCACACCGTCAAGCTCTTCTGGAAGAGGCCCAGCAGCTCCGTATGCGGAGGCGGGTTGGGACACTTGGAGTGAACGGCCGCAAGGGTGCTATGCTGATCATGGAGTCCGAGAAGACCATCGTCGGAAGGCCGCCAGCTCAGCCTTTTAGCTTATATTTTATTATAATTGTATGCATATGTAGGTCGTGAGTGTTCCAGGCCTTCCCGCATTTCGCATTTTAAATTATCCTGAATATGTAAGACAATTACTAAGAATTATTAACAGTTGCCATTGTAACTTTGCCTCAACGGCGAGCAGAGCGCGCGCAGGGACGCCAGAGCGGAGCACGCCGCGGCCGCCTCAACGACGAGCAACCACGTGGTCAACCTTCTGCCATCAATAAATTTTGACCTTATTTCTCATCACATTGCTGATTACAACGCAATAAATAATTGCAAATCTGTTCACACCTATCAAACTAATATGTGTTCACACTTAGCACCGGGCTATAAAAACTACCCACTCGAAAATTACTTCACAGTTCCTCTCCTCATCACCGACAAAACTGGTTTTTTTTGTCAAGTCGTTCCGCCATGACCGGTAGGAGGAGTTTAGGGTGGACATATAACCAGGCAGCAAAGAACAAGGCCGCGGAAGCACTAGAGAGGTCCCGCCGCGAAGCCGTAGCCGCAGCAGAGATGTCCCGGCGCGCCGCGGAGCGCTCGAACGAGCTCTCATGGGTATGCGAGGGCTCTCACAAGTGCATTCGCGGCGTTGGCCATCGCGATGAGCCGGCGTTCCTGAAGTCCTTCGCCAGCGATGACGACATTCACGCTGGCGTCACTACGCAATAGGAGCTGGTCGACGGCTTGATGAAGCTGCTCAAGATCTGTGATGCCTCGGTTGACAAGGAGACAGGCCTTGTCGAGCAACTCATGGATGACAATGCGAAGCTCCTCAAGTTGGCCACCGACAAGGCGGAGGAGGCCGCCGGCTGGAAGATGCTGCATGAGCAGGGAAGTGCCTCAGAGATGACGCTGAAAGCGGTCATCGAGGAACTGATGGGTGGCTTGAGGAAGCTCCGGATCGAGCGCGAGCAGGAGGTGGACGAATCCGTGGCTGCTTTCAAGCAAAGTCGCGAGGAATTGAAGAAGGAGCTGGAGGATTTCGCCGCCCGGTGATCCATCGATGAGTAGAGACAGTAGCGACCCAGATCGTTGTCTGCAATTTCCTTCTTCTCTTGCCCCCGTGTCTTCCGGGCTTTGCCGCATGTGGCATTTTAAACTATCCAGAATATGTAAGACAATTATTATCCGCGCCATTGAAAATTTGTCGTCATATTATCCGTTGCCATTTTCTTTGTGGTCGTATTATCCGTTGCCCTATGTGGCAATTTAAATTAGGGCGGAATACGAGTTGAAAACACGAACAAAGAAAATGCTGCCATGGGATCACAAGCAAACACCCTCCGTCCAGGTGCTTTAATTAACCCATTAATGGAGAAGTTGTGAGCGAGGCGGGCGGCGGCTGGTGCATGGAGGTCAAAGAGCTCGCTTCCCGGTGAGCATGGGCGGCCTTGCTGCTCGCACGTGTCCCGTCGAGCCTGCGAGGTGGACAGGATGCACGCATCCCGTCGAGCCTGCGCGGCGGACTGCTCGCACGCATCCCGTCGAACCTGCACGGCGGACTTCTCGCGCTCGTCCCGTCTAATCAAACATGCACGCACGCCACCGAGTATGGTTAAATTTCGACACGGTAAATATAATACAGCCGCTTGCGATATTAATGTGTCAGCTTTTTGTTTCAAAATGGACTTCACTGGCTACTAATGTGTGCGCCTCTTCTCAAACTGGACGATTTTTTTACCATGGCATATATGTGCCATGTCATGAAACCATGCCAAGTTTCATGTTTTTTTGGTGACTTTTTTATTTACTGGGATTTAAAAACCGAGATTCTCATTGTTTCAGGACGACGACAAGTTTGTAATTCATTCTCATTCCTTAAACGAGACCTAAACATGCACCCAATGACACATGTACGATTTCCCACCCATTTTGCTTCACTGGAGCATGTGGTTGTAGTTCAAATTTGAATTATGGACTACATTAAATGCATAAAAAACTTAGTAATTAGTAATATATATACAATGGCCAAACGAACCCTGAACAGTTTCAAATTTCAGCCCGACACTCCTATTATTCTATGTCGCCTGTAGAAAACAAAGTTCAAGGCGAGAAGAGGCATCGATTATCGTTTCGCCCACAAGAGGGGCATGTTTCCCTACCGGAACCACGAGGGTTGCGACAGGCTCCGGTTTGTAAAAGGCTTGTAATATAGCTTCGCCCAAATTGGACAATTATATATACCATGTAGTGACACCATGCCAAGTTTCATGATTTCCTAGTGAGTTTTGGATTTACAGACATTTAAAAACCGAGATTCGCAATGTTTGTGGCCAGGCCAGGACGGCGAGACGGTTGAATTCGTTCCCATTCATTCCATGGGACCTAAACATGCACCCCAAGGAAACATGTACGTTTTTTCTAGCCATTTTGGTGCACTGGAGCATGTATTTGTAGTTCGGATTTGAATGATGGACATTAAATGCCTAGAAAACTCAAATAATGAATATAAAAGGTCAAACGAATCATGAATAATTTCAAAGTTCAGCACGAATCTCCAGTTGTTTCATGTCGCGTGTAGAAGAAAATACGAGGCTAGAAGAGGGAGTGATTATCGTTTGGCCCACAAGGGGACACGTTTCCCTATCGAAACCATGAGGGTTCTTGCGACATGCTCCGGTTTGTAAGAGGTTTGTAATAAAGCTTGGCCCAAATTGGCAATGTTTTTACCACGACATATATGTGCCATGACATGACACCATGCCACCTTTGATGACTTCCTAGTGAGTTTAGGATTTATGGGGACTTAAAAACCGAGATTCAAAATGTTTGAGGACGACCAGGACACCAGTATGGTTGTAATTCATTCCCATTCCTGGCATGAGACCTAAACATGCACCCAAGGACACATGTATAATTTTTCTAGCCATTTTGGTGAACTGGAGCATGTATTTGTAGTTCAGATTTGAATTATGGACATTAAATGCCTAGGAAACTAAATTAGTGTATAAAAAGGCCAAACGAACCCTGAATAAGTTTAAATTCCAGCACGGATATCCTGTGGTTCCATGTTACCTGTGGAAGAAAATACAAGGCAAAAAGAGGCAGTGATTACGTTTCGCCCACAAGGGGAACACGTTTCCCTATCAGAACCACGAGGCTTCTTTGAGAGAAGCTCCAGTTTTTGTAAGAGGTTTGTAATAAAGCTTGGCCCAAATTGGACAATGTTTTTACCACGACATATATGTGCCATGACGTGACACCATGCCACCTTTGATGACTTTCTGGTGAGTTTAGGATTTATGGGGACTTAAAAACCGAGATTCGAAATGTTTGAGTACGAGCCATGACACCAGTACGGTTGTAATTCGTTCCCATTCCTGGCATGGGACCTAAACATGCACCCAAGGACACATGTATAATTTTTCTAGCCATTTTGGTGAACCGGAGCATGTATTTGTAGTTTAGATTTGAATTATGGACATTAAATGCCTAGGAAACTCAATTAGTGTATAAAAAGGCCAAACGAACCCTGGATAAGTTTAAATTTCAGCACGGATATCATGTCGTTCCATGTTGCCCGTAGAAGAAGATACAAGGTGAAAAGAGGCAGTGATTACGTTTCGCCCACAAGGGGGACACGTTTCCCTATCGTAACCACGAGGCTTCTCTGAGAGAAGCTCGGGTATGTAAGAGGCTTGTAATAAAACTTGCGCCACAATGGACAAAAAAAATTCCTCGACATATAAGTGCGATGTCGTGACTCCATGGCAGGTTTCACGATTTTCAGCTTAGTTTTGGATTTACGGGGATTTAAAAACCAAGATTCTTCTCACGAAATGTTTTCAAATAGCGCACGGTTCACTCACGAAAGCCGATATTCAATGAAAACTTTGTGGAAACCATATTTTAAAGTTTCATAAATATCTGAAAAAATGTGGGATGTTAAGAAGGTGATGTTTTATTGCGACACAAAATTTCAAGTTGAAAAACATTACAAGATGTGAGCTATGAAAAAAATAAATTCCACCCTGAATTGTGACATTACTATTCGGCACTATTCAACACTGATTTTGTCTTTTTCGTAGCTCACATCTCTTAATGTGTTTCAACTTGAAATTTTGTGTGCCAATAAAACATCATCCTCTTAACGTCCCGCATTTTTTTGAAACTTCAAAACATCTTTTTCTCGTGGTTTTCACCGGTGTCCACCGAATGTTGGTTTCCGTATGATATCCCCCCCCCCCCGTTGCGCACGCGATCTGAGTCCTGCGTTCTTACTGGCCAGAACCCAAACCCCACGGATCGTACGTGTGCACCATTGGATGCTCCCAGATCGAACAGCAACCCTGAGCCCTTTCGATAGCACATGCAGTACATGGGTAAGCATTGTGTGCATGCATCGTGTAGCTCACGCATCCTTCTCTACTAGGTTTTCATTCAAAATGGGCTACCGTTTCTCGCCACTCCTCTCATCGGTTTCCCGCCTCTTCTCCCAGATATGCATGATGTAGATGTTCGTTTAATTCTTATAGTTCATCTCATCCAAAATCAATTAGTTTTATAAAAAACAATTTTAAGATTCATGGAATTGTGCATTGTAAAGGTAAAAACAAAAGGTGACAATTCATTTAGAAAAAAAAGGTTTGGGCAATTAAGATATGGAAGATTCTAGAGAACAAAGGAGAAGTGCTTGTGTTTTGAAGTTTGTGCATTATGCTTAAGTTCAACCATGGAGTCTTCTAGATTGTACATGTGGCAGAATCTAGTGGAACATAGATGATATCCAACGACTAGTAGTGCTCAGATTTGCCATCTCTGTACCGTCGGATTGGCTTCATCCAACGAGCAACTTTCATAGTTATTCGCACACTATATAGGTGTATAGATGTATATATATATATGTGTGTGTGTGTGTGTGTGTGTGTGTGTGTCCCATGCTAGACAAAATAAAGTTTGAGCGCATGCGTGGGACGACCCCCCCCCCCCGCTGCCACCTCGAAGTTGGGAAACTGACATCATAGGTATTGAACCAGGCTTGGAGTCGGGTACGGTGTTCGGTTTGTAATGTACTTGGTGTGGTCCATCGAAGTTGTGCATTTGGGATTTAAACACATCATACACCATCGTACCCATACATATTTTCGGGCTGCATGCAGCGTACACGGGGTCTTCTGATCGACCACGTCTCCCTTGTGCGGTTTTTTGTGATGACACGAATATCTGTGGGCTCCCTGAGTGTATATATATTATCGCTTTGACCGATAATGAGGGGTATATGTTGGCCATGAATGGATTCCTCCTAGTTCATGTTAGGGCCGGTCACCGTCAAATGTCAGTCAACCAAAGCTAGAGCTCATGCGTTGTCAGGATTCCCTCCCAGATGCTCGGATTGCTAGGTTCGACCTACATCAAACCCTGCGTACGTATCTCGTCCTTAACTACCTTGCCTTCATGGTTGTTGTCTGTATCGAGAGGTAGGCACCACATCTAAATTGTGCATTATTCTATATTGAAAACACACATCACCCCTTCCCAACGTACATCATTTTGGGCCGCATGCAAGAGGTGCTGGTTTTGTGGTCCCTCTCGTATGATGTTTATGATGGTTCAATCTATTGGCCCAAGCGGTTTATCGACAACAACAACTGTCATTTGACCAAACGAAAGATTCATTGGTCCGTCTTATGGTAGGTCATGGCGACATGCATGTATGACCAAAGTATCGATCATTACGTGCATCCGCCCCGCTGATACGAAGTGGGAGGTGGTGGGCCAAGCATCCTATCTAGGTACGACATTATGTCATTATATATATCCTGGCTAGGTGGTTGTTAGGGTGCTTTCGGGTTTGCGAGGCAGGTGCCACCAAAGGGTGGAGGTACTAGCTCAACCGTGTGCGATGCAAGTGCGCTGAAATCACCACGACCGCGCAAGCGCGAGCAAATGGTGGAGGTACTCGCTCAACCGTGTGCGATGCAAGTGCGCTGAAATCACCACGACCGCGCAACCACGAGCAAAGGGTGGAGGTACTGGCTTAACCGTGTGCGATGCAAGTGCGTTGTAAAACCACCACCTGTGGAAGCTAAAGGCGGGTAAGTTTAGTTGGAAATTAGGACGAACCGTGTGCAATAGACCAGCTAGCTAGAAATATATAAAAACAAACTATCCGCCTTGAGCGTTGCAAAAATCGGCGGATCCGCGCCACTTTTCCTTATTATCATACACGCATATTGTTATTGGACCATGCGCGATCTTGGGCACTCCCGCCCCGCATCAATTCCTCTACCCAAATTTTAGTAGCCGCCGTACTTCAACCGTCGCCCACACTCCTCCAGCACCGACCTTATAGTAAAATTGCAGTAGCCGAGGCATTTGAACCGTCGCCCTCCCTCGTCCACCACCATCTCCACCCACCATTACTAAAATTTTCAGTAGCCGCGGCGTATCCTCAAACATCACCCCCCCCTCCACAGTCCCCCACCCACCCCCTCCCCCCTTAAAACCCTAGCTCGCGGCCACCGCCGGCGCCGCCACCAACCCTGCCGGTCTGCCTGTTCCTCCTAGCTTAGATAATAAAGTTTAGGTTATCCAGCGATTCCCATACAGTCGCCCCACTCCCCTAAGTTTTTAGATGAGGCCCGCGGTGTCCTTCCCCGCCAGATCCACATGCCCTGCTCCAGAATGTCGCAACCTAAGCTCGACCATGTATCCCGGGGAGCCCGGCGAGCGTTCGGCCAAGAAGAGGTTTATCATGGCCTCTCCGGCGGACGTTGGCGAGGTGGCCGCCGTTCGCCCCGACCTGTCGACCCCGGAGCAACACGTCGCCGCGGAAGCTGGCGAAGACGTTGACTACGTTACCATGCCGAAGGCTTCATGTCAGCAGGCTAGCGTATTACTGTATCTCAGGAAAGCTGGCTACGACATCAAGCTCATCCACACCGACGGCTTCACGCGGGCCATGTCACAGGTTAAGTGGTCCATCCCCAACCCCTCTGGTTCTACCGCCGTCGATCTCTTCGACGGCCCTGCCGCTGATCTCCTCCACCAAGCGGTCAAGGATTTGCGAGCTTTATACACCATCGAGCCCATTTTGTCACTTCTGAAGGACACGTTCTACGGCGGCGGCTTGGGATCCTCAATTGCCAAGTCAGATCTCATCGACCACGACCACGAGGAGGGCACCCACGAAGGTTCTTCCAAGATGAAACAGCCCATCGGTGACATCAGAGAGCGCACCATGGGTCTGTGCTCTTCCAACTGGAAGGATCCCATCCATGAAATGTGAGGCAACATTCTATCAGCAAATATTACCTTTTCTAGCTTGCCAACCCGTACCCTTTGTTGTAGTAGCATTTGCCGTGCGGTGCTTTAACTGTGCCGTGTTTAATTATTTTAGTTATTCAAAAATGTATTGTTCAATAGGTCTATGTGATGTTTAAGTATGAATTGTCCACTTTAGTTTCACGAATGGCTATATTCGGTTGTTTATAGTGAGTAGATGCCTTGTTTATCTGTATTTGGTTGTTAGGTTGGTTGGAGTGAACATTTTTCAGTTATCGAGCAGATGCCTTGTTTATCTGTATTTGGTTCTTAGTTTGGTTGCAGTGAGTATTTGTCCAGTTATCAAGCAGATGCCTTGTTTATTTGTATTTGGTTGTTAGGTTGCTTTTTTTAGCATTTGTCCAGTTATCAAGCAGATGCCTTGTTTATCTGTATTTGGTTGTTAGGTTGCTTTTTTTAGCATTTCTCCAGTTATCAAGCAGATGCCTTATTTATCTTTATCTGCTTGTTAGGTTGGTTGCAGTGAGCATTTGTCCAGTTTTCAAGCATATGCCCTATTTATCTATATTTGCTTGTTAGGTTGGTTGCAGTGAGACTCTATCCAGTTTTCAATGGCTATATTTGGTTGTTATACTGGTGATTTATGCCTTGTTTATTTCAGTCATTCACAATGTGTGGTTCATTATGTGCAAGTCGGAACTGTGCCGCTCGACTACATCAATACCAGTTTGAACGGCTATATTTGGTTCCAATTATTCCTGGTGTAGTTAACACATGCCCTTTATTTCAGTTTTACACATTTATCCAGTGTGATGTTTAAGCATTACCGACGTTCTATTCATTTTCAACAATACCAGTTTGAATTGCAATATTTGATGGCTGTTAAGCCTGCTGTTGGTAACATTGCCTTCCATTTTATATCTGCTTTAGCAGCATGCTGAAACCAACACATTCAAGCTATCATTTGGAGATGATGTTGTTTACCTTTGCTATATTTGTTTGATGTTAAGATTGCTGTAATTATCATGCCTTTCCACTACTTATGCAGGACAACAACGGGAGTGGCCACCATTTTCCGCCGAGGTTAGCTTCATCCCTCGGCTTGTACTCCCCCCGTCGTTCCATAATGTAGTGCATATAGATCCAGGCCTGGACACTAGTTAGCTTCTAATATTGACTTGTTGCTTGTAGGTACATATGCCCTTGGCAAGGATCCACGCATCGACCCTTTTTGCGTATGGGGCAATGAGATATTGATGAATAAGCATCAAGTGAGGAAACTGATAAGGATTATTAGCAAAAAGATACGAATGGTGGCAAGCAAATTATTTGTTTATGCTCTATCCAACACAACAGCGAGCTGTAGGATGGTAACTACAAACTCTGTAGCCTTCTCTTTTTACTGCCCATAATGAGTTGTTAGACAACAATGTCTGAATCTTTTTCGTTCCCAGTGGTTCCCGAAGCAGTTCACTCAAGATTACCTCGCAAAGTACATGATTGGTGGACACGCAATGAAGGTTGAAGTATTTCATCCAGACTACAATGAGCATCGAGAAGTCCTAATGAAGACAGTGAAGGATGGACGGGCAGCCATCATAAGGGGTTGGCCTAGAGTCGTGCGCGCCTTACGCATGGAGGAGGGCACAATATGGGCATTCCGCTTCACCTTCTCCAGCAACCAGAATGTCTTTCACCTCTCTCTTTACAGTCTTTAGTACAACTGTGGTTCATCATTCTTTACTTGGTGCTTCTGTAGTTCTTCAGTATATGTACCTGTGCATTGAATTATGGATTCGTGGTTGAACCTATATTTGTAATAAACATGGTTGGATATGAAATAAGTGATTGGCTACTTTCAAATTCATAACATGTGATTTTTAAATTAGGGATTAATTGGATTAATTATGGATTAAATAAGGATTACACTGCACATGGTTTGCGAAAGCGAAATGTCCACGATATACGTGGAGATCAGAAACGTTTCTAGGATCCACTACGTGTGCGATCAATCTCCACTGCACACATGACTTTCTCTTGAAAAATGTTTGCGTTAGGCCACCTTGCGCAAACGTTTATCACATAAAAAGTGTGTGTGATGGACAGCTTTTGCCACACAGTTTCTTCTACGCACCGTGTGTGATGCATTCAGTAATGCAAACGATAAAATTATTAATATCGTGTGCAATGGCAACGCTATCACAAACGATTTAACGGGAAAAATTGTGTGTTACCTGTGAACGGAAACGTTTTCCTTGGAGCGACTATGTGGGATGTACATACGAATGGAAACGTTTAGCGAGGACAGAATGTGTGGGATGTACTTGCGACCGGAAACAATTTCGCTGTATAATTGCATTTTTTAGCTCTACTGTACGTATTTCCATATTTGAGCGCTCGCCGGTCGCACACGACCTCATTTTGCCGAACGTGTGTGCCAGGAGGGCATATCCCCGACGGTTTCTGGGTCGTGTGGGAAGGACCCCCCTATTGCCCACACTCACTTGGCGACGGTTCCAAATGTCGTCGCGGAAAGGGGTTAAAAACCGTTTGTTTAGGACCAACGCGCACCAGTGTAGTCAACATGGTGCCACACAGACTATTTGGCCGGTTAACAGAGTGCAATTCGATGTTGAACGGTGAGCAAGTGACCGTATGATCACCACAAAATGTATATAGTGACAGTAATGAGCGTTTTCTTAAGTTCGGTGACCGTATTATGCTTTGTCTCTGTAGGCCCTCCAAAACTACATCTCTACATGTTCTCGCATGTTACATCTAACAACTATGCAATACAGCACTACTACTACACTCTAACACAATAAATCATATGTGTTTTTAGTTTTACTAGATATCATATTGTTACTTAATTATTCAGTTTGCATACATTAAAATTGCCTTTGAAATGTATGGCCAATATCATCTACCGCGCCGGAAAAATCCCGCCCTTTCCTGTTTAATCGGGTTTGTATCAAAATCTTGTATCGATGGATCGTGCCAAATAGCAAAACTATAGTACTACACAGTACAAGTGACAGTTAACTGGGCCGCCGTGCCCTGTACTCCTCCGTCGTAAGAGTGGAGCGCTCGCTTTCATAAATGTTCTAGTCCCTTTCGCCGACATGTGGGACATCAAGCTACCAGGTCCACGTGCCATACCGAAATACAGTGCAGAGCAGCAGGGGTGAAGCACCCCAGTCATGGCGCCGGTGTAGTAATGAGCAATGAGGCGTCAAATCACAAAGCTGCACCTTTCCCACAGTTAAGTTGGAGGGATGAAGTAATAATAATGCTAGTAAAAAAAGAAGTCGGAGGGACGAAGCAACCATCATTTCACTCGTTGTTGAATCCGCTTCTCCCTCATCTTCTTCAAGTTAACCACGTGTTGCTTCTGCCTCATGTGGGACGCGGATCGGCTTGGTAAAGCACTGACATGTGGGACCGCATGTTAGCAAACCGCCAGGCCAACGTCCTCTAAAAATAAGAAACCTCCCCCGCCATCCGCGCGGCAAAATCACCTCCTTTTTACTAATCTTAATTCTATAATTTTTTAGATCAATATAATTGAGATTTGTATAGATAGCACACAGGAGCAAAACCAAATGGTACGGTTAAGGGCATCCACAATGTGTAGCCAAATGTGAAAATAGCTTTTGTCATCGATGGGAACCATTGTAGACGGTGCTACCACAGCCAAAAAGATGGAACCGAAACTCCCTAGTTGATTGATTGAAGGAATAGAAAAATGAAACATCTCTCCTCTTTCTCCCGTGCTTGGACGCATGTACAGTATAGAGCACAGAGTCTAGTCCCCTGTCCCTTCTATCACAAATCACAAAGCAGTGAGGCGTCAAATCACAAAGCACAGACGAAGCAACCATCATCTCACTCTTCGCTGACTCCGCTTCTCCATCGTCTTCTTCGAGAAACCACCTCACCGCACTAAGCTGGACGGACGACGCTATTGTGTACTAGTTGTACTAGTACATTTACGCGTCCTTTGGTTCAACGGACTTCCTGGATGCAAATAAGGCGGTTGTCTCGGCTTGCAGATGGCACTTGCGAACGACTTACCGTGGTCTCCCTCAATGGTGTTCTACGTCGAACGCACTTCGCCAAACCACAACGTTCGAGATATCGTCGACGTCACCGCAACGGGGAAGGAAGTCAAATAGTTACTTCCTCCATTTGTTTTGTACACAAGGCCAGTATATCAAAATTACAATTTGCAAAAGGCCACTAACACTAATCGAGGCAAAAGGAGGTACACTTGCGCACGGCTGTCGCGGTCGCACCGCACCCTCATACGGTCGCTCCTGCACGCCGCGGTCGCACCGCACCCTCACACAGTTGCTCCTGCACGCTGCAAACCCAACCAAGGGAACGCACCCTCACTGACACGTGCTACTGCTGACAGATAATTTTCGTTCATACATTATGTTTATCCAACCGCATGTTGGGGTGGATCCGTACGGCCCATGCGGTGGTCTGTTGGGGAAGAAGAAGAGGTGAGGAAGAAGGGTTAGGAGACGTAGGATATTCATCCAACCGCCTGAAATGGTAGACTAACCCAAATGATGAAAGTCAGGCGACTTGCATAACAATATATGTTTTTACACAGCAAAAGATCCCTAAAAACAACAACATAAAGAAAAACTATCACTACTCGTGGAACGAGACGGCCTCGTCGTCTTTGGCTGTCGGCGCCAACCAGCCATAGCTGCCGACGTGTGTCTCCGCACAGTGGTTGTCCTTAGCCTCCAGCTATTCATTCACGCGGAGCGTGCGGGCACTCTGCACGTACGAGAGCACCGCCTGGTTCAAGTCGAGGACGTCCGGTTCTGCCTGCAGGAGGGCCTCGATGGCAGCGGCATCCGTGCGCTCCGCATCGAGTTGAGCCTCTGCTGCCCGGTTCAAGTACAGGACGTCCGGCTCTGCCTGCAGGAGGGCCTCGATGGTAGCGGCATCCGCGCGCTCCGTGTCGATTTGAGCCTCCGCCTCCCGGTTCAAGTCCAGGACATCTGGTTCCGCCTGCAGGGGGGCCTCGATGGCAGCGGAATCCGCATGCTCCGTGTTGAGTTGAGCCTCCTCCGCCCGGTTCACATCCACGACATTCGGTTCCGCCTGCAGGAGAGCCTCGATGGCAGTGGCATGCGCGCGCTCCGTGTTGAGTTAAGCATCTGCCTCCTGGTCCTCCTTTACTATTGCCAGGTTGAACCGTTGGTCCGCCTGCACCATGGGGGACCCGGACGCCGGCACGAAGTCGACGTCCATCATCTCATACCCATCGGGGGCCTTCTGCGCCGCGACCTCCGCCATGAACATTGGATCGGCTTCCTCCTCCTCGTAGCTCGGCTCGAGAGAACTCAGGGATTGGCCCGCCACAAAGCAAGCTTGGGAACGGAGGTCTGTGGCACCGACCGCCGCCACGATTTCTGTGCGGCGCTCCGGCGTCAGCATCTTGTAGTACCTGATCTTGCGGCGCACCATGGCTTTCTGGTGAACTAGGGGACGCTTGATGCGGGCTAGGGGATCGAAAGGTGGGGGAATGGGCTGGAGAGGAGGTGTGGTTTTGGGGCAGTGGCTGGCGTAGGCCGAGCGGCAAAGGTTCTGTTGTGAATAGTGGTTCCGGTCGAGCAGCGAAGGTCAATCGGTTTTGACTGTACATTGCTCTTGTCGCGTTCGCGTTGCACCCCGACACGCTGGACCCTCCACATCGTTCACCGAATGGAACGCGCCTCGTCTTGCGTTTTTGCTCGCTCGTGGGACCACAGTTGAGAGCAAACCGACGTCCCTCCCCCTCCCCTGCCCGCGTCATTTATACTACCACTCCCTCCGTTTTATGCGGAGTAAATAAAAACAGAGGGAGTATACTACGGATGAGGATCCCCTGAGGTGGCCGAACCCATTGAGTAACTGACATGCGGGGCCTAGCAAGCATGGGGTCCACCAGTAAGTGACCGAAAGGGAGGGTAAGGTAGGGATACCTACGTCAGAGGATCCACTTCCACTACTACTCCCTCCTTCCATCTATAGGGCCTAATGCGTTTTTCGAGGCTAACTTTGACCAAATGTTAGAGTAATAATATATGACATGCAACTTACACAAAGCATACAGTCAAATTTGTATGTGAAAGGAGCTTCCAATGATATAATTTTCACATTATACATCTCATGTACTATTAATCTTGTTAATAGTCAAAGGCGGTTTTGAAAACGCATTAGAGCATGGTTAATAATATAGCCAGCCGATGGCTATAAGCAACTGCCATGTCATCTATAGACATCATCTATATGCACTCATACAATAGTGTGGGCTATAAGGTTGGCTATTTCCCACAAAAAATAATATAAAAGGTTGGCTATTGTATTAGTACTTTTCCCATCTCCTCTCTATCTCTTTCTTCATATTTATTGTATTTACGTAGGAATGCGTATATAGCTAGGCTCTTGCATGAGAGCTCACTCCCCTTACTTTTTCACATCTCTCTCCTTCACATAGGCAAAAGTGCCATGTAAGTTGGCTCTTAGAATGGCTATTAGGTTGGCTCTAAGCATTTAATATTTGCATGAGCAAGGTATATGATTGGAAGAGAGTTGCATGCATACTATTTTTCTTGATCTACGAGCAAGGTATATGATTGTAAGAGCCCGCTTCACTCTCTCTCCTCTCTTGTCACTCCTCCAAGTAGGACTTTAATGACGTGACAAGTCTTATAGCCTGCTGACAAGGCCTTATTAGACTTGCTCTTAGGCCCTATATAAATGGAAGGAGGGAGTACAATGAGCACTGCATACTCTACTACAGATGTTGTCAGTACTCCACTAGTACTATTGGACAGGGAGCTTAAAAAAGTTACTATTGGACTGGCTATATGTGGCGAAATCCTAGTAGGAAGAGCATGCGCGAGAACAAGCACATTCACGTGGTTGAAAACAAATTGGAAACCATCTCTGTTTGAATACAAATATGGGAGTACGTACGAATCTAACAATATTGATTGGGCGTTGTTGAATGTTGATACTTTTTTCTGTAAGTTTGATCAAAGTAGAGATACTTTGACTACACATAAAACTTATATGTAAATTAGAAAGGATCAGAGGGAGTATATTGTATGTTCAAAAGTGAAACGAACATTGAATACCCTTTATATATGATTTGCGGATGCTATGATCACCGGTTCAAAATTTTGAATCCGCCTTAGGTATCACACATGCACCCACTCGTTTTCTCTCGATTTCATCTCGGGGTCCGGAGATCGATTGAAAGAGGACTAGGGTGGGTACAATACGTTCGTTTCGCTTATGAACGTACAATATACTCCCTCTGATCCCCACAGACCCCCCCCCCCCCCGCGGGTCATTTCTATCATAGAAACAGACCAAACCTTTATCTCCTTGCACGACACGCAATTGATCTCTCAACATCAATCGATCTCGTCAAGATGTGTCGGGGCATGAACCGAATGGGATGTCAAAACTAAGACGGGAAGCGACACGTAGTGGAGGCAAAGTGAAACTTTAAACGAACCATTTGTTTGTATGCATGTCGGACAAATTACAACATTGGAAATACAAGCATGGTCTAGGCCCACATGCGAATGATACTCGGCGGAATGTTCAAATGACGCATGCGGGAGGATGGACTCGACCGGAGGGCGGCATGATGGATGGAGAAGAGGGTTGGAGAGGAATGAGAAATAAGCAACGCCGCATGATTATACTTGAACGGCTCAAATAAACAATAAGTTGTCTCGTTTTCCCTTCCGTCTTGGTCACGGAGTAAGATACTCCCTCTGTTTTTATTTACTCTGCATATTAGGTTTGACTGAAGTCAAACTTCATAAAATTTGACCAAGTTTATAGAAAACTAGCAAGATGCCCGTGCCTTGCACGGAACATCAAGATCTTGTGGGAGAAAAGGATGAACGAGGGAAGGCCTTATCTGCAAATATGGAGAGGAGTGCGGGTAAATTGTCATAGTTTCCTTCATATCCGTTAGATATAGATCCGGCCTATATTGCAGGATGGTAGGTACACCATCATCACCAACTCTGCTTTTTATCTACTCTAGCAAGATGCCCGTGCGTTGCACGGAACATCAAGATGCATTTGTATGAGTAGTTTATCTTGTGGGAGAAAAGGATGAATGAGGGAAGGCCTTATTTGCAAATGTGGAGAGGGGTGTGGGTATCTTTTTGCAAAATTGCCATAGTTTCCTTCCTATCCGTCAGATATAAATCGGACGGACTCTTATAAAAACAGAGTTGGTGATGATGGTGTGCCTGCCATCCTGCAATATAGGCCGTCCGATTTATATCTGACGGATAGGAAGGAAACTATGGCAATTTTGCAAAAAGGTACCCACACACCTCTCCACAATTGCAAATAAGGCCTTCCCTCGTTCATCCTTTTCTCTCACAAGATAAACTAGTCATACAAATGCATCTTGATGTTACGTGCAACGCACGGGCATCTTGCTAGTAAGAGTAGAAATATGAACATTTACAATAGCAAATATATATGATGTGAAAGTATATTCAATAATGAATCTAATGGTATTGATTCGTTATTGTATATGTTATTTTTTCTGTCTATGAACTTTGTCAAAGTTTACAAAGTTTGACTTTGAGCAAAGCTAAAATGCGGAGTAAATAAAATCAGAGGGAGTACGCAGGGACTAGTATAGTTACTACTGCCGGAACATGGTAAGTTGGACCCCTAAATGCGGGCACAGACCAGGCACGCCTCAATTATTCTTTCAAACAGTCGGACACCTACATTTAGCACACCATCTGGCTACTTAATCAAGTGTTATGCTTCACTAATTGAAAAGGAAAATGGTGGTACCGTACCCAAAACCACCACACTTGGGGCTAGGGTAACAACTTGGTACTGTACCACATTCGAACCAGGGCACAAAAACCACCTGTTCTGCGCCTAATCTACAACGCGGAGCACTGACGCTCGAATGTGGCCAGGAAAACAGGGAAACCGACATGTGGGGCACACCTATCGGGACGACGTGGCGCAGACTAGTCCAATGGAGGAGATGGCCCACGACCTCCTCGCCACCGGGAACCGTTCATGTGGGTCGTGGGGGCCAGTAGCATGGCGCAGCTCCAGCACCACCTTTGGACAGGGCGACCGCGGTGAGCGACACGCTCATCATTGTTGGACACGGTCGGTTTCAGTGTGCCGAGGGTGGCATTAGCGATGTGGCACGACCAGCAGATCAACACCCGGCTCGTCGAGGATGCACGGGGCGCCGAAGTGCGCGCGCGCTGCGACGCGTCCGCGGAGTGTTGTAGCACGGCCAACTGCATCCCCAGGACCTGAGACCATGCCAGGCCGTCTTGCTTTTTCAATGACATGTGGGGTCGCATGTGAGCAAAGGGCATCTCCAACATTGCCACGACTGCAGCTGACTACCCTGGCACACCAAAAACCCTCGTCCCTCGCGCCGTCGTGCTGTGCGTTCCCAGCCGGTGCCAGTTGCCTGCATTCATGTCGTCCGTCCGTATGCCGTCGTTAAGAGGCTCGTTGCCCGAGGAACAAACTCCGGCGACTTAATGACGCGCCCGGACGCTTTGGCCTCACCGGAATGCGCTACTTAAAGCGGCAATTCCTAGCTAACCTCCACACCATAGCGCATCGTGCTGCTACCTGGCACCACATCCGCCATGACCGCGAGCGCGAACGCTCTGCGGGAGAGCTTTGTCTTCGGGGATGAAGCTCGAGATCGCCGCCCTCAAGTCGTCGCTCGCGACGCAATAGCGGCGTAGCCGAACATGGATGCGACCGCACAAGCGGTGGCCACGATGGCGGCCGACGACGGGAGCACCGTCAGCCACGTGTCCTACTTGCCGCCGTCCAACGTCCACCACCGCCGAGGTCGGGGACTCCTCCGAGGATGAGTAGGGCATGGGAGGCGGCAGGGCATGGTGTGCCAACTGGCCGGTCCATCTCCTGTGTTCTACTCGTCCTCGCCGGAGACCGCACCTTCGTCTTGAACCCCGCCCCTCTACATGGAGATCGCAGATGGAGGACGTCGGTCGCCGCCGTAGAATATCTTTAGGGACAGGTTTCTTTTATTTTTCTGCCCTATAAAAGTTCGAAATGTAATGAAAATCTGCCGTGTTTGCATTAATCTCGGCCGGTGTATATGAACTTTCACAATAATATAGTATATTGTAGGAGTACTAGCAAGATGCCCGTGCGTTGCACGGAACATCAAGATCTTGTGGGAGAAAAGGATGAACGAGGGAAGGCCTTATCTGTAAATATGGAGAGGAGTGTGGGTAAATTGTCATAGTTTCCTTCCTATCCGTTTGATATAGATCGGACGGCCTATATTGCTGGATGGCAGGCACACCATCATCACCAACTCTGCTTTTTATTGAACCGAGACAAAGCTAACATGCGAAGTAAATAAACACATAGGGTCTACATACACAATTTATCTTAGGCACTCCAATAGTACGTCCACTACACATTCACGCATTTCACATCTTTCTACATCTACGGGAACCTACGAAAGGGTTAACGTAAATTGCCTCTCTCTCTCCTCCCTGATTTTCATGGTGGTGGGCCCCTCCCTCCCCCCAATCTACAATCAATAGCTCACATGTTTCACATTACGTTAACTACATAACTGGGATTACGTAGGTGTAGCATTACTCGTCCAAAAAACCCAACTAAGCCAACCTCCCAGCATATCGCGCGGGAAAAGACCCGGCCGCGCCGTTTTAGTCGGGATTACCGGATTACTAGTAGTAGTATCGATGGATCGCGCGAAGCACCAAGTTTTTTTGAGGGGGCGAAGCACCTAGTTTAAAAGGAAAAAGGGGGTACACTCACAGCACCCCTGTCGCGGTCGCATTGCACCCCACACACGTTCGGTCCTGCACACGGCTCACGCAAACGGAACGCGCTTCGGCTTGCCTCTTCACTGACACGTGGGACTGCACTTGGAGAAACCGACCATGCGCCAACTCCCCCGCCACCGCGAAATTCCCCCCCCAAAAATTCCCCCCAAATCCCAAATTCAACCGCCCTTCGGCCAACTAGCCAATAATATTTCCCAAACCCCCCTCCCCCCGTCCCCCTCCACTCCATTCGCTCCGCCAAATCCGCCCTCCCCGCCGCGCTGATACGTCGGCGCCGCGGTTCGTCAAGGGGACGCACGGTGATGCTCTCGCTCCCACAGTACGCTCTCGTAGACTGCCGTCCTCGAGCCGCGCTGCCACCGCTGGCGACGTTCTTGTGGAGGCGCACGGCAGTCAGCGCCGCCACCGCTGGCAATGTTCATGTGGAGACGCACGGCGGTCAGCTTCTCCCACGATACGCGCATTCTAGACTGAGGCCCCGTGCATGTCGGTGTAGCGCTGAATGTTAGCTGATAGACCCTGTGAATCTCACTGTTTGCCGAAGTAGTTTACAGTCAATATGCTCTGCTTAAGAAGCTTCCTTGCCCTATTCTGCACTCAATCTGCTTAGCTGAGATGGCATGCCAAGCCCGATTATTTGCTAAAATATCCTACCATATATTTATTGTGACGTAGATTAACATGGTCTAGTAGCCAATCTGTTAGGTGAAATAGCTCTACACCGTTTATACTCGATCTTTGTTCGATGGCTGTGTGCTCGGCCTCATTGACTGCTGAAACAGCCTGCCATTATTTAGCACTCAAATATGTTTACTGAATTAGCTTTAAATATATTTTGTTACTTAGATCTGCTCGTCCAAATATCTTGCCATAGCTTTAGACATCGACCTAGGTATTTTTTTCTGGACTTCATAAAAAAGCATATATGTTTTTCCTGTAATATCTATAGAAGAACTAATTTGTATGTCTAACAGATGGATAGGACTTGGATAACTTCTGCTCGAAGATTCTCCGCTGCATATGTCGAGGGGGTTGAAAACTTCATGGACTTTATAAGAGCTGAGTACGGTGGTCCGAAATCAGATGTGCTCTGCCCATGTAGCAGTTGTATGAATTCAGTTACAAGACCCCAGTCAACTGTGCAAAATCATCTACACTTGTATGGGATGTCGGTCACATATACTAGGTGGGTTCATCATAGTGAAGCTATGAACGTCAATGTTACTGACCACATGGAAGCAGCAGATCACCATCTTGATCTGCCTAATTCTCAGGTGGAAGAGGAGGAGGAGGTGGTGGTGGCGGAGCCAGTGAGTTTGACCAACATTGAAACAATGCTACGAAATGCTCGTGCATTTCGTGAACTTTCACCTGCAGAAGAAAAACGGTGGGCCCGCATGTTGGAACAATGCAACGTGGCTGTCACCCCAGGAAATAAGCTGTCAGTATTCTCAACTATGGTCACCTTTCTTCAGGTGAAGACATCTGAGTAGATGACCAACAAATCATTCGATGCGATGTTGGCTGCTTTCCGCAAAGCTTTCCCAGATGCGTCTGAGCTGCCACACACCTACAGTAAAATGAAGAATTTCCTTCGTGCAGTTGGAATTGGATATGATATGATCTATGTTTGTAAGAATAATTGTGTTCTGTTCCGGAAGGATTATGCCAACTTAAGTGAATGCCCGAAATGCAAATCATCAAGATGGAAAGATGGCGATGCTGTGAAGAGGATTCCTCATAATGTTCTAAGACGTTTTCCAATTACACCAAGATTGCAGAGGTTGTTTCATGATGCTAAAACAAGAGAGGATGTACTATGGCATTCTAGGAACCAGGAGTACAGAGATCAGAATGTAATGAGCCATCCATCACATGGTAGTGAGTGGAAAAGCTTCAATCAGAAACACAAAAAGTTTGATGCTGACCCGAGAAACATTAGACTTGGCTTAGCTTCAGATGGATTTAACCCATTTGGCCACCAGAGCGCCACATATAGCATGTGGCCAGTGCTTGTTATCCCTTACAACATGCCTCCAAATGTCTGCACCAAAGAATCAAACTACATGATAGCCTTGCTCATCCCAGGTCCAAAAAGTCCTGGAAAGGATTTTGGTTTATTCATGGAGCCTCTTGTGGAGGAACTATGGAAGGGTGTTCTCACTCGAGACCTATATAGCAGCCCACCAGCTGATTTCTTTCTGCGTGCTGTTATAATTTGGTGCATCCATGATTATCCGGCTTTGGGCACTATGTCAAGGCGAACGACACATGGTTACAATGCATGTGTTCGCTGTGACAGGAATCCGCTGTCATATGACATACTTAGCAAGATCTGCTACATTGGACCCCGCCATTTCTTTGCCAAGGAAAAGCCACGTCCTACAAAATATCGAAGACATGTGTTCAATGCAACGCATGAAAACTGCGATGCCCCAAAGAGGCTCACCGCCGATGAGTTGCAAGTGGAATTAGAGAAGGTCAGGCATATTACACCAAGAAATCATCCTGGTAATGGTAGCGGGAAAAGGAAGCATGGCAAGGCAGAAGAGAGATTATTGTTTACCCGCAGGTCCACTTTGTGGGACTTGGAGTATTGGAAAGATTTGGATCTGCGGCATAATCTTCATGTGATGCACATCGAGAAAAATATATGTGACAGCATTATCAGCACACTTCTTAATATTGAAGGCAAGACGAAATATACCTTAAAATCTAGGATAGATTTGACACACCTGGGTATCAGAAAGGATTTGCAGGTGGAAGATGAAGGTAAACCACGGGATATGGCACCAGCTGTGTACGTCTTGGACAAGGTAAAAAGAAAAGAATTCTGCGAGGTCCTGTCACGTGTGAGATTCCCACATGGATTTGCTTCCAACCCTGAAAGGAGAGTCAATGCAGATGTAAACAAGGTACAAGGGTTGAAAACTCATGACTGCCACGTCCTACTTCAAAGGGTTTTACGTGTTATCCTTAGAGGATTGGGCCGCCCTGACTTATACAGAGCAGTTGCAGAGTTGGGACAATTCTTCAGGGAACTCTGCAGTATAAATATCAGGGTAGATGCTTTGGAGCGTCTTAGAGACAAGATACCAACTATCCTATGCGACCTTGAGAAGATATATCCTCCAGCCTTTTTTGATGTGATGGTGCATTTGGTTGTTCATCTACCTGACGAGGCACTACTTAAAGGTCCAGTACAGTATGGCTGGATGTACCCTATTGAAAGGTGGCTAGGCACTTTCAAGGGCTATGTTAGGAACAGAGCTAGACCCGAGGGTTCCATTGCAGAGGCCTACATTGCTACAGAAGCGTTGACATTCTGCTCAAAATACATTGAAACAGCTGATCAGCTTGGCAAAGAGGTGGGTGAAGACAATCCCGGGCTCAATGTTCTCGATTATTCTGTTCGAGTTACAGGGAAGAGTCGACAAGAGGACAAACCTATAGATTTGGACAAAATGGTTTGGTATGTGTTGAATAACTGTCCTGAGATACTACCTTATATCAAGTAAGTGCTAAGTACTGCAGCTTATACACCGTAATCTACTAAACTTGCAGCACATTCTTATATATTTAGATGTTTGACGTGATCACTATGTTGTGCAGCATCTACAAAAAGGAGTTATTGCCGCAAAATCCAAAACATTGACAAACCGGTTATGGCAGGATTTGCGAAATGGTTCGAGAGCCATGTAAGCTTTTGAATTGCACTGACAGTTTTTTTAATATATTGAGTACATAAGATGATCAGCTTGTCTATTTTCTAACCATAGGTTAAGAAGATGCGGGAGGATGGGCAGGCAGTTGATGATGCCCTTTACGCACTAGCAATGGGTCCTGATGCTCGGGTAAGACATTATGAATCTTACGTTGTTGGAGATGTGCGCTACAACACCCTTGCACGCGACGAAGGTAGGAAGACACAAAACGGTGCCATCATGAGCACGGATACGTACGACGGAGAGACAACTGAAATGTATGCTAACATAATAGACATTGTTCAGTTGCAGTATATCTCCAGTTTCGAGGATCATCGGTGTGTGGTTCTGTTGTGCTGTCGTTGGTATAACCTGTTTTCCAGGATCACAAAACCTAGAGCTGATGATTATTTCAAATCCATCAATGTCAAGGCGGCGTACCAGACCAACGAGCCTTTTATTTTGCCAAATCAAGCAACACAGATGTTTTTCTTGGAAGACACATTTGCACGTAGCGATGACTAGAGAGTATTGCGAAGGTTTGAGCAGAGGAATTCGTTTAATGAAGTTGCACAACAAAATGATGCTTACACTGCTCCTGATGTACAAGATTCCATAGATGTTCCTAATATCTTTGAGAACCATCACGTCAATGACGCTGGTGTAAAGATTGCATGTCGTGCTGTGGACATACAAGTGTTGATCAAGAAGAAGCCAACATTCAAGGACATTGAGGATGAAGAAGAAGATGACACTCTAGGGAATTACGATTCAGACTCATACACATGGCGAAGATGTTGACGCTGCTGCTGCGGATGATGATTAGATTGCTTTTGTCGTATTTGCCTGTCACAAGACGTTTTTTATCTACTATGTGAAATTGTGTTTGCTATGACAACTGGAACCTGATGAATGTGTTGTTTAGTATTTTGCTGTGAGCACATCACTTGTTATGTATGTTCATTTTTGTTTGGTGATTGTATGACGACTAAAACATGATGACATTGTTGTTTAGTTGTACTCATATTTGGCTGTGAAACTTGAATTTGATGACATAGTTTGCTGTTGGACTGCAATTTGCTCGACGTCTTCGAATGGGAACAAAGCTGACCCGACAGGGTCTCTGCTAATTTATTTATTTATTACCAAAAGGGCCTATGCTATTTATTTATTTATGAGCAAAAGGGGATACCCCCCCCCCCCCGATTTATGTTAATAGAAATCATTAGATGTTCACAAAACTACGCCCAGCCTGCTACACAGGTTTCATTCATTACTAGTTTCAGCAAAGTGCTAATGTCATAGCCACTGAATACATCACGATTGCTACATAGACTGCAAATAAAGAGACAATCATCCTACATAGCACATCGATTTTGCCCATTATCTTCACAAGCTCTTTCATCTCCTCATTGTTGTCAAGGCCTTTCAGCAGCTGTTGCTTGGCCGTGATCAGAGGAACTGCATCTTCCTCTTCTGTCGTTCCTTTAGTTACTTGTCCAACACCCCAACCTGCTGGTATTGGGATTCTTCGGCTAACCAAATAATCTGCGTAGTTGTGTTCCCCCAGATCAGCAACTTCCCAAAAATAAAAATCACACGACTCTTCCCTTTTCTGCACGAATCAAATTGGAATATCATCAACCAAACTATTAAAAAATCAGCAACTGAAAGCAGCAGAACAACACTTAAACATATTATTACCCCATGATTCGGGCATTTGTAGAAGACTCGGCCAGGGTTGAGGATTGTGGTTGAGACGCGACGGATGACTCTGCGTGATTTGCAGCAGTGGCACCACACCAACGGCAGCGGGTTGCGATGAGCAACCAGCTGCGATGCGTGTGCCGGCGGGGGTGTGATGAGACCCACAGGCGATGGTACGGGTGGAGACTTGGCGCATATCTGGTTGTTGCCTGCTGAAGAGCAGGTGGACGAGCAGCCAGCAGACATGGTTGCTGCAGCCAGAGCTTCTGATGCTAGGCAGAGTAAGTAGAGAAGAGGAGAAGCGAACGTTGGATATGTCAATTTGATTACTTGCAGAGTAGCATAGCACCATACATAGTCATAGTCTAGGTTTGGATTCGAACCAGCTACAGGAGCACGTCTCTCTTTTTTCTAAAACTCAGCAACGTCTCTTTACTGGTACACTAGCTTGTTCTATATGCCTTCTCAAGTCTTTGATTTTATTTCTTCTTTTTTTGCGAGGAAGGAAGGAGGACAAAATTGAGAGTTCCTGGAACTCGAACCCAAGACCTCTCGGTTGAAAACCAATGGTGCTAGTCACTTATGTGGCGAACGTTCCCTGGGAGGAGGATGGCAGACGAACGCATTTTCCTCGCGGTTTTAGTTGTGATGCAAGATCGAATGGTCGCAGCTTCGGGAATGTTATCAGGCGAACGAGCCCAGTTTTTCTTTTCTTCCTATATATAAAAAAGTATGCTACTTGGTGTCAGCTTAGTCAACAAACGATTGTGCCAACCTTGACCGTTGGATTGACATTCAACGTCTGTCGTGTTTCTTCAGTCTCTTCTTCCTCCAGCCGCCAAAGCCAAACCAGCGCTGGCGGGACCGCCTGCTCCCGCCTCCCACGGTTGGCTGTGCTGCCACGCATGCATCGTGGCCACATCGCACCCTAAAACTCTGCGCATCTTCCCAGGCTCCTGTTCGTTCTTGTCCGAGGCCTCACCATCGTCCTCCACCTTGGTTCGCTCGCCACGGCGCCGCCCTCCGGTGTTGTCAACATGGTCAACAACCGAGAGGAATAAGGAGATGACTGTACATGGTGAGGATGACAGTAGGGACCCAGCAGCGCGCACAGTAATTTTGTTTTTTCGGGACGGAGAAGGGTATCAACTGGGTTGTTTGGGAGCTGTGGCCCGTCTAGCACATGACCAGCCCAGTTTGTTTTTTTCCTTTCTGAGAATGGCTAGCCCAGCTATTTTGTTTTTTGCAGAATAACCAACGTAGGCCTACTTGTTTTTCTACGCCCTGCTGGGTCGGAAATCTTTCCAGACGAGGAGGGATGCATTTTGCCCAGAAAATGGGCTATAAGTAATAAGAAATGGGCTATAAGTAATATTAAATGGGTTGTAAAATGAAAAAATACAGCAAACAGGCAATTAGTTCCAAAATACTTTTTTCTTTCGGATTTTGATATTTTAAATTTCATTGTTTTTGTGCGGGTAAAATTTCATTGGATTTAAATTAAGGTATGTTTAGTTTTTAAATTAATTTGAATCTGGCTAGAAATTTCGGGCTGTATGCTGTCTGGGATAGATTTGGAGGCTGACTTGTGGGTCTACTAGGTTGACGTGTACGGAAGGCTTTGTCAACTTAGTCCACAAACGATTCTAGAAGCAGTGACCGTTGGATGTTAATCCAACGGCCGTGCTGCTTCTTCAATATCTGATCTTCTTGCTCCAGCCGCACAAACCAACGCTGGTGGGACTGCCTGCTCCCGCCTCCCATGGCCGGCTGTGCTGCCGCACAGGCCGCACCGCCCCACCCTACTCCATTGCTGGCCAGGCCATTCCTCTACTCACCCACACCTCCTGTTATTTTCCGGTGACAGCAGCCGGACCAGTAAACCCTCGTACTCCCCACCGCGTGGGCAACCACTGTCGTGTCTTCCCCGGCTCCGTGACGTTCCCTTCCTAGGCCTCGCCGTCGTCCACCGCCCTGGTGCTCTCGGCGCGCCGTGGTCAACGTGGTCAATGAACGACATCCATCGGACGTGGACTGTACGTGGAGAGGCTGACAGCTGGGTCCACGACCGCACACAAGGAAATGCCTCCTTATTACGTGCAAAATAATGATCCCTCCACCTGACATCTAGGACCCACCAGAAGGGCCTCTGTATTTCGCGGAAAAAACGTTCCCCCCGCTGACAGGTCGGACCGACCACCTATATCTTCGCACGCAAGGAAGTGCCTCCTTATTACGCACACAAAAATGAATACTCCCCCTGCTTGCTGGGACCCAGCATAGTGGGAGGCTGACATGTGGGCCTACTAAGTTGACGGGGACGGAGGGCTTTGTCAACTTAGTCAATATGAACGATTCTAGCTCCAGTGACCATACGATGTACATCCAACGGCCGTACTGCTTCTTCAACCTCTGGTCTTCTTTCTCCAGCCGCCCAAAGCAGCGCCGGTCGTGCCGCCTGCTCCTGCCTCCCGTGGCCGGCTGTGCTGCCACAGAGGCCTCACCGCCCCCTACTACTCCCACTGCTGGCCAGGCCCTACGGCGACGGCAGCCTCACACCGCAGCTGAACCAGTGAACCCTCGTACTCCTCTCCATGTGGGCATCCACTGTCACATCTTCCCCAGCTCCGCGTCGTCCCCTTCCTAGGCCTCCCCGTCGTCCACCACCTGGTGCTCTCGGCGCGTCATGGTCAATGTGGTCAACGAACGACTTCCATCGGAAGAGTATTGTATGTGGAGAGGCTGACAGCTGGGTCCACGGCCGCAGCAAGGAAGTGCCTCCTTATTACGCGGAAAATAATGATTCCTCCACCTGACAGCAGGGACCCACTGGACGGGCCGCCATATTTCGCGAAAAAATGTTCCCCCCTGACTGCTGGGACCCACCAGCTATATCTTCGCACGCAAGGAAGTGCGTCCATATTACGGGCAAAAAAAATGATTCGCCCCCTGACTGCTGGGACCCACCAGCTACATCTTCGCACGGAAGGAAGTGTGTGACAGTCGGGACCCACCTGGTCGAAGCATACGTAGCATTGTCATTCTGGTCGCGAACGTGTACATACATACTGGTCGATGTAGAGGCCCGCACGTATCATAGTAGAGGTGCGCACGTGTCGTAGTAGAGGCGCGCACGTAGCATGTACACGTACGTACAACGGCGAGGGTGCAAGAAAGAAAATATGGCCACGTACGTACATATGGGCGGGGTCTCGAACGCCTACTCGCGCATACGTACGGCCAGGGCTCATGTACATGGCTGGGTCTGAACGGCGAAGCCGCGCCATTGTCCTGATCATGGCGAGGCAACTGGCTGGGTCGGCACGGAATTCATCGTTGTGTTCATCGGGAGCCAACCGTCTTGGACGGAATAGCCAATGGAAACGAGACCTAGCGTACCGCAGAACGGAGGAAACGGCCTTGTGTTCGACCGGCCATGGTCGAAACGGGATCCTGTTCATCGGGAGGGGTCTGGCGTACCGCAAAACGGAGGAAACGGACCTCCTACGGTGGAAACGGGGTCCTGTTGATCAGGAGGGGTGTGGCATACCGCAAAACGGAGGAAACGGACTTGTGTTGGAGCGCTACGGTTGAAACGGGGGTCCTGTTCATCGGGAGGGGTGTGGCGTACCGCAAAATGGGACTCCACGGGATACTGTTCATCTCCACCGTCGACCTCCTCCAGCTTCCACGGGCTACTGTTCCTCCACCGTCGACCTCCTCCAGCCTCCACCTGTGACTGTTCATCCATGGGCTCCTGTTCATCCAGCCTCCACCGCGCGCTCCTCCACCGGCTACTGTTCAACCAGCTCTCTCCACGGGGTCCTGTTCAACCACGCCTCCACGGGCTACTGTTTATCCAGCCCTCCACCGGCTACTGTTCAACCAGCCCTCCACGGGGTCCTGTTCATCCATCCCTCCACGGGCTCCTGTTCATCCAGCCCTCCACGGGGACCTGTTCATCCACTGGCTCGATCGATCGGGGTACTGTTCATCCAGCGGCAACGGCCT